>NW_024426663.1:86614885-86621712 GCF_017311325.1 Ursus maritimus
ATATAATTGTCATATCCACTTGTTGAATACTTCCTTTAAGAATAATATAGTGCCCTTCTGTGTCTCTAAGTATATTCTGTAGTTTAAAATCCAATTTATCTGATATGAGATTTGCTACCCCAGCTTTCTTTCGAGGTCCATTTGCATGAAAGATGGTACTCCATCCCCTTACTCTCAGTCTGAATGCATCTTTGGGTTCGAAATGAGTCTCTTGTAGACAGCAAATGGATGGGTCATGTCTTTTTATCCAATCTGCAACCCTGTGTCATATTATGGGAAGGTTCAAACCATTCACATTAGCACTAAGAACTGAGACATATGATTTTAATGATGCCATGTTGCCAGTAATGTCTTGTATTGGTTGTGACTTTCTTTTCTGTATCACTCTTTGGGCCTTTTTACCTTTATAGAGCCCCCCTTAATATCTCCTGTAGGGCTGGTTTCGTGGTTACAAAATTGGTTAATAACTGGCGATTCTGAAATGTCTTTATTTCTCCATCATTTCTGAATGACAGCCTTGCTGGATAAAGGATCCTTGACTGCATGTTTTTCTCTGAAAGAGCTTTAAAAATGCTCCCCCAACCCTTTCTCTCATTCCAGGTCTGTATAGACAGGTCTGACGTAATTCTGATAACTTTGCCTTGGTACGTGAGAAATTTCTTTACCCTGGCCGTTTTCAATACTGTATCCTTGGATCTAATATTTGCGAAATGCACAATGACGTGACGTGGCGTAGGTTTGTCGTGTATGAGCTTGGGAGGGGTCCTCTCTGCCTCTTGGACACGAATGTTTCCCTTGCTAGATTAGGGAAGTTTTCAGCTACAATTTGTTCAAATATCTCTTCTAGACCTCTGTTTTTCTCCACCCCCTCGGGGATGCCAATGATTCTAATATTGGATCATTTCATTGAGCCAGTAATCTCCTGTAACCTACATTCGTGGGTGTGGATTTTTTTAAGAGCAGCTTCTATCTTTGTTTTTTCCTCTATTAACCCATCCTCCAATTCACTAACCCTTTCCTCTGCTTCGGTGACCCTGGCCATCAGAGCCTCTATTTTTGCCTGCATTTGGCTCATAGAATTTTTAATTTCTGTCAGATTCACTCTCATTTCTGTCCTTAGGGATTCTATATTCTCAGTAACCTTTTCGTTAATACTTTTTTCAATTCTACTCATCATTTTGACCCTTGTTACTCTGAATTCCATTTCCAATAATTTGGTTACATCCATATCCATTATTTCTGTGGCAGAGGCCACAGACTCACTGTCTTTTCTTTGCTGGGGGGGAGGAGCTTCTCCCTCTTGTCATTCTGATGAGGATAGGTTGCATGGTTTTCCAGAGCCCAAATTATTGACTGGGTCGACTGGGTCCCATGTCATGCCCCTTGTTTTATAGGGATCTTAGGGATATTGGCTTCTTCTTTAAAGATTTTATTTATTTATTTATCTGAGAGAGAGAGACAGACAGTCAGCAAGAATGGGAATAGAAGCAGGGGAGTGGGAAAGGAAGAAGCAGGTTCCCAGCGGAGGAGCCCAATGAGGGACTCCTTTCCGGAATGCCGGGATCACGCCCTAAGCTGGAGACAGGCGCTTAATGACTGCGCCACCCACGTGCCCCAGTTGTGGGCTTCTTGCTTTGTCAGCCTGCCTTCTGTGTTCTGGGGGAGGACCTGCCACACCAATACGCAGGCAACCCTGTTTGGGTAGAGTCTCCGTGTCCCCTGCGAGGGGGGATGGGGATGGGCACGCTGTGAACCAGTATTTCCAGGCTTTTGTTCTCTGGCAGCTTTCCCTGGTGGTCTGCTATGCCTCTTCTGAGAGTCAGAGCAGCAGAGGCTGAATTGTCACAGAACAGAGGGATTGTGGCCCGTTCTCCCCTGATGTTCTGGCCACTTTAACTCCATTACTGTTGGTGCTGCTCAACCCTGCAGCGTCCCGGTATGTGTACCCCACACCCGGAGTCCCTGCCCTCACTTCCAGGGCCGGCGCGTCTCTGTCCTTTGTGTTTCTAACGCCACCAGCCGCCAGCTGCCCCTGCACGCTCCCAGATCTCCGGGTCTCAGTCTATGCCTGGTGAGCACACCGGGATTCCAGAGTTCCCTGAGCTGCCTGGTGGTGCGCGCACCCGGTTCAGGGTCTCAGTCTGCTGTTTCGTGGGTGCCGATGGCGAGTCCTCTGCTCCCCCGTGCAGGTGGCTGCTGCTTCCCGGCGCCCGAACGTGGCAGCTCCCTCCCCATTCCATTTATCTTCCAATATCTGTGCACGGTTTCAAGGCTCCCCGCTTCGTACCTCAATACTCAGTGCTGGAGATGTTCATTTGTAGAGATCCAGATGTATCTTCCTGTGTCTCAGGCTGATTCCATGGTTGTTTACGCTGGTCTGGTACCTATCCAGCTCCACTCAGGGGACTGGCTGAAAAAGGGGTCCCCTACTCCTCCGCCATCTTAACTCCCCCGCCTGGACCACATATTCTTTATCCATTTGTCTGTTGAAGGGCATCTCGGTTTCTTGCACAGTTTGGCTATTGTGGACAATGTTGCCCTGAACATTGGGGTGCATATGGCTCTTCTCTTCACTATGTCTGTATCTTTGGGGGTAAATACCCAGTACTGAAATTGCTGGGTCATAGCCTAGCTCTGTTTTTAACTTTTAGAGAGACCTCCACACTGTTTTCGAAAGTGGCTGTACCAACTTGCATTCCCACCAGCAGAGGACAAGGGATTCCCGTTCTCTGCATCCTCTCCAACATTTGTTGTTTCTTGCCTTGTCCATTTTTGCCATTCTAACTGGTGTAAGTTGGTATCACAATGTGGTTTTGATTTGAATTTCCCTTATGGATAATGATGTTGAACATTTTTTCATTTGTCTGTTTGCTATTTGCATGTCTTCATTGGAAAAGTGTTTGTTCATATCTTCTGCCCATTTTTTGTTTTGATTTTTGATTATTTCTTTCTCAGTATTGAGTTTCAGAAGTTCTTTATAGATCTTGGATACCAGCCTTTTAACTGTAGTTTCATTTGTAAATATCTTCTCACATTCTGTGGATTTTAAGCTATACCTCAAAGCTGTGATCACCAAGACAGCATGGTAGTGGCACAAAAATAGACACATAGAGCAATGAAATAGAATACAGACTCCAGAAATGGACCCTCAACTCTATGGTCTACTAATCTTTGACAAAGCAGGAAAAAACGTCCAGTGGAAAAAAGACAGTTTCTTCTATAAATGGTGCTGGAAAAATTGGACAGCTACATGCAAAGGAATGTAACTTGATCACTTTCTCACACCATACACAATGATGAACTCCAAATGGATGACAGACCTTGATGTGAGACAGGAATCCATGAAAATCATAAAGGAGAACATAGGTTGCAACCTCTTTGACATCAGCCACAGCAACTTCTTTCATGACATGTCTCCAAAGGCAAGAGAAACAAAAGCAAAAATGAACTTGTGGGACTTCATCAAGAGAAAATGTTTCTGCACAGCAAAGGAAACAGTCATCAAATTAAACATGAATTTTAAAAAATGACATTATGTAGAGTAATTTGGCTACATGGGATCTATGTTTGCATTTTTAACTTTTAATGTTTTAAGTAATAATTTGGAATATTTGTTATCTATTTTTGGGTCTTTATAATATTTCTGGTGTACTTTATGGAATAGTTTTTAACTTTAACTGTTACACATTTTTACCTTTTATGTCTTTGGACAATGGAGGTATACACTGTTATAAAATAATAAGAAAATATCCATATATTTCCTATGGTATCCTCTCAAATCTTCCTTCCCTCTCCTCAGCTGCAAAGTGGTTGATTATTGTATTTGTTGGAAGCTGTGAGTTCCTGAATCAAGAAAACACCCTCAAAAATGTTCCTGAAGCAAAATCACACTGTTTAATTTTATTTTTCTTTCCACGCTAAAGAAATACAGAGGTCAAATCCTACCTCCAATATCCCCATGAACCTGGGCTCCCTTAAGCTTCTCTTCAGCTTTCTATGCATAAAGATCTTAAGGGACCAAAGGAGCATGGCAGCTCCATCCAACCATCCATATATGTGGTTCTGAATCATTGCATGAGGGTCCTGACCCCTAGAAAGGGGGTGGGGGAAGGCAAGCTGGGTTGAGCCCCTTTAGGAAAGCCCTTCTGAAAGGAGTTGTAAAAATTCTAGTTACTCTAAACATGAAAGGGTTGATTTATCTGACTACTGAGATTCCAGGGAGTCCTGGGCATACTGTTTTTATTTTAGTCACCTCTTAGATAAGCAACTAGTAATTTAGAGGACAGCATATACTCTGAGTTCTTATTTTGTTTAATTATATGTACAAAATGGGATGCCATTTTATGTTTTTTTTAATTTTTGCTATTACCTTATTGTATTTATAATAATCATCATAATGGGTATGAACTAGTATCTCATTTTGTTTCCTTTTTTTTTAAGTTTTTGTTTAAATACAAGTTAGTTAACACACAGTGTAATATTAGTTTCAGGTGTATAATACACTGTTTCAACACTTCCATACATATCCAGTGCTTGTCAGAACAGATGAACTCCTTGATCCCTACCATGTATTTAACCTATCCCCCCTTGCCCATGTCCAATTCCCCTTTGGTAACCATCAGCTTGTTTTCTACAGTTTAGAGTCCATTTCTTGGTTTTCCTCTCCCCACCCCTTGACTCACTTGCTTTTTCTTTAATTCCATATACAAGTGAAATCATGGTACTTGTCTTTCTGACTGATTTGTTTCACTGAGCATAATACTCTCTATCTCCAACCACATTCCCACAAATGGCAGGATTCCATCCTTTTTGATGGTTGAGTAATATTCCACTGTACATATATACCACCTCATCATTGTACATTCATCAGTCAATGGATACGTGGGCTCTTTCCATGGTTTGGCTATTGTGGATAATGCTGCAAAGAGATGCTCAACATCACTCATCATCAGGGAAATGCAAATCAAAACCTCAATGAGATACCACCTCTCACCCATCAGAATAGCTAAAATCAACATCACAAGAAACAACAGATCTTGCAGAGGATATGGAGAAAGGGGAGCTCTCTGGCACTGTTGGTGGCAATGAAAACTGGTGCAGCCACTCTGGAAAACAGTATGGAGGTTCTCCAAAAAGTTAAAAATGGATTACCCTACAACCCAGCATTTGCACTACTAGGTATTTATGTAAAGAATACAAACATACTAATTCAGGGGATACATTCACATCAGTGTTGACATCAGCATTATCTACAGTAGGCAAATTTTGGAAGCAGTATCCACAATAGAATAACACCCAGCCATAATAAAAAATGAAATATTACCATTTGAATGAGAAGGATGGAGCTAGAGAGCATTATTGCTACGTAAAGTAAGTGAGTCAGAGAAAAACAAATGCCATGTGATTTCACTCATATGTGGCATTTGAGAAACAAACCAGACAAGCAAAGGGAGAGAAAAGAGAGAGAGTCAAACCAAGAAACACATTCTTGACTTTACAGAACAACTGGATTGTTATGGGGGAGGTGGTTGAGGGAATAGGTTTAATAGGTAATGGATATTAAGGAATGCACTTCCTGGGTGTTGTATGGAAGTGTTGAATCACTATATCATCCACGTGAAAGTAATGTTACACTGTACATTAAGTGAAATTTAAATAAAAACTTCAAAAAGAAGTAACTAATCCAATCGTATTTGTTTTGCTTTGTTTTCTTTTAGTGCCATAAAATTTCAAGAAATCCTTAAAACTTACCTGGATAGAAGAAATAAACGGTAAAAAAAAAAAAAAAAGGACTTGCTAACAAAAATTAAGTGATTGGCTCAGTAGCTTGGAGTGTCTTTTTCATAGTCTGAGGTTTGTCCTATATATGACTAGCAGATATTTAGTGAAGTTTTTGGCATATGTGAAGCAGGAATTCTTTATATGGGCAAAAATGCCTTTTATTTTTATTTCTTTTGCTGTATTCAAAATAATTACATGTGGAAAAAACAAGTTTGATATGCCTGGGCTTTGGACCATGATCTTAGTCTATGAATAAGTAAACAACTTACTGGCCAATATGCTGAAGCCTTCATCGGCTCACTTACAAGATGCTCTGAAGATGTCCTTCCTGTATTACTAATACATTTTCACAAGGCTGTTTATTTGAAGTGTTATTTGCAATTGTAAAATTTGGAAAGTACAAAGATATAAGATGCTTGTTAAATAAACTGTGCCCTATATATGCAATGGATTCTTTTTTTTTTTTTTTTTGGCTGCCAAAAATAATGAAGGGAATCCATGAGCTGGATGTGTAGAATCCCAATCATACATCAAGTAAACGTTAAAGCAAATGAGATTCCATAGTATACTATATAATAAGAAAACACACATGACTCTTCTTTTCTTTTTCTTTTCTTTTCTTTTTTTCTTTTCTTTTCTTTTCTTTCTTTTCTTTTCTTTCTTTCTTTCTTTCTTTCTTTCTTTCTTTCTTTCTTTCTTACTTCTTTCTTTCTTTTTCAAAAAGGAACATGGGAATGGTTTAATCCATTAAGGCTTGAGACTGGTGTTCTGCGAGGTGCTGAGTGACAGACCAGAAAGGATAAGAAGGGAATGGACTTTTCAATTTTGTTGTTGTTGTCTTTGTGCATATTTTCCTTTAGTGAGGCATGTTAATTTTCTACATTTTCAAAAGCTTAATTCATTTTTAAATGTTTTTTAATTATATTATGTTAGTCACCATACAGTACATCCCCAGTTTCCGATGTAAAGTTCGATGATTCATTAGTTGCGTATAACACCCAGTGCACCATGCAATACGTGCCCTCCTTACTACCCATCACCAGTCT
>NW_024426663.1:86621721-86642112 GCF_017311325.1 Ursus maritimus
TGAGAGAAATCATATGATAATTGTCTTTCTCTGCTTGACTTATTTCACTTAGCATTATCTCCTCCAGTGCCGTCTATGTTGCAACAAATGTTGAGAATTTGTTCTTTCTGATAGCTGAGTAACATTCCATTGTATATATGGACCACAACTTAATCCAGTCATCTGTTGAAGGGCATCTCAGTTCCTTCCATGCTTTGGTTATTGTGGACAATGCTGCTATGAACACTGGGGTGCATATGGCTCTTCTCTTTACTACGTCTGTATCTTTGGGGTAAATACCCGGTAGTGCAATGGCTGGGTCCTAGGGTAGCTCAATTTTTAACTTTTTAAGGGACCTCCACACTGTTGGTACAGCCACTCTGGAAAACAAAAGCTTAATTCATTAAAGATGGATGTCAAAAAAATAAAGTTGAACACAAACTGAATCAAATGAGATAATCATTTCAGATGAAAAACATAACTATTGAAAATTAAAAATAATAAATTGCTCCACAAAAGTTTTGAGCAGAGTTCTTCAATTATATACACTTAATCTAGAGAAGAAAAAAAAAAAACTACCGAAAATCTTCACCTATTTTATGTAGGCTGGTTATTGCATTGATATGATTTTAGTAATTCTAGAACCATGTTATCCTTATTTTAGGATTGTGCAAATGAATTAATAATTTAATATTGTGGGATCTAGGGCTTCCAGTATAGAGGAATGGAATATGAATCCAGTGACAAATCAGGAACCACTAGAATAAATTCATGATGTAATTTCTGCTAAAATGATATAGAAGCAATGAAGCCCCAGTAGCAATAGCCAAATGGAGGGATTCTCAACACAAATTGTGCTTTTGTTCCTTTTCATTCACAGGTTTTAATTTCCCAGGAAACATTTTGCATTACTACTCCATCCTTTCCCAGAGACCACAACTTGACACACAAATAAATAAAAATAGTAATGGCTCATAACCCATTTAAGAAGATAAGGATAAACTGATATTGTATACCTCGGTGTATGCACAGAATATTCCAGTCAAAATTGCTAATCTAAATGTTATTATGTGGAAATGTGTCCATCAACGATGAAAGCACTTTCCTTTAGAAATGGTCATATAATTTTCAAATGTGTTAATGTCATGAAAGAAAAGAAATACTGAAGAACTGTTTCAGTTTATAGAAGACAAAAGGAATGTTGCCACCGAACACAATACATCATCTAGAACAGTATATTTTTTAAAAGAAAAGTGATGAAAAAGAAAGAATGATGTTAAATGAAATAAAAATTTTCAAGTGCATGTCGTTTTTTTCTGATAAATAAGCTGTGACAGTGTTAAAAATTGGGGAACCAGAGTGAAGGTTATTAGACAGTTCTTTGTAATATCCTTGCAACTGTTTTGTAAGCTTGGATCTACTTTCAAAATTAGGATGTATTAGAATAAAACAAGCTTATAACAAAGAAACCATGTATATTTTGATATAATTTCAAAATATATTTTCAAGTTATATTTAATATCAAATCAATATGCTCATAATTTAATGAAGTAAGTAAAATTTTAATTGAAAGTTTTGAGACCCATTAATCCAACATACTAAAATTCTGTATCTCCTAACACAAACTACTCATCTAATTTTTATTTTGCATTTGCTTCCCTCAGGCAAGAACAAATTTGAATCATATTCAAGAAAGAGTCAATATTTCAGAAATATTAATGCACATGTCTAGAAGTGTAAATCCATTGCTTACAGGCATTATTTAATTTTCCATGCCAAAATTTATACAATTAAATCTCCATGTAAGATATATTAAGATTTATTAATGAATTATTTGGGAAAAAAAGCATAGTAGCCAAATGAAATTTTGGTAATTATATCTCTAGCAGCCAACATTACTTTGAAAGGAACCAGCTAAAAGTGTCTAACTAATGCTAGTAAGATCTATTATATTACATGACAAAGCATACTCACAAACAAAACAGGTGTCATTTCCAATTTTTTTCTTTCCTAGATTTATTTATTTATTTGTTTGTTTGTTTATTTATTTTTAATAATTTTTATTATTTTATGTTAGTCGCCATAGGGTACATCCTTAGTTTTTGATGTAGTGTTGCATGATTCATTATTTGCGTATAACACCCAGTGCACCATGCAGTATGTGCCCTCCTTAATACTCATCGCTGGCCTACCTCAAACCCCCACCCTTCTCCCCTCTGCAGCCCTCAGTTTGTCTCCCAGAGTCCATAGTCTGTCGTGGTTCATTTCCCCTTCTGCTTACCCCCCCTTCATTCTTGCCATTCTTCTCCTACCCATCTCCCTGCTATTTCTTATGTTCCATAAATGAGTGAAACCTTATGATAATTGCCTTTCTCTCCTTGACTTATTTCACTTAGCATAATCTGCTCCAGTCCCGTCCATGTTGCTGTAAATGTTGGGTAATTATTCTTTCTGATGGTTGAGTAATATTCCATTGTATATAGGGACCACACCTTCTTTTTTTTAACAAACACATTTTTTTCTTACAAATAAAACCTACTTAATTACTAAAATACATTTCTGAAGAATGCATTCTTAAATAAAATCATAAAAATTTTTCAATTTTAGAATATGTTATTTTTGTATTTTTTATAATCTTTCTTTTTTTTTTACCTCATCTGAATTGTTTATTTTCTTTTTTATATTTTGTAGTCATTTTTATTATGTTATGTTAGTCACTATACAGTATATCCTTAGTTTTTCATGTAATGTTCCACAATTCATCATTTGCACGTAGCACTCAGTGCACAATGCAATATGTGCTTTCCTTAATATCCATCACTGGCCCATCCTAGTCCCCCACCCCCTTCTCCTCTGAAGCCTTCAGTTTGTTTCCCAGAGTCCATAGTCTCTCATGGTTCATTCCCCCTTCTGTTTAACCCCCCCTTCATTCTTCCCTTCCTTCTCCTACTGATCTCCCTGCTATTTCTTATGTTCCATAAATGAGTGAAACCATATGTTAATTGTCTTTCTCTGCTTGACTGATTTCACTTAGCATAATCTCCTCCAGTCCCGTCCACGTTGCTGCAAATGTTCGTTAATCATTCTTTATGACGGCTGAGTGATATTCCATTGTATATGGATCACATCTTAATCCAGTCATCTGTTGAAGGGCATCTTGCCTCCTTCCACAATTGGGCTATTGTGGACAATGCTTCTATGAACACTGGGGTGCATATGTCCATTCTCTTCACTATGTCTGTATCTTTGGGGTAAATACCCAGTACTGCAATTGCTGGACCATGGGGTAGCTCTATTTTTAACTTTTGGAGGGACCTCCACACTGTTTTCCAAAGTGGCTGTACCAACTTGCATTCCCAACAGCAGTGGAAGAGGGTTCCCCTTTCTCCACATCCTTTCCAACATTTGTTGTTTCTTCCCTTGTCAATTTTTGCAATTCTAACTGGCATAAGGTGGTAACTCAATTTGGTTTAGATTTGAATTTCCCTGATGGCTAAAGATTTTGAACATTTTTTTCATGTGTCTGTTAGCCATTTCTTCATTGGAGAAGGGTTTGTTCATATCTTCTGCCCATTTTTTTATTTGAATGTTTGTATCTCATGTATTGAGTTTGAGAATTTCTTTGTAGGTCTTGGATACCAGCCTTTAATCTGTGGTGTCACTTGCAAATATCTTCTCCCATTCCTTGAGCTCCTTCTTAGTTTTTTTGACTGTTTACTTGGCTGTGCAGAATATTTTTATCTTGATGAAGTCCCACAAGTTCGTTTTTTCTTTTGTTCCTTCTGCCTTTGGAGATGTGTCATGAAGAAAGTTGCTGTGGCCAATGTCAAAGAGGTTGCAGCCTATGATCTCCTCTAGGATTTTGATGGATTCCTGTCTCACATCTAGGTTTTTCATCCATTTGGTGTTTATCTTTGTGTATGGTGTGAGAGAGTGGTCAAGTTTCATTCTTTTGCATATAGCTGTCCAATTTTCCCAGCACCATTTATTGAAGAAACTGTCTTTTTTCCACTTGAAGTTTTTTCCTGCTTTTTCATATATTAGTTGCCCAAAGTGTAGAGGGTCCATTTCTGGAGTCTCTATTCTTTTTTTTAAGATTTTATTTATTTATTTGACAGAGACACAGCCAGTGAGAGAGGGAACACAAGCTGGGGGAAGAAGCAGGCTCCCAGCGGAGCCTGATGTGGGGCTTAATCCCAGAACACTGAGATCATGCCCTGAGCCGAAGGCAGACGCTTAACGACTGCACCACCCAGGTGCCCCTCTGGAGTCTCTATTCTATTCCATTGGTCTATGTGTCTGTTTTTGTGCTAGTAACATGCTGTCTTGGTCATCCCAGCTTTGTAGTATAGCTTGAAATCTGGCAACATGATGTCCTCAGCTTTCTTTTTTCTTTTCAATAATTCCTTGGTGATTCAAGGCCTTTTCTGGTTCCACACATATTTAAGGGCTGTTTGTTCCAGCTCTTTGAAAAATGGCATTGGTATTTTGATCACAATGGCATTGAAAGTGTAGATTGCTCTGGGTAGCATAGACATTTTAACTATGTTTATTCTTCCAATCCATGAGCATGGGATATTTTTCCATCTTTTTGTGTCTTCTTCAATGTCTTTCCTGAGTGATCTGTAATTTCTACAATATAGATCCTTGACAACTCTGGTTAAGTTAATTCCGAGATAACATATGATTTTTGGTGCTTTTGTAAATGGAATGAATTCCCTAAATTCTCTTTATTCAGTCTCATCGTTTGTGTATAGAAATGCGACTGATTTCTGAGCATTGATTTTGTATCCCACCATATTACTGAATTGCGCTATAAGTTCTAGTAATTTGGGGGTTGATTCTTTTGGGTTTTCCATATAAAGTATCATGTCATCTGCGAAGAGAGACAGTTTGACTTCTTTGCTGATTAGAATACTTTTATCCCTTTTTTTGTCCTATTGCTGTTGCAAGGACTTCTAGTACTATGTTGAATAATAATGGGGAGAGTGGGCATTCCTGTCATGTTCCTGATATTAAGGGAACGTTTCAGCTTTTCCCCATTGAAAATGATATTCACTGTAGGTTTTTCATAGGTGGTTTTTATGAAATGAGGAATGTACCCTCTATCCCTACACTCTGTAGGGTTTTAATCATGAAAGGATGCTCTATTTTGTCAAATGTTTTTCTGTATCAGTTGGGAGGTTCATATTGTTCCTTACTCTTTTTTCATTGATATGATCTATCACAGTGATCAATTTGTGAATGTTGAACCACCCTTGCATTCCAGGGATGAATCCCACTTGGTCTTGATGGATAATCCTTTTAATGTACTGTTGGATCCTATTAGCTAGGATCTTGTTGAGAATTTTGGCATCCATATTCATCAGGGATATCAGTCTGTAATTCTCCTTTTGGATGGGGTCTTTGCCTGGTTTGGGGATCAAGGTAATACTGGCCTCATAGATGAGTTTGGTAGTTTTCCTTCTGTTTCTATTTTTTGAAACAGCTTCAGGAGGATAGGGATTATTTCTTCTTTGAATGTTTGGTAGAATTCCCCGGGGAATCGGTCAGGCTCTGAACTCCTGTTTCTGGGGAGGTTTTTGATCACTGCTTCAATCTCTTCATAATTAATCAGCCTGTTTAAATAATAAATCTCTTCCCATTTCAGTCTTGGTAGTTTATAGGTTTCCAGTTCTTCCAGGTTGTTTAATTTACTGGCATAGAGCTGTTGATAAAAGTTTCTAATGATCATTCCTATTTCATTGGTGTTGATTTGCTCTCTCTCCTTTGATTCATAATTTTATTAATTTGGATCCATTCTCTATTCTTTTGAATAAGTCTGGCCAGTGGCTTACCAATCTTATTTATTCCTTCAAAGAGTAATCTTCTAGTTCTGTTGGTATGCTCTACTGTGCTCATGGTTTCTAATTCATTGTTCTCTGCTCTAATCTTGATCAACTGCCTTCTCGTGCGTGGGTCAGGCCTGTTCTTCTGTTCAAGCTCCAGCTTCATGAGGTGAGAATATAAAACTGCATTTTAGATTTTTCTATTCTTTTGCATGAGGCTTGGATAGCTATGTATTTTCCCCATAGATCCGCCTTTGCAGTGTCCCATATGTTTTAGGCCAATGTGCTTTTCTTCTCATTGGTTTCCACAAATTTCTTAAGCTCTTCTTTAATTCCTTGGTTTGCCCAATCATTATTAAGCAGGATGGTTCTTAGTTTCCAAATGTTTGAGTTTCTTCTAAATTTTTCCTTGCAATTGAGTTCCAGTTTGAAAGCATTACAGTCTGAGAATATGCAGGGAATAATCTCAGTCTTTTGGTATCGGTCAAGACCTGTTTTGTGACCCAGTATATGATCCATTCTGGAGAAAGTTCCATGTACATTGGAAAAGAATGAGTATTCTGTTGTTCTGGGGCTTAGTGTTCTGTATATATCTCTGAGGTCCATCTGGTCCAGTATGTCATTCAAAGCTCTTGTTTCTTTGTTGATTTTCTGCTTAGGTGATCTGTCTACTGCTGATAGTGGAGTGTTGAGATCCCCTACTATTATCTTATTATTATCTATATGTCTCTTTATTCTGGTAGAGTTGGCTTGTGTATCTAGCTGCTCCCCTTTTGGGGCATAGATATTTATAATTGTCATATCCACTTCTTGGATACATCCTTTAAGAATAATATAGTGTCCTTCTGTATCTCTAATGACATTCTTTAGCTTAAAATCTAATCTGTCTGATAGAATTGCTACCCCAGCTTTCTTTTGAAGTCCATTGGCATGAAAAATGGTTTTCCATCCCTTCATTTTCAGTCTGTATGTATCTTTAGGCTCAAAATGAGTCTCTTGTAGACAGGAAATGGATGGGCCATGTCTTTTTATCCAATCTGCAACCTTGTGGCGTTTTTGGGATCATTCAGGCCATTCACATTGAGAGTGATTATTGAGAGATATGATTTTAATGATGTCATGTTGCCTGTAAAGTCTTTATTTCTATAGATTGTAACTTTCTGTTCTCTTGGGGCCTTTTATAGAACCCCCTTAATATCTCATGTAGGTCTGGCTTGGTGGTCACATATTCCTTCAGTTTCTGCCAGACTTGGAGGGTCCTTATCTCTCCATCAATTCTGAATGGCAGCCTTGCTGGATAAAGGATCCTTGGCTGCATGTTCTTCTCAGTTAGTGCTTTGAAAATATTGTGCCAACCCTTCCTGGCCTGTCACATCTCTGTAGACAGGTCTGACATTATTCTGATATTCTTCCCTCTGTACGTGAGGATTTTCTTCCCCCTGGCAGCTTTCAATACCATATCCTTGGATCTAATATTTGCAAATTGCACTATGACGTGATGTGGTGTAGGTCTGTTCTCATTGATCTTGGGAGGGGTCTTCTCTGCCCCTTGACACGAATCCTTGTTTCAGATTAGGGAATTCTCATCTTCAATTTGTTCAAATATCTCTTCTAGACCTCTCTCTTTCTCCACCCCTCCCAGAGATGCTGATGATTCTGACATTGGAATGTTTCATTGAGTCATTAATCTCCCGTAATCTACATTCTTGAGATTGGATTTTTTTGAGCCAAGTTTCTGTTTTTATGTTCTCTTGTACCATCCCATCTTCCAATTTACTAATTCATTCTTCTGCCACATTTACCCTGGCCATCAGAGCATCTAGTTTAGACTGCTTTTGATTCATAACATTTTTAATTTCTGCCAGATTCACTCTCATTTCCGCCCTTAGAAATTCTATATTGTAGTTAATATTTTCTTTTATATTTTTTAAGACACACATCATCTTGACCATTGTTACTCTGAACTCCATTTTGGACAATTTGGTTATATCCATATCCGTCAGTTCTGTGGCAGAGGCCACAGTCTCTGTGTCCTTTCTTTGCTGAGGGTTTCTCTTCCTCGTCATTCTGATGAGGAGAGGTTACGGGGTTGCATAAGCCCAAATTATTGACCAAGACCCAGGCAGTGTGCACTTGTTTTATAGGGACCTTAGGAATGTGGGCTTCTTGATTTTTCAGTGTTCCTTCTGGGGGAGTGGCCTACTGCACTGATACTCAGGCATCCCTCTTTGGGTAGAGTTGCCCCATCCCCTGTGAGGGGGGTTGGGGATGGGCACAATGTGAACTGGTGTTTCCGGGCTTTTGTTCTTTGGCGGCTTTCCCTGGTGGTTTTCTATGCCTCTTCTGAGAGTAAGAGCAGCAGTGGCCGTATCCCAGCCTCTGTCTCAGAACAGAGAGATCGCAGTCTGTTCACTGAGCTCTCTGGGCCACTCTAACTCTGTATTCATCAGGGCTACTAGAAACCCTGAAGCATCCTGGGTTGTGCGCCCCACAGCCACTCTCTCAGCCCTCACTTCAAGGGCTGGCACATCTCTGTCCTTTGTGCTTCTTACACCTCCAGCCGCCCCAGGTTCCTGCGCGTGCTCCCGAGCTCCCTGTTTCAGTGTGGTTCCCATGTGTTTTGGAACGCTGGTTTTCAGTCTGGTGGTGCACGCATTCCCAGGCTCATGGTCTCAGTCTGCTTTCTTGTGGGTGCTGGTGCATGAGTCCAGCCCACTCCCCAGTGCAGGTGGCTACTGCTTCCTGGTGCTCAAGTGCAGCAGCTCCCTCCCCCTTCTGTTTATCTTCTGATATCTGTGTGCAGATTCACTGCTAACCTCTTCATACCTCAATACTCAGCTCTGGAGATGTTCTTTTGTAGAGATCCAGATGTATCTTCCTGTGTCTCAGGCTGATTTCATGGGTGTTCAGGATGGTCTGGTAATATCCAGCTCCATTCAGGCGACCAGCTGGAAAAAACTACCCTACTCCTCTGCCGTCTTTTCACCCTCCCTATTTTTCATAATCTTTCATCTCCTCCTCTATCTGTTCCTTAGTATCTAGCTGGGCCTTTCCTGTTCCTCTAATCTGGTATACAGATACGGTGATCCCTCCTCTTAGGAAAGTTCTTCAAGTTAAGATTTAGTTTTCTGGACTGGGTAAGTCAGTGATGTCAACTACACCAAAAGAACTCCTTGGTCCTATTTCTGGATTGAGACTTGAATGCTGTAGCACTCCACACTCAAGACTTCTTGGAAAACTGCCTTGAGTTGTGCATAGACCTGTAAGAAGTCTCCTTGGCCATCTGCTGGGCCAGCAAGGTCCTCTTCCCAACCCCGCGGAAGTAACGTTCATTCTCAGTGTTCCTTTCACTCTCTGGCCTTACATTAATAGTAACTTCTCCCCCTGAATGACTATGACTTGTCTCGTTTCACTCCCCCTATTCCTTGTGAAAGTTGTTCCTTGAGAGCAGTTACAACGGTCCCTTGTAACTTCCCGCAGGTGCCAAAGAGCCACCTCTCTTCTAGTACCACATCTTCTTAATCCTTTCATCTGTTGAAGGGCATCTCAGCTCCATCCACAATTTAGCTATTGTTGACAATGCTGCTATGAACATTGGGGTGCATATGGCCCTTCTCTTTGCTATGTCTGTATCTTTGGTGTAAATACCCAGGAGTGCAATTGCTGGATCATAAGGTAGCTCTATTTTTAACTTTTTGAGGGACCTCCACACTGTTTTCCACAGTGGCTGTACCAACTTGCATTCCCACCAACACTGTAAGAGGGATACACTTTCTTTACATCCTCTCCAACATTTGTTGTTTCTTCCCTTCAGTAATGCAGCAGGATACAAAATCAATGCTCAGAAATCAGTTGCCTTTCTATAGACAAACAATGAGCCTGAAGAAAGAGAAATTAGGGGATCAATTCCATTTACAATAGCACCAAAAATCATACAATATCTCAGAATCAACTTAACCAGAGAGGTAAAGGACGATACTCTAGAAACTACAGATCACTCATAAAAGACATTGAGAAAGACACAAAAAGATGGAAAAACATTCCATGCTTGTGGATCAGAAAAATAAACATAGTCAAAATGTCTATGCTACCCAGAGCAATCTACATTTTCAATGCCATCCCTATCAAAATACCAATGCCATTTTTCAAAGAGCTGGAACAAACAGCCCTTAAATATGTGCAGAACCAGAAAAGGCCCCAAATCACCAAGGAACTATTGAAAAGGAAAAAGAAAGCTGGGGGCATCATATCTCCTGATTTCAAGCTGTACTACAATGCTGTAATCACGACAGCATGTTACTGGCATAAAAACATACATACAGACCAATGGAACAGAATAGAGAACCCAGAAATGGACCCTTGGCTCTTTGGGCAACTAAACTTTGACAAAGCAGGAAAAAACACCCCATAGCAAAAAGACAGTCTCTTCAGGGGGGTCTGGGTGGCACAGTCGTTAAGCATCTGCCTTCGGCTCAGGGTGTGATCCCAGCATTCTGGGATCGAGCCCCACATCGGGCTCCTCCACTGGGAGCCTGCTTCTTCCTCTCCCACTCCTCCTTCTTGTGTTCCCTCTCTCGCTGGCTGTCTCTCTCTGTCAAATTAATAAATAAAATCTTTAAAAAAAGAAAAGACAGTCTCTTCAATAAATGGTGCTGGGAAAATTGGACAGCTACATGCAAAAGAATGAAACTTAACCATTCTCTTACACCATACACAAAGATAATCTCCAAGTGGATGAAAAACCTTGTTGTGAGGCAGAAATCCATCAATATCCTAGAGGAGAACATAGGCTGTAACCTCCTTGACATCGGCCATAGCAACTTTTTTCATGACACATCTCCAAAGGCAACAGAAACAAAAGATAAATTGAACTTGTGAGATTTCATCAAGATAAAAAGCTTCTGTACAGCCAAGGAAACAGTAAAAATAAAACCCTAAGAGGCAGCCCACAGAATGGGAGAAGATATTTGCAAATGACACTGCATATAGAAGACTGGTATCCAAAATCTACAACGAACTTCTCAAACTCAATACACGAGAAACAAATATTCAAATCAAAAAATGGGCAGAAGATATGAACAGACACTTCTCCAATGAAGACATAGAAATGGGTAACAGACACATGAAAAAAAAAAAATGTTCAAAATCATTAGCCATCAGCTAAATTCAAATGAAAACCACATTGAGATACCACCTTACTCCAGTTAGAATGGCAATAATGGACAAGCCAAATTCTTATAACTACATCTTTAAAAATGATTTGGTTTATAACTCTACAATGATGGTTCTTAACAGATGACCCAGAAGTTCATTTTGCTCTTTTAGTTGGCAGCTTCTAGCAAGGATTATCAAAGCATACTGCACATCTGATTCACCAAGTTAATTGACTAAATGAACATCCTTGAACTACAATCAGAGACCCATTGAGTCAGTAATTAACAATATTTGACAAAACTCTTCATGTTCAGCCAAGTGCTCAAATTTTAATAGCAAGTATAAAGTGATAACCACAAGCTTATAGTTTGTTACTAATGGAATTAAGGATATATTTAAGTACTTTATTATTATTCTAGTAAACTCTGAATCACATTATCTATGAGGTATTACCCAAAGTTTTCTGGGAATTGAACAATTCTGTCTATAGTAAATACCAGTAATTACAATCCAAAAGGCCTTAAGAGATACTCAGTAAGGCTTTTCAGAAAACATTTAAGAGTTTCTTCCTTTGGGAATTCAAATATATTAGTCACATGCCTTAAAAATAATTTGTTGTGGAGACTGAGTACAAAATGATCAAATAACGTCAAATTTGAAATAAAGGGCAAATGCTTTTCCTGGTTGCATTTAATATTCATCCTTCCACGTTAAGAAAGTGTCACATCTCAGAAAAATTTTAGTCTTTCAGCAGAAGACTAGAAAAACAGTTATGTTATAATGACAGAGACTTACCAAAGGAATATAGTTTTGTATTAACCAGGCACAGAACTGGTAACTTAAAGTCTTCTTTGGGGGGGGGGGGTTCCCACTCTGAGGAGTACTTGTTAGAATTATCTGATAAGTAATCCTTTGTTCAGGCAGTTGAAGAATTGGAATTATTTTAAGGTATGAATCTCAAGTTTCTATTGGTAAACATTGAATATTGTTTTAAAACAATAAAAAAACAAATACTGCAGATACTAAAATAATTTAGGGCAGACACCAGAAAAAATGAAATTCAACAGCCAATTTACCCATGCTTCTTCTATTTTGGTCCCTTTCTGTATTTCTCTAGACTGATAATTGGAATAAGCTGATTAATGTCTTCAAAATTATTTTATTGCTCTCCTATGCATTCTTCAATTTCACCACATACAGCTTCTGCACATACAATTCAGAGGTCAACTGCCTTTACTTTCTTGTGTTATCTGTGCTTCCTAAAGTGTTCCCTCCACTGGTTCTGGACCCATGATCTCCTTCTCTTCATATAGGCTTTAGGTTCTAGGGAACACTGAAAAAAAGCTCTTCCCAACCTGCAATCTTAAGCAGCCACCTGGCTAATTTCTAAAATAATACTCTTTAAAAATTTTTAATGACACTCAACAGCATATGACTCTTTCCCTCATTTAAGGTTTATTTATACCTCCTTGTCTGCCTCCTCACATTGAAAGAAAGCTCTTGGAAAACAATCTTTTTTTTTTTTTTTAATCTCTGCCATCAACTTTGGTGTCATTAATGGAACACTTCTTGATCTTTTCAATAAATAATAAATAATTAAACAAGAATAACTAATAACCTAGGGAAATATTTTGAACTTTGAGAGAAGATATCTGACAGAGTTACAGCATAAATTATAGACAACATCATATGATAAAGAAAACCTATTTAGTCAGACAGTAAGAATGGAGAAGACATCTTTATGGTGACTTCTAAAGTAAATTTTATTTAAAAAATCACTCTTTTTTATTTCTCTTTGCCTATTTGTTCTGTTTTTTTAATTCCACATATGAATGAAATCATATGGTTTTTGTCTTTCTCTGACTGACTTATTTTGCTCCACATAATACCCTCTATCTCCATCCGCATCATTGCATATGGCAAGGTTTCATTCTTTTTGATGTGGATCTCACATTACATGATGTGGAGAGAGAGAGCGCGTGTGAGAGAGATTATATATATTAATATAATATATATTATATATTCACATTATATATGAATATATGTATATATTATACATAACATATATATTATGTTTTGGTGTCTTCCCTAATGTAAATAATATGTATGGATATAAATGTATATGTGTGTATGTATCACATCTTTATCCATTCATCAGTCAATGGACACTTGGTCTGTTTCCATGATTTAGTTATTGTAGATAATGCTGCTCTAAACATTGAATAGCATTCATCTCTTTGGATTAGTATTTTTGTATTCTTTGGTTAAATACCTAGCAGTAATATTTCTGGATCATAAGGTACTTCTATTTTAAAATTTCTGAGGAACCCCTATACTGTTTTCCAAAGTGGCTGCACCAGTTTGCATTCCCAGCAACAGTGCAAGAGGATTCCCCTTTCTCTGCATCCTCACAACACCTGTTGGTTCTTGTATAGGTGACTTTAGTCATTCTGACTCGGGTGAGATGATATCTCATTAGGCGACAGGGATTAAAGAGTGCATTTGTTGTGATGAGCACCCGATGTTGTATGGAAGTGTTGAATCACTATCTTGCACACTTGGAACAAATATTACACTATATGTTAAGTAACTGGAATTTAAATAAAACTTTAGAGAAAAATATTAAAAATGCAACCAGTAGAAAGGCCCCACAATAACATAGTAACATGGTTTTCTACACATATGTGCATTCAATGAAAAGGAAGTTTTGCGAAATAATTTATTTCCCTCATACATGAGTGAAACATTCAGCACATGTCAATTGCATGACCTCAAGATAACGCAAACATTGGACAAATGATGCTTAATTTATTCCTTTGTTTATGTCCATAAGTTAGAAAAAGTTAGTTGCATTTGCTGGTATATTTAATACATTGTAAATGTGAAATCATAATCGTCACCCACAAATGGGAATTGATCATTTGTTAGATTATTAGTAATACTAACACATTATGAAGACGTAATCTGCATTGTTTTACAGAAATCAAAAGGATTTATCATTATACATGACACAGTTAATAGTCTGATGTAAATACTGAACATGTTGGGAAAATGTCCATATTTCTTTAAATAATACACATCTGATAGAAAGTTAAAGTCGAAGTTACAGGATCTTATGTAATTCATATGAAGATTAATTGAATTCGCATACTACTTATAGAATCGCTTTACCTTAAAAAAAGATTAAGCTACTGAAGAAGTATTACAGTAGATACAGGGCCCTTTTCCATTTAAATAATTTGATTAATTGAATTTAAATTAAAAAAATAAAGTACATGGAACAAATACAAAAATATTTTTAAAAACCCAAAATAATTATGTATATCAACATTGTTCTTCTTAGATGTGTAAATTTATTATTATTATTATTATTATTATTATTATTAATTTGTTACATCTCCTTGTGCTGACAGGCAGTGAAGAGACTCAAGCATGACCAATGTCACCTTGGTGACAGGATTTTTCCTTGTGGGGTTTTCTGACATCCAAGAGCTTCAGATAGTATATGGGGTGCTCTTCCTGGTGATTTATCTGGCTATCCTAATGAGTAATCTTCTTATCATTACTCTCACTACCCGAGACCTGCAGCTACAAACACCAATGTACTTTTTCCTGAAGAACTTGTCTTTCCTGGATGTCTTCCTCGTGTCTGTCCCAATCCCCAATTTCATTGTCAACAGCCTAACCAACAGCAATTCCATTTCCACTTTAGGATGTGCCTTCCAGCTACTTTTAATGACTTCCTTCTCAGCAGGTGAGGTATTTGTCCTCACTGCCATGTCCTATGACCGCTATGTAGCCATATGCTGTCCCCTGCACTATGAGGTCATCATGAATGGTGGTGCCTGTGTACTGATGGCAGGTGTTTCCTGGGCCATCGGGGGACTCTTTGGAGCTCTGTACACTGCTGGCACATTTTTTATGCCATTCTGTGGCTCCAATGTGATCCCACAGTTTTTCTGTGATGTTTCCTCATTGCTAAGGATTTCCTGTTCTGAAACACGCCTGGTAGTTTACACAAGTATTGGAATAGGCATGTGTTTAGGGATGTCGTGTTTCATCTGCATTGTTATCTCTTATGTTTATATTTTCTCCACCGTGCTGAAGATTCCAACCACAAAAGGCCAGTCGAAAGCTTTCTCCACATGCTTTCCCCATCTCATTGTTTTTACTCTTTTCATTATAACTGCTTGTTTTGTTTATCTCAAACCATCTTCAAATCCACCCACAGTTATTGACAGGCTGCTTTCTGTGATCTACACTGTGGTACCTCCAGTACTCAACCCTGTAATCTACAGCCTGAGGAACAAGGACATGAAACGGGCTCTTATGAGATTGGTGCACAAAACCTGTGGCCAAGAGTCACACTCCCTTTAACACTGTCTAAGGTCAGTGCTCTAGTGCCTTACTGATCACAGTAGACTTTCTCATCAGTTACCTCACTCTTAACTGCAAGACTTGAGACAAGAAAGGTAATGTACTCACATACACCTAAAGAAATAAATGCTCAAGTGCTGAATTGACTGATTCCAAGGTTGGATAATAGCATTATACCCAGCTAACAGATAGGTGTCATGTTTCTCATTCAGAGATCTTCTATGACAAAGAGTCTCTCCATTTGTGGTATAACTTTCTGGGAAAAAATGCTCCTGTTTTTCATGGTGTTTATAATTTTGGCCATTGAATAATTCATTTTCTCTATTTTATTCCCTGGAAATTAAAACAAAAATGAGGCACTTCGACAGGTACATTACCATAAAGACCATGTGAGCTACCATGATAAAATTTACACAATACTTTCCAAAAGGATCAGACTGTCTAATGCTGAATCAGAACAAAAAGTGAACAAAAATAATATAGTAGGCTAAGGGGCATTCTAGAGGTGTGCCTACATCTGTAAGCAATACTCAGGAGAGACACCTAAAACAGACACAGAATCCTGGAGGGAGATGCATCCCAGCACAGTTTCTAAAGATAAGTAGTGGTCAACTGGGTAAATACTATGTGCAGAGAGAAACTAGACAGATGTCTGGAACTATAAAACATGAGTGCCTGTATGTCTACCTGTTTTTACCTCCATTTGTGTCAGAGTGAAATTTTATAAAATTCGTTTAGAAAAGCTATGAAATATGTTACAATTATAGGAGAAGTAGCCAAATTTGGGATGAACCTCCTTTTGCTTATTCTCTGGAGCCTACAATGTCCACATTTAAAAAAAAAAACTGGATTTTTTTCCTTCCTTTGTATATAAATCTGCCTTGTGATTGATGTTTTATCAAGGTAACTTTTTTGTCTTTATATTGACTTATTTTAATATTTAATTATTTGAAAAGAATACAATTCCTTAGATATTTTCAATCATGTTCTGTTCTTTTTAAACCATGATATTGTTTTATTATTCTTTAACAACTTCAGATTTTTACCATAGTAATAACAAATTATAAAAGTAAATAAATGAGTGTGATAAAAGAAAACTTTTCATCTCTTACACATAAATTTATCATTGTTTTCCCATAGGATCCATAGAAAAGTCTCCAAATTTTAAAATTATTTTCCATTAAAGAAAGAGATATGCTGAAGTTCATTATACTTGTTTGATGTGTACATTTACCAATGCACCAGTTTGCATTCCCACCAACAGAGCTTGAGGGTTCTTTCTCTCCAAATCCTCACTGATACTTACTGTTTCTTCCATTTTTTTTGGTTTTTTTGTTTTGTTTTGTTTTGTGTGTGGGGGGGGTTGATGTTTTAATAGGTGTGAGGTGATATGTCATTGTAGTTTTGATTTGCATTTCCCTGATAATGAGTGAAGTTGACCATCTCTTCATGGGTCTCTTGACCATCTGGATATCTTCTTTGGAAAAAAGTCTGTTCATGTCTTCCACTTATTTTTAAATTGTTTTTTGTTTGTTTTGTGTTGAGTTGCATCAGTTCTTTATATATTTTGCAGTAACCTTTTATCAGATATGTCATTTGCAAATACCTTCTCCCAATCAGTAGTTTGACTTTTACTTTTGTTGATAGTTTCCTTTTCTTTGCAGAAGATTTTTACTTTTATGTGGTCCCAGTAGTTTATGTTTACTTTTGTTTCCCTTGCCTCAAGAGACTTATCTAGAAAAATGTTGCTATAGTCAAGGTCAGAAACATTACTTCCAGGGTTCTCTTCTATTTTTTTTTTCTTGCATGATTTCACGTAACACATTTAGGTTTTTAATCCATTTGAACTTATTTTTGTGTATGGCATAAGGAAGTGGTCCAGTTTCATTCCTTTGCATATAGCTGTCTAGTTTTCCCAAAATCATTTGTTGAAGAGACTGGCTTTTTCTCACTGTGTATTCTTTCCCCCATTATCTATTATGACCATATAACTGTGGGTTTATTTCTGGTTTTTCTCTTCTGTTCCAATGATCTACATGTCTTTTTCTTTGATGATTGTTTGTTTGTTCCAGTACCATACTGTTTTGATTGATACAACTTTGTAATATAAGTTGAAATCTGAAATTGTGATGCTTCCAGCTTTTGTTTTCTTTTTAAGATTGCTTTGGCTATTCAGGTTTGTTGTTGTTGCTGTGTTCCAAAAATTTTTAAGAGTGTTTGTTCTAGTTCTGTGAAAAAAGGCTGTTGGTATTTTGACAGGGATTGCATTAAATCTGTAGGTTGCTTAGGATAGTGTAAAAATTTAAGACTGTGTTTTTCCAATCAATGAACATGGAATATCTTTCCATTTCTTTGTGTTTTCTTCCATTTCTTTCATCAGTGTTTTATAGTTTTCAGAATACATGTCTTTAACTTCTTCTGTTATGTTTATTTCTAGATATTTTATTGCTTTGGAACAGTTGTAAAAAATACACTATTGTTACTTCATCAAATTGAAAAGCTTCTGCACAGCAATGGAAACAACCAACAAAACTAAAAGGCAGCCTTCATAATGGGAATAGATATTTGCAACTGATATATTTGATAATGGATTAGTATCCAAAATATATAAAGAACTTACCAATTCAACCCCCCAAAAAACATATAATCTACTTAAAAATAAGATTGTTGTCTTAATTTCACTTTCTCATCCTTCATTATTAGTGTATAAGACTGCAACAGATTTATTTACATTGACTTTGTATCCTGTGATTTTACTTAATTCATGCATCAGTCCTAACAAGCTTTTTGGTGCCGTCTTTAGGGTTTTCTATATATATATAGTATTATGTCATCTGCAAATAGTGAAAATTCTAATTCTTCCTTATGAATTTATTGTGTTGTGTTGTGTTGTGTTTTGGTGCGGTCTAATTTCCATGGCTAGGATTTCCAATACTATCTTAAATAGAGGTGGTGAAATTGCACATCTTTGTCTTGTTCCTGACCCTGGGGAATGTTCTCATGTTGTTGTTGTTGTTGTTGTTGTTGTTGTTGTTGTTGTTGTTGTTTTGTGTGTATTTTGTTCAATGTGCCTTCTTCATGTAAGTCCTTTACTATGTTGAGATATGTTTATTACAAACCTACTTTAATGAGGTTTTTTTAATTATAAATGGAGTAATCTTGCCAAATGGCTTTTCTTCATCTATTGAAATGATTATATTGTTTTTATCCTTTATCTTCTTGAAGTGATGTATCATGTAGAATGATTTGCAAAAATTCCACCACCCTTGATTCCTGGGAATAAATCCCACATGATCATGGTGAAAATTTTTAATCTTTTTTAATCATATTGCTACTATTTTGTTGAAGATTTTTGCATTTATGTTCATTATAGTTATTGCCCGTGTTTCTCTTTTTTGTGTTGCCTATCCGGTGTTGATATTGAGGTAATGTTGGACCCACAGAATCAATTCAGTAGTTTTCCTTTCTCCTCTTTGCTTTGGAGTAGTTTGGAAAAATGTGCATTAATTCTTTATTAAACATGTGGTGGAATTTGCCCATGAAGCCATCTGGTCCAGGACTTTTGTTTGTTCAGAGTCTTGTGAGGTTTTTTGGTTTGCTTGTTGTGTTGTTTGTTGTTATTGTTTGTTTTGTTTTTGTTTTGTTTTGATTTTAATTTTGTTTTGATTACTGACTCAATTAATTACTATTAGTTGGTCTGTTCATTTTTAAAATTTCTTCTTGCTTAAATTTTGTTAGTTTTGATATGTTCCTACAAATCATTCTGAACACCTGAGAAATCAATCAGAGCTCTGAGAAAACAAATGCTACAAGTCTCAAAGGAGAAACTCAACCATTGTTTGGAAGGTAGGAAGTGGGGACACTTGAATCCAGTGTGATACAGCTGAGGATATGGTGGAGGGGAGGGAATCTGCTTAAGGAGGCTACTGCAAAGTATTATAAGCACAGAGCACAAAATCAGAACTTGTAGATGTCTGATACATGGGGGACATTCCTCACTTAAAGGTGCTGAGGTGGCAAAACAAGGTGCAATCCCAGGTGTGACAGCATGCTCTGAGGATCCGCGGGGTCACAAGAAGGAGGAACAGGTGGTGCCTTGGTGCAGCAGAGTTCCCAGCACAGGAGTCAGGCAGCTGGCTGAACCAGAGGCCTAGGGGCTTGTTTTCTGTTCTGTGTTGCCATAAACTGTGAACTTCTGCAGGGTCGACTATTCACTTGGCAGGGACTCAGCAAAAGGCAGAACCATGGTGAGACCCCCCTCCCTTCCCTAAAAGGAACAGACTGGGTCCACACCTTAGGTGCTTGTCAAATTTGGAGTTTTGAAACAAAACAAAACAAAACAAAACACCTCAGACACATGCAGAGTGAACACAGAATTCTGCCAGAAACCAGGGAGACGAGACTGATTCATTGCTTTTTGGTTAGGGCTCACTGAAGAGTGGGGGGCATGAATTTTCCGTTCCAGGGCTAGAGAGGGGGGCACTGCCATATTCATCCCACACATCAACTCTGAAATCATTCAGGGAGTAAAACAGTGACACCTACCGGAGGCTGGAAAGCTTACACCAAACCCTGCCTCCCTGCACCCTCAAGGAACTGTTCCCCTAGGTCAGGTCCACATGAAAATTGGTTCAATGACCACCCCCCTCAAATGTCCAGTACAAACAAATTGTGAACATACCAAGTTTACTGATCAATGAGGGCTACATATTTTCAGCTGTTGGGGAGAACAGTATATAGCATTAAATGCACTTTTATTCTTTAGGTATTTATTATTTTTTCCACTTATTTTCTTATTTTTCAATTCTTTATATTCATATATATTAATATATAAATATATATAAATTAATATATAAATATATTTATATATTTTTATATATTTTATCATAAACAATAGCTAGAATTAAGTTACATTGCTAAAGTTTCTTTGAATGTACAAAATATATTTTCATAACCAATACACATTTGATTATAAGTAAGCCTACTGGGTTTTTCTAATGATATTTTAAATTTTTTCTCTTAAAAATCATGTCTATTTTCAAAGATACCTTTC
>NW_024426663.1:86642179-86648250 GCF_017311325.1 Ursus maritimus
CCATTCCCCCAACCCCCTCCCCTCTGAAGCCCTCAGTTTCTCATAGTCCATAGTCTCTCATGCTTCATTCCCCCTTGTGATTACCTCCCCTTTCTTTACCAATTTCTTCTCCTACTTATCTTCTTAGTTCTTATGTTCCATAGATGAGAGAAATCATATGATAATTGTCTTTCTCTGCTTGACTTATGTCACTTAGCATTGATCTCCCTCCAGTTATCCATCCCTGTTGCAGCAAATGTAGAGATTTCTTTTTTGATAGCTGAGTAAATCTCTGTATATATGGACCCAGTCTTCAATCCAGTCATCTGTTGAAGGGCATCTCGGCTCCTTCCACGATTTAGCTATTGTGGACACTATGAACATTGGGGTGCATATGGCCCTTCTCTTCACTACGTCTGTATCTTTGGGGTAAATACCCAGTAGTGCAATTGCTGGATCATAGCCGGTCTATCCCATTCCCCCACCTCCCTCCCCTCTGAAGTCCTCAGTTTGTTTCTCATAGTCCATAGTCTCTCATGTTTCATTCCCCCTTCTGATTACCCCCTCTTTCTTTATCCCTTTCTTCCCCTACCAATCTTCCTAGTTCTTATGTTCCATAGATGAGAAAAATCATATGATAGTTGTCTTTCTCTGCTTGACTTATTTCACTTAGCAATATCCTCCAGTGCCGTCCATGTTGTAGCAAATGTTGAGAACTCGTTCTTTCTGATAGCTGAGTAATATTCCATTGTATATATGATCCACAACTTCTTAATCCAGTCATCTGTTGAAGGGCATCTCAACTCCTTCCATGATTTAGCTATTGTGGACATTGCTGCTATGAACATTGGGGTGCATATGGCCCTTCTCTTCACTACGTCTGTATCTTTGGGGTAAACACCCAGTAGTGCAATGGCTGGATCATAGGGTAGCTCCATTTTTAACTTTTTAAGGGACCTCCGCACTGTTTTCCAGAGTGGCTGTACCAACTTGCATTCCCACCAACAATGTAGGAGGGATCCACTTTCTCCAAATCCTCTCCAACAATTGTTGTTTCTTGCCTTGTCAATTTTTACCATTCTAACTGGCGTAAGGCGGTATCTTAGGGTCCTTTTGATTTGAATTTCCCTGATCGCTAATGATTTTGAACATTTTTTCCTGTGTCTGTTAGCCATTTGTATGTCTTCATTGGAAAAGTGTCTGTTCATATCTTCTGCCCATTTTATTATTTATTTGTTTCTCATGTATTGAGTTTGAGAAGTTCTTTGTAGATCTTGGATACCAGTCTTTTACCTGTAGTATCATTTGCAAATATATTCTCCCATTCCATGAGCTGCCTCTTAGTTTTTTTGAGTGTTTCCTTGGCTGTGCAGAAGATTTTTATCTTGGTGAAGTCCCACAAGTTCATTTTATCGTTTGTTTCTCTTGCCTTTGGAGATGTGTCATGAAGAAGGTTGCTGTAGCCGATGTCGTAGAGGTTGCTGCCTATGCTCTCCTCTGGGATTTTGATGGATTTCTGTCTCACATTGAGGTCTTTCATCCATTTAGAGTTTCTCATTGTGTATGGTGTGAGAGAGTGCTCAAGTTTCATTCTTTTGCATATAGCTGTCCAATTTTCGCATCACCATTTGTTGAAGAGACTGTCTTTTTTCCACCTGATGTTTTTTCCTGCTTTGTCAAAAATTACTTGCCCAAAGAGCCGAGGGTCCATTTCTTGGTTCTCTATTCTATTCCATTGGTCTATGTGTCTGTTTTTGTTTCAGTACCATGCTGTCTTTGTGAATACAGCTTGAAATCCAGCATTGTGATGCCCCCAGGTTTGTTTTTCCTTTTGAACAATTCCTTGGGGATTCAGAGCCTTTTCTGGTTCCATACAAATTTAATGGGTATTTGTTCCAGTTCGTTGAAAAATGTCATTGGAATTTTGATCGGGATAGCATTGAAAGTGTAGATTTCTCTGGGTAGCATGGACATTTTAACTATGTTAATTCTTCTGATCCATGAGCATGGAATATTTTTCCGTCTTTTTGTGTCTTCTCAATATCTTTCAAGAGTGATTTGTTGTTTCTAGAATACAGATCCTTTACATCTCTGGTTAATTCTGAGATAATGTATGGTTTTTGATGCTATTGTAAATGGGATGGATTCCCTAATTTCTCTTTCTTCAGTCTCATTATTCGTGTACAGAAATGCAACTGATTTCTGAGCATTGATTTTGTATCCCTCCAGATTACTGAATTGCTCTATAACTTCTAATAGTTTGGGAGTGGATTCTTTTGGGTTTCCCATATAGAGTATCATGTCATCTGGGAAGAGAGACATTTTGACTTCTTTTTGGCCAATTTGGATACATTTTATCCCTTTTTGTTTTCTGATTGTTGTTGCAAGGACTTCTAGTACTATGTTGAATAATAGTGGTGAAAGTGGGCATCCTTGTCACGTTCCTGATCTTAAGGGAAAGGCTTCCAGCTTTTCCCCATTGAGAATGATATTTGCTGTAGGCTTTTCATAGATGGTTTTTATGAGATTGAGGAATGTACCCTCTATCCCTACACTCTGAAGGGTTTTAATCAGGAAAGGATGCTGTATTTTGTCAAATGCTTTTTCTGCATCTATTTTGAGGATCATATGTTTCCTGAGTTTTCTTCTTGATATGATGTATTACGCTGATCGATTTGCGAATGTTGAACCACCCTTGCATCCCAGGGATGATTCCCACTTGGTCATAATGGATAATCCTTTTAATGTACTGTTGGATTCTATTACCTAGGATCTTGTTGAGAATTTTGGCATCCGTATTCACCAGGGATATTGGTCTGTAATTTTCCTTTTGGATGGGGTCTTTGCCTGGTTTGGGGATCAAAGTAATATAGGCCTCTTAGAATGCATTTGGTAGCTTTCCTTCTGTTTCTATTTTTTGAAATAGCTTTAGGAGAATAGGTATTATTTCTTCAATGAATGTTTGGTAGAATTACCCAGGAAAACCATCCAGTCCTGGAGTTTTATTTTTTGGAAGGTTGTTTATCACTGTTTCAATCTCTTCATAATTAATTTGCCTGTTTAAAAAATCAATTTCTTCCTGTTTCAATCTTGGTAGTTTATAGGTTTCCAGGAAGGCCTCCGTCTCTTCAAGATTGCTTAATGTATTGGCATAAAGCTATTGATAAAGTTCCTAATAATCCTTCCAATTTCATTGGTGTTGGTTGTGACCTCTCCCTTTTCATTCATAGTTTTGTTATTTTGTATCCTTTCTCTATTGCATTTGGATAAGTCTTGCCAGTGGTTTGTCAATTTTATTATTTTCTATCAAAGAACCAGCTTTTGTTCTCTTGATCTGCTCTACTGTGCTCCTGGTTTCTAATTCATTGATCTCTGCTCTAATCTTGATCAACTGCTTTCTCGTGAATGGATTATGCCTGTTCCTCTGTTGCTGTTCCTGCTTCTTGAGGTGAGAATATAAAAACTGCATTTTAGATTTTTCTATTTTTTCGAGTGAGGCTTGGATGGCTATGTATTTTCCCCTTAGGACTGCTTTTGCAGTATCCCATAGGTTTTGGACCTTTGTGTTTTCATTCTTGTTGGTCTCCATAAATTGTTTAAATTGATTTTTGATTTCCTGATTTATCAAATCATTCTTGAGCAGGATGGTTCTTAGTCTCCAAGTGTTTGAGTTCTTCCAAATTTTTCCTTGTGGTTGAGTTCCAATTTCAAAGTGTTGTGGTCTGAGAATATGCAGGGATTAATTTCAGCCTTTTGGTATTGGTTGAGATCTGTTTTGTGACCCAGAACATGGTCTATTCTTGAAAATGTTCCATGGGCATTAGAATAGAATGAGTATTCTTTCGTTCTTGGCTGTAGAGTTCTATATATATATCTATGAGGTCCAATTCATCTAGTATGGCATTCAAAGCTCTTGTTTCTTTATTGATTTTCTGCTTCAGTGATCTATCCTTTACTGAGAGTGTAGTGTTGAGGTCCCCTACTATTAATGTATTTTTATCTATATGTCTCTTTATTCTGGTTAAGAGTTGGCTTGTGTATCTTGCTGCTCCCCAGTTGGGGCCATATATGTTTATAATCATCATATCCACTTGTTTGTTGCATCCTTTAAGAATAATATAGTGCCCATCTATGTCTCTAACTATCGTCTTTAGTTTAAAATCCAATATGTCTGATTTGAGAATTGCCACCACATCTTTTTTGAGGTCCATTGACGTGAAAGATGGTATTCCATCCCTTTACTTTCCATCTGAATGTATCTTTAGGTTCAAAACGAGGCTCTTGTAGACAGCAGGTGGATGGGTCATGTCTTTTTATCCAATCTGCAACCCTGTGGCATTAATGGGAGCATTTAGGCAATTTACATTGAGACTGATTATTGAGAGATATGATTTTAATGATGCCATGTTGCCAGTAAAGTTTTTGTTTCTATCGATTTTGACCTTCTGTTCTGTATCACTCTTGGGCCTTTTTACTTTTATAGAACCCCCTTAATATCTCCTGTAATGCTGGTTTTGTCGTTACGAAATTGGTCAATGACTGGCGATACTGGAAGGTCTTTATCTCTGCATCAATTCTGAATGACAGCCTTGGTGGGTAAGGGATCCTTGACTACATGTTTTTCTCTGAAAGAGCTTTAAAAATGCCCCCCAACCCTTTCTCTCATTCCAGGTCTGTGTAGACAGGTCTGACGTAATTCTGATAACTTTGCCTTGGTACGTGAGAAATTTCTTTGCCCTGGCCGCTTTCAATACTGTATCCTTGGATCTAATATTTGCAAATTACACTATGACATGACGTGGCATAGGTTTGTCATGGTTGAGCTTGGAAGGGGTCCTCTCTGCCTCTTGGACATGAATGCTTGTTTCCTTTGCTAGATTAGGGAAGTTTTCAGCTTCATTTCTTCAAATATCTCTTCTAGACCTCTGTTTTTCTCCACCCCCTTGGGGATGTCGATGATTCTGACATTGGAATGTTTCATTGAGTCACTAATCTCCCGTAACCTACATTCTTGAGATTGGATTTTTTTGATCCATGTTTCTATTTTAGCTTTCTCTTCTACTAACCCATCCTCCAATTCACCGATACGTTCTTCTGCCTCATTCACCCTGGCCGTCAGAGCATCTACTTTTGGCAGCATTTGATTCATAGAATTTTTAATTTCTGCCAGATTTGCTCACACCCTTAGAGATTCTATATTCTCATTAACTTTTTCTTTAATACTTTTTTCAAGTCTACACATCATCTTGATCATTGTTACTCTGAACTCCATTTCTGATAATTTGGTTATATCCATATCCATTAGTTCTGTGGCAGAGACCACAGACTCATTGTCTTTTCTTTCCTGGGGCGGGATTTCTCCTTCTCATCATTCTGATGAGGAGAGGTTGCTGGGTTGTCCAGAGCCCAAATTATTGACCAGGACCCAGGCAGTGCACACTTGTTTTATAGGGACCTTAGGGATATGGGCTTCTTGATTTTTCAGCCTTCCTTCTGGGGGAGGGGCCTGCTGTGATGATTCTCAGGCTACCCTGTTTGGGTAGAGTCTCCGTGTCCCCTGTGAGGGGGGATGGGACTGGGCACACTGTGAGCCAGTATTTCTAGGCTTTTGTTCTCTGGAGGCTCTCCCTGGCAGTTTGCTGTGCCTCTTCTGAGAGTCAGAGCAGCAGTAGTGGAATCCCAGTCTCTATCTCAGCACGGAGGGATTGCAGACCATTCACCACTGATGTTCTGGTCACTTTAACTCTGTTTCTGTTGGTGCTGCTCAACCCTGCAATGTCCCTGGATGTGCACCCCACAGCCAGCGTTGGGGCTGCACGTCTCTGTCCTTTGTGTTTCTAACACCAACAGCCTCCAGCTTCCCCCGTTTGCTCCAGAGCTCCGTTTCAGTGTGGTTCACGTGCACTCTGAAGCTCCAGTTTTCAGACTGGCCGTGCACGTTCCCTGGCTCATGGTCTCAGTCTGCTGTCTCACGGTTGCCAGTCCACGAGTCCACCCGCTCCCCAGTGCCGGAGGCTACCGCTTCCCAGCACCCAAATGTGGTGGCTCCCTCCCCCTTCCATTTATCTTCCGATATCTGTGCACAGCTGCAC
>NW_024426663.1:86648260-86671920 GCF_017311325.1 Ursus maritimus
CTTTGCTAGATTAGGGAAGTTTTCAGCTTCATTTCTTCAAATATCTCTTCTAGACCTCTGTTTTTCTCCACCCCCTTGGGGATGTCGATGATTCTGACATTGGAATGTTTCATTGAGTCACTAATCTCCCGTAACCTACATTCTTGAGATTGGATTTTTTTGATCCATGTTTCTATTTTAGCTTTCTCTTCTACTAACCCATCCTCCAATTCACCGATACGTTCTTCTGCCTCATTCACCCTGGCCGTCAGAGCATCTACTTTTGGCAGCATTTGATTCATAGAATTTTTAATTTCTGCCAGATTTGCTCACACCCTTAGAGATTCTATATTCTCATTAACTTTTTCTTTAATACTTTTTTCAAGTCTACACATCATCTTGATCATTGTTACTCTGAACTCCATTTCTGATAATTTGGTTATATCCATATCCATTAGTTCTGTGGCAGAGACCACAGACTCATTGTCTTTTCTTTCCTGGGGCGGGATTTCTCCTTCTCATCATTCTGATGAGGAGAGGTTGCTGGGTTGTCCAGAGCCCAAATTATTGACCAGGACCCAGGCAGTGCACACTTGTTTTATAGGGACCTTAGGGATATGGGCTTCTTGATTTTTCAGCCTTCCTTCTGGGGGAGGGGCCTGCTGTGATGATTCTCAGGCTACCCTGTTTGGGTAGAGTCTCCGTGTCCCCTGTGAGGGGGGATGGGACTGGGCACACTGTGAGCCAGTATTTCTAGGCTTTTGTTCTCTGGAGGCTCTCCCTGGCAGTTTGCTGTGCCTCTTCTGAGAGTCAGAGCAGCAGTAGTGGAATCCCAGTCTCTATCTCAGCACGGAGGGATTGCAGACCATTCACCACTGATGTTCTGGTCACTTTAACTCTGTTTCTGTTGGTGCTGCTCAACCCTGCAATGTCCCTGGATGTGCACCCCACAGCCAGCGTTGGGGCTGCACGTCTCTGTCCTTTGTGTTTCTAACACCAACAGCCTCCAGCTTCCCCCGTTTGCTCCAGAGCTCCGTTTCAGTGTGGTTCACGTGCACTCTGAAGCTCCAGTTTTCAGACTGGCCGTGCACGTTCCCTGGCTCATGGTCTCAGTCTGCTGTCTCACGGTTGCCAGTCCACGAGTCCACCCGCTCCCCAGTGCCGGAGGCTACCGCTTCCCAGCACCCAAATGTGGTGGCTCCCTCCCCCTTCCATTTATCTTCCGATATCTGTGCACAGCTGCACGGCCCCCCGCTTCGTACCTCAATACTCATAGCTGGAGATGTTCATTTGTAGAGATCCAGATGTATCTTTCTGTGTCTCAGGCTGATTCCATGGATGTTCAGGTGGTCTGGTACCTATCCAGCTTGACTTAGGGTACCAGCTGAAAAAGGGGTCTCCTACACCTCTGCCATCTTAACTCTTCCCTAAAATATTTCTTTCTTATTTTTACATCTAGTTTCTTTTAACAAGCACACCAAAACACACCCAGGATCTAGTTTTTGTTTTGTTGTTTGCTTGTTCTGTTGTTGTTGTTTTTCATACTGCTGTTATTGCTGTTTTTTGTCTTTCTGTCTTATATTGTTTTCTGGACAAAATGAGGAGATGGAGAAATTCATCCCAAGAGAAAGAACAGGAGGTAGTACTTACTGCCAGGGATTTATTCAATATGGATATAAGGAAGATGTCTGAACTAGAATTGAAAACAATGACTATAAAGTTACTAGCTTGGCTTGAAACTGGCATAGAAGGCACTAGAGAATCCCTTACTGTAGACATAAAAGAACTAAAATCTACTGAGGCCACCATTAAAAATGCTATAACTGAGATGCAGTCGTGGATGGAGGTTATACAAAGTTAATGAATGAGGCAGAAGAACAAATCAGTGATATGGAAGATAAAGTGATGGAAAGTACGAAAGCTGAAAAAAAGAGAGAAATAAAACTATTAGATCATGGTGGGGGACTTTGAGAACTCTGTGATTCCATAAAGTGATATGATATCTGCATTATTCGGGTCACTGCTGATGAGGACCTATAGGAAGGGGTAGAAGCTAGCTGAGAACCTCCCTAATTTGGAGAAGGAGATGGTGATTCAAGTCCAGGAAGCACAGAGAACCTGCCTCAAAATCAATAAAAGTAGGTGAACACCTTGATATATAATAATGAGACTAACAAAATTCAAAGGTAAAGAGAAAATCCTGAAAGGAGCTCAGGAAAAGAGGTCCTTCATCTCCAAGTGTAAACACATGAGGCTGGCAGCAGACCTATCCACAGAGACCTAGCAGGTCAGAAAGGACTGGCATGTAATATTCAAAGTGCTAAATTAGAAAAAATATGCAGCCTTTAATAGTGTATCCAGTAAAGCTGCCATTCAGAATAGAAGGAGAGATAGAGCTTTCAGGAAAAAGAAAAAATAAAGTAATTTGTGAACACTAAACCAGCCCTGCAACAAATATTAAAGGGGATCCTTTGAGTGGAGAGAGAGACAAAAAAGGAACAGAGATATCTACAGAAACAGTGACTTTACAAGTAATACAATGGCACTAAGTTCATATCTTTCAATAATTACTCTAAATGTAAATGGACAAAATGGTCCAATCAAAAGACATAAGGTGTGATGGATGGAGAACAATTTATCATCGTAGTGGACACCAACAGAAAGCTGGAATAGCCATTCTTTTTTCAGACATACCAGATTGTAAACTAAAGAGTGTAATAATAGGTGAAGAAGGTCACTATATCATAAGAAAAGGGTCTATGCAACAGAAGATCTAACAATTATAAATATTAATCCCCCTATCTTGGGAGAAGCCAAATATACAAAGTAATTAATAACAAAATTATAGATACACTTTGATAATAACAATAATAGTAGGGGACCTTAACACCCCACTCACAAGAAGGAACATGTCATCTAACCAGATCACAAAGGAAACGAGGACTTTGAATGACACCCTGGACCCAATGGACTCAACAGATATTTTCAGAACATTTCATCCTAAAGCAACAAAGAACACACTCTTCTCAAGTGAACATCAAACATTTTGCTGAATAGATCACATACTGGGTCACAAATCAGGTCTCAACCAGTACAAAAAGACTGAGATCATATCACGCATCTTTTCAGACCACAATACTTAAAAACTTGAAGTTGGCCACAAGGGAACATTTGGAAGGACCACAAATATGTGGAAGTCAAAAAACATCCTACTAAAGAATGAATGGGTCAACCAGGAAATTGAAAAAGAACATTAAAAATACTTGGAAGCAAATGAAAAGGAAAACACAACAATCCAATGCTTTGGGCTGCAGCAAAAGCAGCCCTAGGAGGAAAGTATAAAGCAGTACAGGCTTTCCTCAAGAAACAAAAAAAGTCTGAAATACACAACATAACTTAAAGGAGCTGGAAAAATAACAGCAAAGAAAGTCAAAATTCAGCAGGAAAAGAGAAATAAAAAAGATTAGAGAAGAAATTGATGACCTAGAAAACAAAACAAATCAAAACAGTAAGACAGAACAATGAAAATAAGAACTGGTTCTTTGAAAGAATTAATTAGATCAAGAAACCCCTAGCCAGACTTAACAGGAAAAAAAGGGGGGGGAAAGGACCCAAAATCATGAATGAAAGAGGAGACATCATAACCAATACCACAGAAATATAAACAATTATAAGAGAATATTATGAGACATTATATGCAACAAACTGGGAAAACTGGAAGAAATGGACAAATTCCTGAAAAAATAGAAATTACCATAACTGAAATAGGAAGAAATAGAAAACGTGAACAGATATTAACTATTGATGTAATTAAATCAGTAATCATAAATTGCTCAATGAACAAGAGTCCAGGTCCAGATGGCTTCCCAGCAGAATTCCACCAAATATTTAAAGAAGAAATCATACTTATTCTTCTGCAAGTTTTCAAAAAAATAGAAATGGATAGAAATTGCCCAGACTCATTCAATAAAGCCAACCTTACCTTCATCCCCAAACCAAAGACCACACCAAAAAGGAGAATTATAGTCCAGTAGCCCTGATGAATATGGATGCAAAAATTCTCACCAAGATACTAGCCAATGGGATCCAACACTACATTAAGAGAATTATTTACCACGACCACAAGGGATTAATTCCTGGACTGCAGGAATGGTTCAACAACCATAAATCCATCAATGTGATACACCTCATTAATAAAAGGACAAAAACCATATGATCCTCTCAATAGATGCAAAAAAAAATATGACAAAGTACAGCATCCATTCTTGAAAAGACCCTTCCACCATGTAGGGATAGAGGGAACATACCTCAGTTTCCTAAAAGTCACATATGAAAGGGTGTATATCATTCTCAGTGGGGGGGGGAGCACACTGCATTAAAGAAAACACTCTTAAACAGGACTTTACCAAAATTGAAAACTTTTGCTCTACTAAAAACTTTTGTTCCTATTAGGAACATGAAAAGACAAGCTGTAAACTAGGTGAACATATTTGTAATCCACATATCTGACAAAGAACTTCTATCTAGAATATGCAAAGAACTCCCAACACTACACAGAAAAAAAAAAAAACTATCCAAATAGAAAACGTGCAAAAAGGCATGAACAGACATTACATCAAAGAGAATATGCAGTTGCCGAATAAGCACAAGGAAAAAAAATGTTCAACTTCACTAGCCATGAGGGAAATGCAAATGAAAACCTGACTGAGTTATCACTACTACCCACATATTAGGACAGCTGGTTAGTGTAAAACACAGTAAAAACATCGAATGTTGGAAAGAGCCAGCTCTCCTACACTGCTGGTAGGAAGGTAAATGGAACAGCCACTCCAGTAAGTCAGATTGATAGGTTCTACAAAAGCAAAACATAAATCCTACAACCTAGCAAGCACTCTCCTGGACCTTTAGCACAAAGAATGAAAACTTAAGATCCCATGAAACACTGTGCATAAATGTATACTCTGGGTTTATTCATAATAGCTGAAAGACTGGAAACAACCAAAATGGGTAAAGGGTGCCCCTCTGAAGGGACCTTTCTGAACTACCTCCAGCTTTCTGTGAATCTGTAAATCTACCTCTGTACCTTCTTACCTATCTGCAGCAGTGCTCTACCTGTCCCCACACCTCAGAATATTCCCTAAGACTAGCAGTCCCACCCTGACTCATGGGAGCTCCAATCTTCCCTAAAGGCCCCAGGATCCTAAGGTGTGGGTATCAAGCAGTGGTGAAGGAGGCAGGAGGGGTCTGGTGCTGGTCTGTGACTTGGCAGGTGCTGGACTGTGATGCCCTGTAGCCCTAATATGCATAAAAGGCCAGATATGGGACAGAGGCAGCTCCCACACTGCTGTCCTCCCAGAGCTGATGTTTTCCTTTGGGGAGGAAAGGCCAGGACAAAGACCCAGCTCACAGTCTACCCTCTTTTTTTCCTCCATCCTCCGGACTGCATCTGTCCCCTGCCCTTGTAGACCCCTCCCCAACCCTGTCATCTCCTGCCTCCTGCTCACACAACCACCCCACCAAAGTTGCCCCCATTTTACAGATGAAGGAGTGGAGACTCTAAGGATGAGCAGCTCTGGGTGCCAGCCCATCCAGGACCCTGATGTTTGTGGAAACCACGGTATGGTGAGCAGAATCTGAGCAGCTAAGTACAGGAGGTTCCAAGTGTTGGGATCACACAAGGAACCCACATCCCCTTACATCTAAGTGACCTGGACTAGACTAGCCCCCAGACTGACTCCTGAAAACAGCACCCTCAAATCAGCTCTGACGCCATCCATTTTAGTGATGCAAGCTTTCTACCTCCCATGTCCCTCTGAGGATCACTTCCCACCCCCAGAGGAAACATTCTCATGGCTCCCATCTGTGTATGCCCAGGTGCTATGAGATCACTGCCTTGACTGAGCTCAGCCCAGGAGCCACAGCTCTAGGCTCTTCCTCTTCCAGCTCAGCTGGAGCCACAGGTGGGCACCAGCTCTCTGGAATCTGTACCTCACCTGAGCTTCCAGCCCACATCACTGGGGCTAAGAGGGCCCATTTCCCAGGAGGGGATGAACCTGGAACCTCACTTTCCAAATCCCTTCTGACCCCCAGGGTCCAATTTATCACAGAATCTCGGCTCCGTCTTTTGGAATTGGACCCTTTCCTTCATACCCAAGCAGACCCCACAGTCTCCAAGGTGCACTTGTCCCCACCTCTCACACTGCGCCTTACTCTGTGCAAACACCCAGACAATTAAAGTACACAATGTGAATCCATGTCTCCCCCAATTCGTGCAGTGCATCTATGGTCAGAACAGAACCCACCACCCTGCCCCTCACACCATTCTGCCTACCGTCCTGTCCCCACACCTCTTCACTCAGAGACAGCAAATTGTCACATGCCTCTGGACTCCCTCCCCTGGTTTCCTCGTCTTGTAATATTTGCTCTTCAAAGGACTGCATTACACAGGAACCTGTCATGGAGAAACACTTGCTGTTGTGGCCACGGTTTGAAGCCATAACATCAGCGTCCAACCTCAGGTTTACAAACAATCTGCTGGGAAGTCTCAGCCAGAAATGCTTTATGCAGAAATACCTGTGTGCAGACATAATGCTTCTCTTTTCCTTCCAATAAGGATGGTGCTGACCTCAGCAGCTGTGCTTGGGTTGTAGAGATCAGTATGTCTGAAAGTGTTGAAGGGGACAGGCAGGTTGTGCTCAGTGTCAGCTCTGCATGCCTCACCAAGACTTTCTCAGAACCATGGAGACCCCTTCCCAGCATCAGGAGAATGTGATGACTCATAAGCGGCAGTAGTGACCGAAAGCCAGGCTGCACATCACAATCACCCAGGAGTTCTTTCTCATAAATTCCTAATTCAGAAATGATCATTTAGTCCATGAGAGGCTATGGACTCTGAGAAACAAACTGAGGGCTTCAGAGGGGAGGGGGTTGGGGGAATGGGATAGACTGGTGATGGGTAGTAAGGAGGGCATGTATTGCATGGTGCACTGGGTGTTATACGCAACTAATGAATCATCGAACTTTACATCAGAAACCAGGGATGTACTGTATGGTGACTAACATAATATAATAAAAAACATTAAAAAAAGAGAAATGATCATTTAAATTGTTTACTTAACCTGACATTCAAATTCATAGCACACCCTACTCCTGGAGATGACCACATTTTTCCCAATTCCCCTTCTATGTCATTGTGGCTAGGTGCACAGATGTCACCCCTTGGACACTGCATGGGAGGCAGAAACTTCCAGGAAGACCTTCATTTGAATGAAGAACCTCTCCACCTTATGGAGTTGAGCCTGCATCTCACTTCATTCCTTGGCCTCTTGTTTAAAGCCTCTCCCTCTCCCTCCAGGATGGAGGACCTCTTGTTCCACTGGAGGATCTCAGCCAATGATTCTTCTGTGCTCAGGGCCTGGGTCTCCTCTACAATTCCCTCCCAGTCCCCTTCCTCATTTTCTGCTCTGAGTTTTAATGCAGTCTTCAAACCACTTATCTGTTTCACCTTCTAGGACATAGTGTTATTTTCTTCTGAGGAGGAGAACTCCCCAAAAGATGAATACTGCACAGGTAACAGGGCATAAGTTCATCAGTCTGAAGTCAATCCCAGGGAGAAGGGGACTGGAATGCTCACTTCTATGTAGAGTTGGAAGGCACCCTATCAGCAGGTTTTGGTTCAGGCTGATGTTCCATTGGCTTTTTAGCCCAGTGCTTAGCTGGGTTGCAGGGCTCCTGGTTTGAAGTCTCCCAGGTAGCCATGGGTCCAATGGACTCATGCATGCAATTCTGTGCAGGTTTGTAGTTCTTATAGCATGAAAACTGGCAAGCCCAGTGTTTGAGTGTCCTGTGTTCTAGTTCCACGTCTCCATGTGGGGAGACCACTGTCCAGGTGCCTGCTGGGCCTAGTGCAGAGCTGTGTGGTTGGTATCCAGGTTGAAGGGCACATGGTGAGCCTGCTGTCAAGTTGCCTCCTTGGACTAGCACAGAGCTGAGTTGTTGGTCTCCAGGTCCAAGGGCACATGGTGATCCTGCTGTGCAGATGAGTCCTTTTCCCGTTGCTGACCTGGGATATAGGACTCATGGTTTCTTGGTACTTGGCAAGCCCAGTGTTCTCTGGACTCACTTGCCTTGTGCTGTACTTGGCTGGCCAGCTTGTGGTATGAGGGCTGATGGTCCACCCAGTGTCTGTGTGACTCATCTGGCCAGTGTCAAATGAGTTCAGAAGTCTCCAAGTCTGAGGGCTCCTGTTGGGTGCTCTGTTCTGGGAACTGAATTGCTCTGTGTTCTGCTGTGTTTGAGGGTTGATGGTTTCTTGGCCCCTAGTTGGCCAGGTGTATGGGGGATTAGTTTGTCCACTGCTGAGCTGGGTCAGACAGCTTGTGGTCTGAAGACCTATGTTCCAAGGACTCCCACTGTGTCCAATGATATGGTGATTCCTTGTCCCAGTACTTACTTGTTTCCTAAAATTCCCTCTTCATCAGGTGTCTGGAGACATTGTACACCTTGTGCACATCTGGGTCGGCCGGATGTTCAGGGCATTCATGTCCTCTGTACTGAGCTGGGCTGGAGGGCTCTAGAGTCGTAGTGTGCCCAGTGCTCCCTCAGGACATGGACTCAGCTTTCCTGTACTGATCCCAGTTGTGAACCCAGAGGTGTGGGACCCAGCTGGCTGAGAATCTACGGTATTCTGATTGCTAGTGTCCCACTCCTACAAGCCAAATGGAAATGTGTACCTGAGCAGCCAGACCATCTTCATAGTGAGAAACATGTCCAGCAGTCACCAGGAGCAGGTTTGTGGACTCTCAGGACCACAGAGGAGCACAAAAGTAGGCACAAACATGAGAGTGGAATGCAGAGTGTTGTTGAGAGGCCTGGGGTGAGAGGAGTGGGCAGGGGGCTTGCCATGGGCAGGGGCAGAGAACAGGGCAGAGAACGTGAGGAATAGCAGCAGGAAGAGCTGTGGCTGAAGCGCCATCTCTCTCTCAGTGCAGCCTGGGCTGTTGCTATGCTTTATAACAGGCTTGGGGCATCACAGTGCCTTCTTGTGATGTCACCACCATGCCCTGGCCTATCACCAGGGCACTGTTAAGTTGGCGCCATTTGGGTGGCCAATCACCAGGCAGTTCAGCTGGCCAATTACTCATGGCTTTTTCAATGACCCTCCTGACATCATTGCCTGGAAACCATTTTTCAAAGAAAACAAGTTAACTTTCCATCAGGATGAAAAAATAATATTTGGGTTGTATTTATAGTTACATTCATCAAGAAGCTGAAAGACTCAACCAGTACAAAGCTAAATGTGTCACTCAGAGTCACCATTCCCTAAAACACTGACACCAATGTTAATGAAGACATGGGCCATTAGACCCCATGAAATATCACACTTCAGGGGTAAGTGGACAACATGGCACTAGAGCAAATGCTACTCTCAACTTATCCATAAACACTCAAAAATATGTCTAGAAAATCATAGATATTGTGTTTGGTACACCTTCCCACAATAAACCTGAACCTGGGAAGGATGAAGCTGTGTCACCTGTTGCCAAAACAACATTCAGCCTCATAGAAGGGGGAGAACAGAATCCAGCCTGTCACCAGGTTCACAGTCTTCATGTCCAGATCCAATCAGAAAGTTCTGGGGGAAGGAGTTCAGTTTCTCTCCTCCCTTGAATACAACTACATGGTTATCAGATCATTCTGAACACCCAAGAAATCAATCAGAGGTCTGAGAAAACAAATGCTGCAAGTCTACAAGTAGAAACGTGATGACCATTTGGAAGATGAGAGGTGGAGAGACTTGAATTTGATGTGATACAGCTGAGGATACAGTGGAGGAGATGGAGTCTGCTTGAGGAGGCTACACAAAGTATTATAAGCAGCAGGGTGCAAAATCAGAAATGTTGGAAGTCTGGGTAAAGAAGATGTGGTATAAACATACAATGGAATATTACTCAGCCACCAAAAAGAATTAACTCTTGCCATTTGTAACAATGTGGATGGAATTAGGGGATATTACATTAAGTGAAATTAGTCAGTCAGAGAAAGACAAATACCATATGATTTTACTCATATGTGGAATTTAAGAAACAAAACACATGAATATAGGGGAAGGGGAGGAAAATAAAATAAGATGAAAACAGAAAGGAAGGCAAACTATAAGAGACTGAACTGTAGGGACCAAACTGAGGGATGCTGGAGGGCGCTTGGTGGAGAGATGAGGTAACTGGGTGATTGGGCATTAAGGAAGCACATGATGGAATAAGCACTAGGTGTTCTATGCAACTAATACAAAACTAAATTCTACCCCTAAAACTAATTTAAAAAGGAATGTGTTCAGGAAACTTCCTTATTTGTTCCCCAGCACACAGGAAGCTCCCAGTAATGACTTGTTGAAAGAGTGAGCTCAGAGCTGTCTCATCACGGAGCAGATACACAGGGTCTGGAGCTCAGGGGAGAGAAGAGCAATGAGCAGAGAGGTGCTCTCTGAAACTGGGGGATAGATGGGGTTCCTCATGAGGAGTGTGAAGAGAAGAAGACCATTTGGCCTAGGACAGAACACCAATCACAGGGGTGCACACAAAAAAGCTGGAAAAGGAAGCTGAAACAGAAATCAGCAAAGAAGGGAACTGGAAGTAAAATAATCATAGAAGAGAAGAGCAGAGTGTCCCAAGAGTCCAGAGTTACCTGCGGCCCCTAGACAGTCTGAGTGAGGCTAATTCCAGCTGGATTGCTTTTGGGTTTCTATCACTGTCAGACAAACCCAATTCTGTTTTATATATATACTTTCTGACTCATATTTTTTTAATTGAAGCATAGTTGACACACAATATCATGGTAGCTTCAGGTGGGCATTATACTGATTGGAGAAGTTTTTACCTTATCCTATACTCACCACAAGTGTAGCTCCCATGGGTCACCAGAGACACTATTACAATACCATTGACCATATTCCCTTCATTGTGCCTTCCATCCACCTGATTATTCATCCCATAACGGGAAGCCTGTGTCTCCCACTCCCCTGCACCCATTTCTCCCATGCCCCCCTCCCTCTCCTCTGACAAACATCACTTTGTTCCCTGTATTTATAGGTCTGATTCTGCTTTTTGTTTGGTTGTTTATTCATTTGCTTTTCTATTCAGATTCCACATAAGACTGGATTTTTTATAATAATATTTTTTATTATATTATGTTAGTCACTGAATTCATACACTGTCTTTCTCTGTGACATAATTCACCTAGGTTTATGCCATCTGGGTCTATCCATGTTGTGACAAATTACAAGATCTCATCCTTTTTTATGGGTGAGTAATTTTCCATTTTGTATATATACCACCTGTTCTTTATCCATTCATCTCTTTTTTAATAGGTAGTAAGATTATTTTAAAATTATTTATATGTGAGAGAGAGATAATGAGTGGGGAAGGGGCAGAGGGTTAGGGAGAATGTTTTAAGTTCCCCACTGAGCAGGGAGCCTGACACCGTTCTTGATCCCAGGACCCTGAGGTCGTGACCTGAGTCAAAGGCAGACACTTAAATGACTGAGCCACCCAGGTGCCCTATAGATAGTAAGATTTATTTTAATTTTTCAATCTGCCAAAAACAAAAACAAAAACAGCAGAATCACAGTATACTCATATATATCCACAGTTTGGACATTTCCAGAGGACTTACATTAAGAATCATTGTTTCTCTCCAAACACATGACAATACCGCTTATGCCATAATAAGACTTTACAAAAACAATCCATCAGCAGTCATACAGACATTATGATTTTACATTTCTTTTTTTTTTTAAGATTTTCTTATTATTTATTTATTTATTTATTTATTTATTTATTTGTCAGAGAGAGAAAGCACAAGCAGGGGAGCTGCAGAAGAGGGAGAAGCAGACTCCCCGCTGAGCAGGGATCCCAATGTGGGACTCAATCTCAGGACCTGGGATCATGATCTGAACCAAAGGTGGACACGTAATGGACTGAGCCACCCAGGCATCCCATGATTTTACATTTCCATACATGAGAAAAAAGTTGACATTTTCACAGCAATTTCTTTCCTCATAATGGTTGCCTGTTTCCAGTCTAGCAGAGCAGGTCTCCACATGCTTTTGGAAACCTGAGCTTTTACGCTCTAACAGTGGCTACATTAGAAGTTTTATCCTTTCCAGATCCAAAGTTAAATAAGGAAGTTGCCATTTACAATAACAACCAATGGTTTATTAATGGGTACGGTGAAGCTTACCTGCCAAGCTGTGTAGAATATTGCTGCGAGTAAAAATAAATAAAGCTGTCGTAAAGCAGATTTCTTTACATCATAGATCAGAACAGACAACATAAAAAGCTGTTAAGTTTTACAAATTGATTATATTCAAATTACAGTTGTTCCACAAATCTAAGGAAAAGAAGCCAGTTGGAGAAAGGTTCGAAGACTCACTCCCCAGCCTGGCGAGTCTCCACCTGCCACGGGCCACAGTGATGACGTAACCTGTGATATAAAACACGAGATATGAACAGGCCATGCTCTCCCCTTATGTTCTATTACCTGTAATAGACCAGTGATTCTTTGAGATGAAAAATAATAAGAATTTCAGGACACAGTGCACTTTGATAATATATAGCATCTGAAATTTTTCTAAAGTCTGAAAACAGTCTTTTAATGCAAGCCTGCATCTTCAAACACATAAAATCTGCTCCTATGCTTGATTTCAACATCACTGGAAAAAAAAATATCCATCACTAAACCCTGAAACACATTCGTAGCTATTTCACCATCTTCTATCATGGTCAGTGTTCAGGAGGCAAATCCTGACCCAGAATCCTTGCTCGCGTTTTCTCCAAGGGCTTCTCCATGCACAGTGGCCATTCTGCATCTGTCTCCTTCTGCTTGGCACCTGCAGGCATGAGTATCAGGGCTTACCACACATCTGACAGGGAAATGACACCCCTGGTGCTATCTGCTTCACTTGTGACCAGCATCCCAGAGGTCAGCCCACACTAATCTGCCCAGGATTTCCAGCTTACCGTACTTCACAACACCCTCAAGACACTGTGAACGGTGCTGAGGGCCTGGGTCACTGTGATATCTAGGTTGTTGAACGTTTTCTCAGCAGCAAGCTTAATTACATCAGACTTGGAATAAATATCAACTTCTGACTCATGCACCACAAGGAAAGCCAGCAGCTGTCTTTCTGCAAAGACATTCAAGGCTGTACTGATGGGAGTCTCCTGGTGGATGAAGGGATGCTGTGGTGGGTCCCAAATGCAAGAACATCCAGGTTCTGCTTCATGAAGGCAGGCTTCGGCAGACCAGACATAAAATGCTGGAGGAACGTGAGGATTCTTTCGTGGGTACGTGTACAAATTGCAGTCCACTGATAGGATCAATAACTGGCAATGAGTGGATTTCATTTGTGATCAGTGAGTGTACAGCATGGAAGACGTTTGCATCTGGAGCTATATTCCCTGAAGGCTTACATGTTTCTTGGGGATGAAGCTCCCTCCCTGTTTCAATCTTATGTGCCTCTAATTCATAAATCTGTACCAGGGTTGACTTATGCCATGTCTGTGGTGTATTTAGGAACTCTGTTGTTAGCATTCCTAAGAAACTTTGTTTTGTCCTCTCCTGCAGTGGTGCTGCTGCAACACCATTGGCTTCTAAGGCACAGAATCCTTTCTAACTTGTAATGTAGTATCAGCAACAACACGCATTGAAGAGTTGGAAAGAGGTGGTGATCCTTGTGTTACCTCAGTGCATGAAAACCCACGTTTTGAGTCTTGTGCTTCCTCTTCCAACTGGAATTTCTCCCACATGCTGGCTACCTGGTCCAGAGGCTGCAACCCGCTGCTACCAAGGAGAAGGAGGACCAGGATCTGCAGGTACTTCTGGGTGCTTCTCTGGCCAGGGGTACAGGGGCATCAGGGTGTGGGCAAGGACTCTGGGGTGCAGGTGGAGTGCAGGGCCCTGAGGTTGCTGGTGATTTGTGGGGGTGCTGGCAGAGTGTGTGAACATGGAGGTTCTGGAAAGGACATGGGTTGCACAGACACCAGGTTTTGGGCTAGCACCCTCTGGGTGGTGCAGACATAGTGGGGGGTTTGGGGGTTCAGGTGGGGATCTGTGGCTAGGGAAGCAGGGAGGTGGTGGTTTGGATGAAGAGAAGCCCTTATCCATTCATCTCTGGTGGATACCTGTGTTGTTTCCACACCTTGGCTACTGTAAGTTATGCTACAGGAAACGTAGGGGTGTATGCATCTTCACACTGAGGGCACCCAGGCCGCCTGGCTAAAGCTGAAGTGGATACAAGCTGGTGTCACAGGGCTCTGTGCAGAAGGCCCCCTGGCAAGGTGGCTGGAGTGGAGACCTATCAGGAGCTGATATTTTCTGGGGTGCTCTGCACAGGGGGTGCCCTGGCAGGACAGCTGTAGCTGAAGTGGGTGGGCTAGAGTGTCCCAGGGCTCTCTGCAGGAGAAGGCACTTTGGGAGGGTAGCAGCAGCTGAGGTGGATTCAGGATTGGTGGGGTTTCTCTGTGCACAGGATCTCCTAGCAGGATGGCTGAAACTCAAGTGGGAGAAAGCTGGGGTGTCCTGGGTTCTGCAGCCCTGTGAGTGTCCTAACAGAGTGCAGGCTGGGGGGTCCTGGGCTTTCCACACAGCGGCTCCTTGTTGGGGCAGCTGCAGCTGAAGCAGTCAAGGTCATGTGGCCCTCCATGCGGGGGTGCCCTAGCAAGCCGGAGTCTGCAGGCCTGGAATGTTCTGGAGTGCTTACCACCTGTGGCTGCTCGGTGTGATATCTGGAGCTGTAGTGAATGCTGACTCGGGGTGTCCCAGTGTGTGCCATGCTGGGGCAGCTTTGTTGGCTCAGCTGAGGTTGAGTGGCCTGGGGACCCAGGGCTCAGCAAGGTTGTAGGCTGGCTGGGATGCTCAGACCCTGCTTTTGTCCATGTTATCAAGGTGGAAGGGAATTGGAACCATGGCTCTTGCCAGCACCTTGGCACAGAAAGAGATCCTGCACAACCCCCTCCACATTTGGGGCAGTCTCAAAGGATGGATCCTTCATATCCTAGTTGCCCTTTAAACTGCAGCTTGTTTTCTGTGACCCAGGGCAGACAGATCACCTTACAGCCCCCCCTCTCACTGCAGTTTGCAGGATGTTGAGGGTGTCTCTGTAGTGTGTTGTGCAGATGCTGTTCAGTCAGCCCTCAGTTCTTCTTCAGGAGGATCTGCTCTATAAATAAGTGTAGACTTGATGTGTCTGTGGAGGAGGTGAGTTCAGTTCTCACCTTAGGTGAGGTGAGTTAGGTCCCCATCTTGGACTCTTATCTTTATAAATTAACAAAATTGTTCCACTTGTCAATGTCTCCATTTCCTGACTGTAAAATAGTCTCTTTTTCTTTCAGGATCCAATAGCCTTACATGTCTAAGGTGCCTGGCACATAGTAGGTGCTCATTAAATGTGTCTCCCTCCTCTCGTCCAACACTGTGCTCTCCAAAACAAATATCCTTGATTCAGCAGACAAACTTCTCCTCCCACTCTTGATGTCTGAAATTTCTGAGCAGAGTTTGTGGTGCCGTGGTGACCATGATGCTGAGCTGTGCATTGCAAACATCTTGAAATTATTCTTTTGCATTTCAGTGCCACTACTTATTTAAAGTTGGCAGATAACCTGAAGCTCATGCCACCCTCACTCCAGGAGGTCACACACACACCCAGCCCAGCTTCCCTTCTATGTCCTCCTGGGGTGGGCATGTGTAGTGGCGTCTCCCCTTTGAAAATGTGGCCTGGAAGGAAAACCTTCCAGGAAGCCCTGAATTTGGATAAAAAATCTCTGAAGCTCAGGGACCTCAGCCTGCCCCTGACACCTCCAACTCCACCTCCCCCTCCAGTAGGGATGGCTTCTCCTCAGGCTAGAGGAGCTCAGCCTAGGACTCTTCTGTGCTCAGGGCCTGGGTCTCCTCCCTTGCTCCCAGCTCCCTCCTCATGCTTGGCCATGTCCATGGAACCCTGGTCTTCTGACAATGTTTTCCAATCTTGTCCCTCTTGTATACCAAGTGAAAAAGCAAATTTTTTGTTGTTGCTAACTTTGATGTTTTTCCACATTGTGAGGGAATTCATTAGCTTAAACTCTTCCTTGCGGAGTTATTTATTAGTGTTCTTCCTTGTGTTATAAGCCATTTGCATGAATTTGAGGTTTCCACCCAATTCTCTCAAAGTTTTTTCTATGGCTTTGTTCCCCATGGACAGCTCTCCCAGCTGCTGGTCTTTCTCTTGCCTTTAGTCCCGGTGTCCTTTGCTCACTCAGGAGAGATGTCCCCTAAAGATAAAGGCTCCCCAGGTTACCAGGACATCAGGCTGAAGTCATCCCCAGGCCAGAGGCCTGCAGGCCATGGAACCACCGGCCCCTTGGCACAGTGCCCCACGTGGGTACTACACTCTGAATGGCTGCCAGCGTGAGCCAGGTCTCGGCATCCTGCCATGAACCTCTGACATTTGGGAGTAAGCCGCCAACAGAGGGAACAGCCTTTACCTTCACAGACCACACTGCATCTGGACCCTCTACTGGAGAGGGGGATTAGTGCCTGGGGAGTAGCCTCAAATTTCTCATGTCTGGGTACAGATGCCTCACTTTTCTGGGTTTAGGTGGTTCTTCCTGCTTCATGTCCTGACCTTCTGTGTGTCTTACAGAGTCACTGAATGTGTTGGGGTAGGAGGGTCCATGGGGCCAGTTCTTCCATGTCTGGCAATAGGGGCACCAGTTGGGAGCAAAGAACGTGGTCATGGTGGGTTGCAAGGAAGCAGTGGGAGGTTTCTGAGGCCAGTACACTGTCTTCATCTTCTGGGCTCACATCCTTGAGAGGCAGGTTGGGGCGGGGTACATGGGGACTGGTGGCCAATGCTTCCAGCCAGCTCACATGGACAGGCAGGGATGCTGAGTTTCACAGGCAGAGGAGGCCTCTGGGAACAACAAGGGAAAGCTGGGCCTGGACTCCCAACATGCATTTAGGCAGGTACAGGAGGACAGGGTGTGGGGTTGACAGGGGTCTTTGCTGTGTGGAGGGTCTGCAGGGACACAGAGGTGTTGGTGGCTCTCCATGTGGGTCACAAGTTTCCCTTTGCTGAGCAAGGAGTCTGGTTTGAAAACCATGAGATTAGAGAAGGGAAGTGGGAAGGCATGCATTTCTGTCTGAGGGAGGCTGGGGGCTGGTCCTAGCTGCCTGTGCAGTCAGGTGCCAGTGGCACGGGGATGGGAGACGAGGTGGAACCCTCTCATCCTTTGTAGTGCTGGGCACCTGGCTTTTGTAACTGCCTGTACCTGGACCCCTAAGTCATGACAGTGCTCCTGTCCAATCGCCAGTCATCTCTTACTGCCCCCTTACCCTTGGCCAATAACCAGGCAGCTGTCCCACCCCGGCCCTCTCTCCCTAGCCAATGATCAGGCAGCTCTCACCAAGCGTGTCCTGCCTTCACCCCCCAGCAGGCTTCTTGTACCCATTACCCCTGGCCAAGGCTCTGATGTGCTCCCCACTGGGACAGAGCCTGGCTCCCTCTCCACTGTAGGCCTGCCTTCCTTTCCCAGGTGAGAAACAGGAAATGGGGGAGGTGACCTGACACTCACAGGTCCTGAGATGTGAGAACATCATGGGCCACCCCTCATGAAGCTCTCCCAGGGTTTTCCCTGCTGATGGAGGGAGCCTGGATCTCTCAGTTTCTCCATCTGGGAGCCGGTTCTGAGCACAGGGCCCTGGGGTGTGCTGTAGGTGGACTGGGGTGGGGACAGGGAGGGGGGACTCTGGGAAGAGGAAGGGTCTGCATGCCACTGGTCCTGAGCAACAGACAGATTGGGACGCCCATCTGTGAAAGTGCCATTGCAGTTCCCAGACAGCATCCCATCCTCTCCCGCTCCTTCTCTGCCTGTTGGGAACCACCCTTGTGCTTCCTAATAGTATTTCATGGTGCCCTGTAGCAACAGCCATTAGGAAACATTGGGAAAATCCAGGTTTATTACTTGCAAGACCTGGATATTACACAGCTGCTGGGGCTGGGCTTCTGCTCTTACTGGGGGTGGTGGATAGGGGGCGAGGGTTTCAGAGCTCACTCTTCACTGGTGAATTTAAATGTAAGTGCGAGAATTTCAAGTACAGAAAGAGAAAAGGCAAGTGTCCCAAATAGGTGTCAAAATCCACCCAGATTCTCGAAAACAAAGGAACCTCAGGGTGGGGAGTTGGCTTGGATGTCTCGCTGATTGGCCACCAGTGTGTTTACTGGAGACCACTCTCTTTGATGTGGAAACAGCAGTAATCAAAGCTTAAGTCAAGATCTTGCTTGGTGTCAAAAAGAGGGAAAAAAAAAAGAAGAAGAACTCTCAGGTCTTACAGTACTATCTACCCTGTGATGCTGAAGCCTCAGAGTCAATGGTGAGGATATTCACTGCTTGAGTAGCTGTTACGCTAAACTCAAAATTAGGATGGGCCAACCCAGAAAGGGTGCATCTAAATAAACATGAGCAGACATTTCTTAAAGAAGACATCCAGATTGCTAACTACACATGAAAAGACACTCAGCATCGCTCATCATCAGGGAAATACAAAACAAAACTATGAGATACCACCTCACACCTATCAGAACGGCTGAAATTAACAACTCAGGAAACAACAGGTATTGGCAAGGATGTGGAGAAGGAGGAACACTCTTTCATTGTTGGTGGGAATGCAAACTGGTGCAGCTATTCTGGAAAATAATGTGGAGGTTCCTCAGAAAGTGAAAAATAGAGCTACACCATGACCCAGCAACTGCACTACTAGGTATTTATCCAAAGGATACAAACATAATGATTCAAAGGGGCACATGCACCCCAATGTTTACAGCAACAACATCCACAATAGCCAAACTATGGAAAGATCCCAGATGTCCATCAATAGATTAAGGCAAGCATATGTGAAATTTAAGAAACAAAACAGATGAACATAGGTGGAGGGAAGGAAAAATAAAATAAGAGGAAAACAGAGAGGAAGACAAACCATAAGAGACTCTTAGCTCTAAGAAACAAAGTGAGGTTTGCTGGAGGGTATCAGGGGCTGGGGGATGGGTTAAATGGATGAAGGATATTAAGGAGGGCAGTTGTTGGCATGAGCAGTGGCTGTTATATGTAAGTGATGAATCACTAAATTCAACTCCTGAGACCAATACTACACTATATGTTAACTAACTTGAATTAAAAAACAAATAGAAACAGGTGTTCTAAAGAGGTAATTGAGTTAAAATTAAATTTTATGGGTGTCCTTATAAGAAGAGATTAGGACTTGGATACACAAAAGACCATGTGAACACCCAGTGAGAAGATGTCCACATACAAGACAAAGAGAGAGGCCTCAGAGGAAGTCAATCCTGCTGACACCTTCATCTCAGATTTCTAACTTTCAGAATTTTGAGAAAATCAACATCTGCTGTTTAAAAATAAGTGAATATTGAATAAATAGTAATACAGAAGCAAGTTCTATAGTAATTATACATGCAATAGTCAGAAATCCACTGTGCAAATATTGTCCCAAACTTGCAGGGTCCAGCCATGAAACTAAGTCAGTGGTCACAGTGGCTCAGATAATCTGGTTAAAGATTTGAGCAATATTGCAATATATTTTGGGCCATGTGGTGCAAGTAGGTTTAACACAGTTCTGCACTGGTAGATTGTTGCATATCTCATCAAGCCAGGCTCTTAGTCCTGAGAAGAGGTCAGTGCAGGTACCAGTGTCTCATTTCAGGAGGTGGGGATGCAGGAGGGCCCCCAAAGTTGTGATATAAGTATTTGCATCAGGTTAAAAGACTTTTCAATGGACACAAAGAAAACCAAAAGGTTAATGATTGGAGAAGATGATCCAGTTTCTGAGCTCTGAAGGCAGCCAGTTGAAATTTCTAGATGGGCTTGAAACCTCACATTGTCTCATGTTAGATTGCATGGCGTTGGAGAAATGCAATATTAGTTCTCAGTGATTCTAAGTCAGAGAGGCAGGGAAAAATTGAAGACATGAGTTTTGAGAGTCGTTGCCAGACACTGGGAAAAACAAAAACTGGAAGAATTCAAGAGCTAAACTAAAAAGCAACCTATAGAATGGGAGAAAATACTTACAAAAATCTTATCAGAAAAAGGGCTAGTATCCAAAATCTATAAAGAACTTGCCAAATTGAACACCGAAAAAACAATAACCCAAGCAAGAAATGGGCAGAAGACATGAACAGACATTTCTCCAATTTCTCCATTTCTTCTGCATATGATTGTCCAATTTTCCCAGCACCATTTATTGAAGAGACTGTCTTTTTTCCACCTGATGTTTTTTCCTGCTTTATCAAAGATTCGTTGCCCAAAGTGCTGAGGGTCCATTTCTGGGTTCTCTATTCTGTTCCATTGGTCTATGTGTCTGTTTTTGTGCCAGTACCATGCTGTCTTTGTGATCATAGCTTTGTAGTACAGCTTGAAATCCACCAGTGTGATGCCCCCAGCTTTGTTTTGCCTTTTCAACAATTCCTTGGCGATTCGTGGCATTTTCTGGTTCCACACAAATTTAAGGGCTGTTTGTTCCAGTTCTTTGAAAAAATGTCATTGATATTTTGATCGGGATAGCATTGAAAGTGTACATTGCTCTGGGTAGCACGGACATTATAATTATGTTAATTCTTCCGATCCATAAACATGGAATATTTTTCCATCTTTTTGTGTCTTCTTCAATGTCTTTCAGGAGTGATTTGTAGTTTCTAGAATATACATCCTTTATGTTTCTGGTTAAGTTAACTCTGAGATAACGTATGATTTTTGGTGCTATTTTAAATGGAATGGATTCCCTAATTTCTCTTTCTTCAGCCTCATTGTTCATGTATAGAAATGCAGCTGATCCCTTTCTTCTCCTACTGATCTTCCTAGTTCTTATGTTCCATAGATGAGAGAAACCATATGACAATTGTCTTTCTCTGCTTGACTTATTTCACTTAGCATTATCTCCTCCAGTGCCATCCATGTTGCAACAAATGTTGAGAACTCGTTCTTTTTAATAGCTGAGTAATATTCCATTCTATAAATGGACCACAACTTCTTAATCCAGTCATCTGTTGAAGGGCATCTCTAAGTGATAAAGAAAGGGGGGTAATCAGAAGGGGGAATGAAGCATGAGAGACTATGGACTCTGAGAAACAAACTGAGGGCTTCAGAGGGGAGGGGGTGGGGGAATGAGATAGGCTGGTGATGGGTAGTAAGGAGGGCACATTGCATGTTGCACTGGGTGTCATATGCAACTAATGAATCATCAAATTTACATAAAAACCAGGAGTGTACTGTATGGTGACTAACATAATACAATAAAAAGTATTAGTATAATAAAAAATAGAAAGACAATGAATTTGAAGCTCAAGAAAGATTAAAAAAAAGAAATGCAACTGATTTCTGAGCATTGATTTTTTATCCTGCCACATTACTCAATTGCTCTATAAGTTCTAGTAGTTTGGGGGTGGAGTCTTTTGGGTTTTCCATTTAGAGTATCATGTCATCTGTGAAAAGAGACAGTTTGACTTCTCCTTTGCCGATTTGGATACCTTTTATCCCTTTTTGTTGTCTGATTGCTGTTGCAAGGACTTCTAGTACTATGTTGAATAATAATGATGAGCGTGGGCATCCTTGTCGTGTTCCTGATCCCCATCAAGAATGATATTCGCTGTAGGCTTTTCATCGGTGGTTTTTATGAAATTGAGGATTGTACCCTCTATCCCTACACTCTGAAGTGTTCTAATCAGGAAAGTATGCTGTATTTTGTCAAATGCTTTTTCTGCATCTATTGAGAGGATCAGATGGTTCTTGACTCTTTTCTTGTTGATATGATCTATCACACTGATTGATTTGCAAATGTTGAACCACCCTTGCCTCCCAGGGATGAATCCCACTTGGTCATGATGGATAATCCTTTTAATGTACTGTTGGATTCTATTACCTAGGATCTTGTTGAGAATTTTGGCATCCGTATTCACCAGGGATATTGGTCTGTAATTTTCCTTTTGGATGGGGTCTTTGCCTGGTTTGGGGATCAAGGTAATTCTGGCCTCATAGAATGAGTTTGGTAGTTTTCCATCTGTTTCTTTTTTTTTTTTTAAACATCTTCAGAAGAATAGGTATTATTTCTTCTTTGAATGTTTGGTAGAATTCCCCTGGGAATCCATCAGGCCTGATTCTTTCTATTTCTTTGGTGTTGGTTGTGACCTCTCCTCTTTCATTCATAATTTTATTAATTTGGGTTCTTTCTCTATTCTTTTGAATAAGTCTGGCCAGTGGCTTATCAATCTTTTTTATTGTTTCAAAGAACCAGATTCTAGTTCCCTTGATCTGCTCTACTGTGCTCCTGGTTTCTAATTCATTGATCCCTGCTCTAATCTTGATCAACTGCTTTCTCATGTGTGGGTTAGGCCTGTTCTTCTGTTCCAGCTCCAGCTTCTTGAGGTGCGAGTATAAAAAAATGCATTTAAATTTTTCTATTCTTTTGAGTGAGGCTTGGATGGCTATGTTTTTTCACCTTAGGACCGCCTTTGCAGTGTCCCATAGGTTTTGGACCATTGTGTTTTCATTCTTGTTGGTCTCCATAAATTGTTTAAATTGATTTTTAATTTCCTGGTTTACCCAATCATTCTTGAGGAGGATGGTTCTTAGTTTCCAAGTGTTTTTGTTTCTTCCAAATTTTTCCTTGTGATTGAGTTCCAATTTCAAAGCATTGTGTTCTGAGAATATGCAGGGAATAATTTCAGTCTTTTGGTATTGGTTGAGACCTGTTTTGTGACCCAGTATGTGGTCTATTCTGGATAACGTTCCATGTGCATTTGAAAAGAATGAGTCTTCTGTTGGTCTGTTGTGTAGTGTTCTATATATATCTATGAGGTCCATACGGTCTAGTATATCATTCAAAGCTCTTGTTTCTTTGTTGATTTTCTGCTTTTGTGATCTGTCTATTGCTGATAGCAGAGTTTTGAGGTCCCCTACTAATAATGTATTTTTATCTATATGTCTGTTTATTCTGGTTAAGAGTTGGCTATTTATCTAGCTGCTCCCCTGTTGGGGGCATAGATATTTATAATTGTCATCTCCACTTGCTGGATACATCCTTTTAGAATAGTATAGTGCCATTCTGTATCTCTAACTACAGTCTTTAGTTAAAATCTAATCTGTCTGATATGAGAATGCCACCGCAGCTTTTGAGATCCATTGGCATGAAAAATTGTTTTCTATCCCTTCACTTTCAGTCTAGATGTATCTTTAGGTTCAAGATCATTCTCTTGTAGACAGCACATGGATGTGTCATGTATTTTTATCCAATCTGCAACCCTGTGGTGTTTTATGGGAGCATTTAGGCCATTCACATTGAGAGTGATTATTGAGACATATGATTTTAATGATATCATGTTGCCTGTGAAGTCTTTGTTTCTATAGACTGTAAATTTCTTTTCTGTATCACTCTCGGGGCCTTTTTACTTTTATAGAACCCCCCTTAATATCTCCTATAGGGCTGGTTTGGTGGTGATGAATTCAGTCAGTTTTTGCCAATCCTGGAAGGTCCTTATCTCTCCATCAATTCTGAATGACAGGCTTGCTGGATAAAGAATCCTTGGCTGCATGTTCTTCTCAGACAGAGCTTTGAAAATACCCTGCCAACCCTTCCTAGCCTGT
>NW_024426663.1:86671930-86738707 GCF_017311325.1 Ursus maritimus
GACAGTTTGACTTCTCCTTTGCCGATTTGGATACCTTTTATCCCTTTTTGTTGTCTGATTGCTGTTGCAAGGACTTCTAGTACTATGTTGAATAATAATGATGAGCGTGGGCATCCTTGTCGTGTTCCTGATCCCCATCAAGAATGATATTCGCTGTAGGCTTTTCATCGGTGGTTTTTATGAAATTGAGGATTGTACCCTCTATCCCTACACTCTGAAGTGTTCTAATCAGGAAAGTATGCTGTATTTTGTCAAATGCTTTTTCTGCATCTATTGAGAGGATCAGATGGTTCTTGACTCTTTTCTTGTTGATATGATCTATCACACTGATTGATTTGCAAATGTTGAACCACCCTTGCCTCCCAGGGATGAATCCCACTTGGTCATGATGGATAATCCTTTTAATGTACTGTTGGATTCTATTACCTAGGATCTTGTTGAGAATTTTGGCATCCGTATTCACCAGGGATATTGGTCTGTAATTTTCCTTTTGGATGGGGTCTTTGCCTGGTTTGGGGATCAAGGTAATTCTGGCCTCATAGAATGAGTTTGGTAGTTTTCCATCTGTTTCTTTTTTTTTTTTTAAACATCTTCAGAAGAATAGGTATTATTTCTTCTTTGAATGTTTGGTAGAATTCCCCTGGGAATCCATCAGGCCCTGGACTCTTGTTTTTGGGGAGGTTTTTGATCACTGCTTCAATCTCTTCATAATTAATCGGTCTGTTTAAATAACCAATTTCTTCCTGTTTCAGTCTTGGTAGTTTATAGGTTTCCAGGAAGGCATCCATTTCTTCCAGCTTATTTAATTTATTGGCATAAAGCTGTTGATAAATTTTCTAATGATCCTTCCAATTTCAGTGGTGTTGGTTGTGACCTCTCCTCTTTCATTCATAATTTTATTAATTTGGGTTCTTTCTCTATTCTTTTGAATAAGTCTGGCCAGTGGCTTATCAATCTTTTTTATTGTTTCAAAGAACCAGATTCTAGTTCCCTTGATCTGCTCTACTGTGCTCCTGGTTTCTAATTCATTGATCCCTGCTCTAATCTTGATCAACTGCTTTCTCATGTGTGGGTTAGGCCTGTTCTTCTGTTCCAGCTCCAGCTTCTTGAGGTGCGAGTATAAAAAAATGCATTTAAATTTTTCTATTCTTTTGAGTGAGGCTTGGATGGCTATGTTTTTTCACCTTAGGACCGCCTTTGCAGTGTCCCATAGGTTTTGGACCATTGTGTTTTCATTCTTGTTGGTCTCCATAAATTGTTTAAATTGATTTTTAATTTCCTGGTTTACCCAATCATTCTTGAGGAGGATGGTTCTTAGTTTCCAAGTGTTTTTGTTTCTTCCAAATTTTTCCTTGTGATTGAGTTCCAATTTCAAAGCATTGTGTTCTGAGAATATGCAGGGAATAATTTCAGTCTTTTGGTATTGGTTGAGACCTGTTTTGTGACCCAGTATGTGGTCTATTCTGGATAACGTTCCATGTGCATTTGAAAAGAATGAGTCTTCTGTTGGTCTGTTGTGTAGTGTTCTATATATATCTATGAGGTCCATACGGTCTAGTATATCATTCAAAGCTCTTGTTTCTTTGTTGATTTTCTGCTTTTGTGATCTGTCTATTGCTGATAGCAGAGTTTTGAGGTCCCCTACTAATAATGTATTTTTATCTATATGTCTGTTTATTCTGGTTAAGAGTTGGCTATTTATCTAGCTGCTCCCCTGTTGGGGGCATAGATATTTATAATTGTCATCTCCACTTGCTGGATACATCCTTTTAGAATAGTATAGTGCCATTCTGTATCTCTAACTACAGTCTTTAGTTAAAATCTAATCTGTCTGATATGAGAATGCCACCGCAGCTTTTGAGATCCATTGGCATGAAAAATTGTTTTCTATCCCTTCACTTTCAGTCTAGATGTATCTTTAGGTTCAAGATCATTCTCTTGTAGACAGCACATGGATGTGTCATGTATTTTTATCCAATCTGCAACCCTGTGGTGTTTTATGGGAGCATTTAGGCCATTCACATTGAGAGTGATTATTGAGACATATGATTTTAATGATATCATGTTGCCTGTGAAGTCTTTGTTTCTATAGACTGTAAATTTCTTTTCTGTATCACTCTCGGGGCCTTTTTACTTTTATAGAACCCCCCTTAATATCTCCTATAGGGCTGGTTTGGTGGTGATGAATTCAGTCAGTTTTTGCCAATCCTGGAAGGTCCTTATCTCTCCATCAATTCTGAATGACAGGCTTGCTGGATAAAGAATCCTTGGCTGCATGTTCTTCTCAGACAGAGCTTTGAAAATACCCTGCCAACCCTTCCTAGCCTGTCAGGTTTCTGTAGACAGGTCTGATGTAATTCTGATATTTTTACCTGTGTACATAAGGTTTCTCTTCCCCCTGGCCACTTTCAATATTATATCCTTGAATCTAATATTTTTTGTTTGTTGTTGTTTTGCTTTTGTTTTTTCCCCTTTGGTTAGATACCAAGTAGTGAAATTATTGTATCTTAAGGAATTCATTCTTTTATTTTTTTTTGGAGAAATCTCCATATTATTTTCTATAGTGGCTGCACCAATTTTGTGCTCCCACATGGATTAAAAAAAAAAAGATTATATACATATCTCTGTGTTTGTGTTGTATATATCGCCATGTTGCATTTGTGCCACCTTGGATGGACATATAGGGCATTATGCTAAGTAAAACAAGTCAGACAAAAACAAATATCATATGATTTCACTTATCTGTAGAATTTAAAAACAGAAAAAAATGAACGAACAAACAAAAAGCAGAAACAAACCCATAAATACAGAGACCAAACTGATGGTATTCGGAGGGGAGGTGCAGATGACCAAAGTGGGTGCTGGAGTAGTGGGTGATATAGGTGTCCAGGTATCGAATGAAGAAGCCAAGAGGATAAACAGTACAGCATAGGGGATATAGTCAATGGCATTGTTATATTGTTGTATGACAACAAATGGTTGCTACACTTGTAGTGAACATACCATAACACATAGACTTGTGGAATCAGTCTGTTTTACACCTTAAACTAATGTAACATCATGTGATAACTATATTTAAAAAATAAGAAAATTGTTTCTGTCTCCCATTCTCTGTGGGAGTACAGAATCTTGACTCTGATAATTGCCAGCTAACATACACAGCTGATCTACAGTTAACACAGCATAACACAATTACACTGACCAGCCCTTTATACATTTTTACTTCTCTGACTTTACTGAGCCCACAAAATCTCCCTTCCCCCATTCTCTATTTAAAACTCCACAATCACTTCTGAAAAAATCAGAAGAGAGCTCAGCATTAACATCCCTACTGACAGTGGTTGTTTAATAAATCTGCCTTCACGGTGTTAACTAATGTCCAGCTGTGGTTACCTTGACAACACTCTTTCTCCATTTATTTACATTTTTTAAAATTATGTAATCACTATACTGAAATTTTCAAGCTACAGACTCTTCGTAATTGAATATATATATGTATCTGATTATTTCACGTTTTTCAGCATGACTCTAAGTGGTATAGTGTTTTCAGTTTCAGTATATTTGGGTTTATTGTTAATACATACACAACTGAGGCAACTGGATGGCTTAGCCGGTTAAGTGTCAGAATCTTGATTTTTGCTCATGTCATGATTTCAGGGGTCCTGAGATCGAGCTCCACATCAGACTCCATCCCAGGGTGTCTGCTTGGGGGTTCTCTCTCCCTCTCCATCTGGTCATCTCCCACCATTCCCTCACTCTCTATCAAATAAAAAATAAATCTTTAAAAGATACATATACAAAATATTCTTTTGATATTCATGTAATATATATAATTTTTTTGGTACATACCCTGGGGTTTTCTACATGGACAATAATGCAAGAAGAATATTTTTTTTCTTTTACATACTATTTCCTTTTATTTATTTTGCTACCCTATTGCTAGAGCATTCAGTATTTTGTTGAATAATAATTATGGAAATTGGCATCTTTGACTTGTTCCCTCTCAGGCATTAATGTATTGAGTCTTTACTTGTTAAAGATCATTACCAGGGCCTATGACCCTGAGCTTCTAGATCTATATCATTGGTAGGGCCAATGAATCCCAAACATGGATACAGAAAGCAGAATGGCAAAATTGTGAAGATAATACTCAAAATCCAATGTGGTCCTTTTATAAAACAGAAAAAAAATGCAAATAGCAACTGATCTTGCAAAAGGCATATCTAGAATCTTTCCTGGTTGATCTGATTGGTCTATTATCTAAAACTATGAAACAAGAAGGATGAATCTTTAGTAGACTTTAAAGCCCATCTGGAAGCTCTCCTCCTATGGTTTTCTGTGTTACACACAATAAATGAGATCATCCAACCTGCTTTAGCTGCCCTTTTTGTAAATGTATTATCTCCTGAGATTAATGGATCGATAAAAATGCAGAAATAGGATAGGAGGCAACTAGTCTGATGGAACACATAACCGTACCTGAGTACTTGGAAAAGAACTTTCAAACAAAACCACAAACAAATCCATCAAGCTATTGCCAGTAGAGCTATATTAGTTCCATGGCCAGGCACCTAAGTCAAGACTTCGGCCAGCCACATCAGAGTCTCTTATGAGTTCATCATCAAAACTTGGGCCAAGGGATGAATGTCTCATTTGTAATCAACTAGGACACTGAAAAAGATTATCCTCCAAGGTTTTATGAAAGTCTTTCCATGTATTGCATGGTGTACTGGGTGTCATACGCAACTAATGAATCATCGAACTTTACATCAGAAACCAGGGATGTACTGTATGGTGACTAACATAATATAATAAAAAAATTAAAATAAAAAAAGAAAAATAAATAAAATTAAATTAATTTAAAATAAAAAAAAGTCTTTCTATGCATATCTATTCCCTTAGGTTGTTTCCAGAATTAACAGGACTCCAAAGGATTCTCCAGTAAATTGCTACCAGTTATTTGTTTAAACAGCCAAGTAGAAACTACAATTAAAATTAATGGGAAATCCTGCTGAAGTCTGATAGTTACGAGAGGTATACTCTCTATTTGGACCCCACACCTATAAGACAAAAAGACAAAAGAGAAAACAAACAAACAAACAAATTAATAGAGGGTCACATAATACAATAAGAAAGATTGGTACAAATGATTCTGGGACATTTCACAGAAGAAAAACATTATTTTTTGCTATGTAACACAGGCTTAGTCAATCTATTCAGTAGAAATCTCTTCAATTTAAAGGTCAAATATATTTTGCCTCCAGGGGAGACCTCACCTTAAAATTTCCTGATGAATACTCCTTATACTCTTCTCTTTATCTAGAAGAGGAATGATGACAACAAGAGTCCCCTAATTTAATTAAGGTACACAAAAATCTGTGCCTTACTTCTAATACCGGCTTTGGGAGAATAAAAAAAAAAACAAAAAACAAAAAACAAAAAAACAAAAAAAACTTAGAGCCTATAAATACCCAGAAAGAAACAGCTAAACCTCTTCCTCAATTACTTCCATATCCATTAAGTATGAAGCCACACAAGACCTTACACCAATGGCAGAAGACCTAATTGTCCTGGGAATAATCTTTTCATGTACCAGATCCAGTAACATACTGATTTTACTGGCTCAAAAACTTAATGGCAGGAATAGTGTTTTTTCTATTAACAAGATAACTATTCCCTTTTTCTCAGTTCCAAATCCAAACACTTTTGACACAAGTTCCACCAGACATAAAATGGATTACTCTTGTCAACCTATGTTAGCTTTCTTAAGCATCTCTGTACATCCCAAGATCCAGTATGTACTTGTGTTTACTTGAGACAATCAATAATATACCTGGACAGTCATACCTCAAAGGTTCACTGAGGTCCCTTCTTATCCCTGCAAAGTACTCCACCAAAATTTAACCACACTCCACTTTCCTGGAAATTCAACCCTTTCAAAATATGTAGACAGCATCTTGCTGTAATGGGTTACTAAAAAGGCATCCCTTAAAAGATTCCACTCATTTGCTCCAACAGTTAGATGGAAAAGGACATATAGTCCCAGGAACAATTACAACTATGTCTAGATACTGTTATCACCTAGGTTATAATCTAAGCACTGAAGGAATCCACTTATCTCCAGAGAGAGTTAAGGGAATCCAAGAGTTTGCTAGGCCCCCAACTAAATGAAAGTTTTGTGAGTTCTTAGGCTTGTCTGTATGATGCAGATTAGGGTCTATTAGACTAGTTCCTAGTTTTTCTCTATTGGCTTCCCCACTCTATGTCCTTTTTAATATTTCAGTCCCTGAATACCTTCCTTGGGAAAATAAACAGAAGCAGATCTTATAAGACTAAAACTCTGCAAGAACTTCCTGCCCCAAGGCTAGCTGACTATTCTACCTATCACCTTATTTGTGTGTGAAAGAGATCATCAAGTCCTAAATGTGCTCTTGAGAGAAAAGAGAAATGAATGTAGTCCCATTGCTTATTACAGCACACAATTTGATTCATTTACTTGTGCCTAATCCAATTGCTTTAAGACTATAGCTTCAGCTGCAAAGTTAATAGAAGCTTTGGCAGATTTAACCCAAGGAAATGACTTTTATTTACAAACTTCATATGCTGTCCTAAGTCTCATTAAATCTGAACTGACTCAACATTTTTCTGAGAGCAGAATAATCTCCTGAGACTATTCTTCTTTCACAATAAAATCTATATCTTAAACATTTCAATATTTTGAATCCTGCTATCTTATTACCCTTACCTATGAAATTGAGCCCCATGAGGGTGAGATAATAATATTTCATTTCATGACACCATGTCTTGTTTTATAAGACACCCCATTTGACTGATCCTGATCTAACGATGTTTGTTGAAGTGCTTTGCACTAAAGATGGGGGGAAAATTCTAAGCTGACTATGCCATAACTACCCAACATTAACTACATGATAGGGGAATTATTATTGGGCTAAATCAGTAAAAAAAAAAATAATAAACCCTCCATGCTCTTACCAGAGCATGCTAGTTATCAGAAGGACAGGTTTTTATCACTTACAGTGATAACTGGTATGCTTTTGAGATTGTCCATGATATGGGGTTGTTGTAGAAACAAAGGGGTTTTCTTATGTCCATGGGGACCCAAGTCAAAAATGAAATCAAGTAAATGATCTCCTTACTGCTACTCTTTTACCTTGTGAAATTATTGTTAACAAAACAGTCTTGCACCAAAAATTATCACAGAGATGCCCTGGCTGACTTTCATGCAAATGATTTACCCATTGTTCTCTGGAATCACAGAAGTCATGATGTGCAAACAATGGTTTTAAATAAGTCAAGGCTGTGGAAATGCAATATGGCCACTGCGTTCTTCCTAGCTTTCTGGCAAACACCATCTTTACTTTTTGCATTCTTTCACTCACCACGGATAAGTCAAATCATAAATAAACACTGATGGGGAGACTTTTATAAAATTGTGAAAGCAGCTAACTACTGCCTATTTTGTCAGGTCCATAATTTTCAGGAAAAAAAAAAGCACCAAAAACTTTAATTCCCAGAGAACTCCAACCTCCTTCCACTGAAAACTTTGAGCACCTGTATTTGGATTTAATTCAACTGCCACATATTATGTGTTATCCATATGTTCTTATTTTTGTATATATTCTTAATGTAGATTGAAGATCTCTTCTACAGACAGCTGATGCCCTCACAGTGACAAAAGATTGTTAGAACACATGTTTTCCAGGGCTTCTAGGTATCTGAGCCATTAAGCATCTGATGCTTGATTTTGGCTCAGGTCATAATCTCAGGGTCATGAGATCAAGCCCCACATTGGGCTCTTTGCTTAGTGGGGCATCTGTTTAAGATTATCCTTCTCCCTCTGTCCCTCCCCCCATTCAGGCTTTCTATTCTATCTCTCTCTAAAGTAAATAAATGAAATATTTTTAAAAATGTGTTCCTCAATTAGGGTATACTCTCCAAGATCTCCATTGATCAGGGCATCCACTTCCCTGTACAAATGATACTAGCCTTAATGAATGTTTTGGAAACATGTTGGAATTTTCACTGTTTTTTCACTCTCAATCATCAGGCAACTTCATGAGAACAAATAATATTCTCAAACTTAAAATATCTAAACTTGTTGAAACTACTGGACCCCCTTGGTCTAAGGTCTTTGGTCTTGCTGACTGGTCACAGTACCCCTTTTGGAAAACATAAACTTTGTCTACATGTAATAGTCACTCACCAGTAGACCAAAGTCTATTTGTATAAAAGTTTCTGTTGTTTCCTTTTTAACTCATGCTAATAAAACCACCTACCATATGTTCCTAATGTCTCATACTAAAATCTATTATCAACAGTTTATAAAAGCTTTTGTAGATTCTAATTCATAAGAGCCTATGAGTCACAGCCTAGAGCCTGGTGACCTAGAAATGTCACCTTGGAAGACAATCCTTGAAAATCCTGTTGAAAAGGATTTTACCAAGGGCCCCTGACTGATGACACTGCTACAAAACTAGAAGGTATTGAGATTTGTGTGTACATTTCACAGCTAAAAAAAAATGTCCACCTGACATGGTCCTGTAGCAATTTCTGTTCAAATTGATGAAGAAGAAAACCAACTGACTTTCATGTAGACTGTCTCCAATGAAGATATCAATCAAGACCATAAAAACTAAATATGACAGCCTTCTTTCTTCTCTTTGATTCCTTTATATTGACATTGGCTTGGAAAGATCATGTTATCATTTATATCTCCCAAGCCATCAATAAGAGGGGTAATCTTAAATCATAGTACATTTGCATTCTCAACTTTTTATAATTACATAAATTGGATCTGCCCACAATTATGAAAAGATTTCACCAGCAGTAACCATCTCTGTGAATAATTTATAATATATTTTTTTTATTTCTGTCTAGGATGTTTGCTTTCCAAGTACATTGAAAAACTTAAACCCTTGGTTAAACAAAACAATTAAATAATTCCTGCAAATGAATCCTCTAATTGTGTTACCTTAGCAGAAGTGGTTGTTCACCAAAAGTATTTATCTTTTTCTGTCCTTGTTATCATTCTCCTTGGTTTAGAAAATGCCTAGATATTTGACACAAAATCTATTAACACCTCATACATTATCTAACTTTGCCCCTAACTGTTCACAAACACCTTACCAGTAAACTTCCCTGAATTTACATGGTAAAGCTAAAAATGACCTATTGGGAGGCATTTATATCTCAGATTTGCTTCTTTTAGAAAGGTCCTACTTTACTGGTTAGGAGTGACTACAAATGAGACTATGGTCAGGAAATGTTTGTTATATCTTGTACTAAGTCTATGTCACCAAACCAAGAGTTAATACATTTCTAGTTGCAGTTCACAACATGCCACCCCAAAATATGCCAATTTGTCATATGAATTATTTTGAGCCAAAGTCAACTGAGAGCAAATGAATGTCAGAAAAGCTCTTACCTCACCTCAAGTGCCTAAAATAAAGTAAAAATTTCTTCTTTTGTATGGGAAATTTAAAAGAAATTTTCCATCAGTAAAGTCATCTATAACCAGGAATAGAGCTACTTCCAGGTACTTTTCTTTTTTAAAGAGGGATCCATCTGCATAAAAAGGCAACATGTATTTACTATACATTCCTCCTCTCATCTGTTAATATTTTAATGATCAGTCATGTGATCAAGGACAATATCAGCAATGATAATTAGTATTGCTAATACATAAACTTCATGTAATATCATTAAAAAGGACATTCTACTTTTGTGATTTCCCTCTCAAGAACACATAACCTCAAAAGGACAAAAGAAGAGAGAAGAGCAAACCATGAAACAGATTCTGAACTATAGCAAATACGCTGATGGTCACCAGATGGGAGGTGTGTGGGGAATGAATGAAACAGGTGAAGGGAATTAATGAGTGCACTTGTTTCAAAGCATTGTGGTCTGAGAATATGCAGGGGATAATCTCAGTCTTTTGGTATCAGTTGAGATATGTTTTGTGACCCAGTATATAGTCTATTCTGGAGAAAGTTCCATGTGCATTCGGAAAGTATGAGTATTCTGTTGTTCTGGGGACACATCTAATTTTTCATTAGAATACATGAAAAGAATGAAAGACAGTAAAAGATTAAATTTGTCTCTCCAAACATTCTGAATGACAGCCTTGCCGGTTAAATAATCCTTGGCTGCATGTTCTTCTCAGTGCTCTGAATATGTCTTGCCAGCTTTTTCTGGCTTGCCAGGTCTCTGTAGACTGGTCTGACGTTATTCTGATGTTCCTCCTTCTGTATGTGAGGAATCCTTGCCCCTCACCATTTTCAAGATTGTTTCCTTGGATCTAAGATTTGAAAATTGTACTATTATGTGACGTGGTGTTGGTCTGTTCTCATTGATCTTGGGAGGGGTCCTCTCTGCCTCTTGGACACAAATGCTGGTTTCCTTTGCCTGATTAGGGAAGTTCTCAGCTACAATTTGTTCAAATATCTCTTCTAGACCTCTCTCTTTCTCCACCCCCTCGGGATACCAATGATTCTGACATTGGAATGTTTCATTGAGTCAGTAATCTTCCATAGTCTTTTTCTTGAAAGTGGAGTTTTTTAAGCCATGTTTCTTCTCTTTCCTTCTTTTCTATCATCTTATCCTCTAACTCATTAATTCGTTCTTCTGCCTCATTTACCCTGGCCTTCAAAGCATCCAGTTTAGACTGCACTTGATTTGTAGCACTCTTAATTTCTGCCAGATTCGTTCTCATTTCAGCCCTTAGAGATTCTATATTTTTGTTCATATTTTTCTCAAGCCTACACAGCATCTTGTCCATTGTTACTCTGAACTCCATTTCTGACAATTTGATTATATCCATATCCATTAGTTCTGTGGCAGAGGCCGCAGTCTCTGTTCCTTTCCTTTGTTTGGGGGTTCCTCCTCATTGTCATTCTGATGAGGTGTGGTTGTGGGGATGTGCAGAAACCAAATTATTGACCAGGACCCAAGCAAGATGCACTTGTTTTATTGGGACCTTAGGGATGTGGGCTTCTTGTTTTTTCAGCCTGCCTTATGGAGGAGGGGACTGCATATTGCTTAGAGCATTGGGTGTTATATGCAAACAATGAATTATGGAACACTACATCAAAAACTAATGATGTACTGTATGATGAATAACATAACATAATAAAAAAAAATTTTAAAAATGAGTGCACTTGTGATGAGAACTGGGTGTTGTGTAGAAGTGTTGAATCACAATATTATACACCTGAAACTAATATAGCACTGTACGTTAACTAGCAGGAATTTAAATAAAAACCTAAAAAAAAAGAAAACATAACCTTAGTCTAATTTTCAGAAAACTTTCAGACAATTATGAATAGGCAACTTCCTGTAAAATACTTGACCTCAGAATTCTGACATCAAAAACAAGGAAAATGTACAGCCCCTGGGTAGCTCAGGTGACTTTCCAAAAACTAAGTTGATATGTCATAAAATGTATTAAACTTGCCAGTCATTTATTTTGCTGTGTACCCTGGTGCTTGTCCTACTAATATATTTACTAATCTGTTTTGAAGTATTTAAAATCCATTCAGCTTTGTATTTTAGAAATGAATATAAATAACTCAATGATGAGGTCTCTCAAACCTTGTATTCTAATCAAGGACTTCCCTGCATTTTCTTATATTTGAGTCATTGGATATTTTATTAGTAAAACTAATGCAATGTATTTTTGCTTTATGGTTGTTAAAATAAGTGATTAAAAACCTATATATGAGAGAATTTATTTTTTCCAGTAACTAACATACCATGTTTTCATTTGGAGAGTGGGTGGGATTAGGGTTCAATTAAAAACACTTAAAAATGAAACAAAACAAAAAACAAAAGCAAAAAAGGAAATATATCCAGAATTCTGTATAGGTGCTTCCAAAGAACCATGATACCTTTTCTTGGGAAAACTTCACAAATATTAAAATGAAAGTACTGTCCAGGGATGCCTGGGTGGCTCAGTCAGTTAAGTTGTCTGCCTTTAGCTCAGGTCATGATCTCAGAGTCCGGGGATCAAGCCCCACATCAGGCTCCCTGCTCAGAAAAGAGTCTGCTTCTCTCTCTCCCTCTGCCCCTCCCCGTGCTCATGCTTTCTATCTCACTCACTCTCTCTCTCAAATAAATAAATAAAATCTTAAAGCAAAAACAAAAACAACCAGTACTGTCTGCATAAGCATAATTTGATGACATATTTTCCCAGTTTTATTGAGTTCTGGTTGACAAAGAGTGTATGTATTTATGGTATATAATATGATGCTTTGATATCTGTATACATTGTGATCTGTTTATAAGGATCAAGCTAATTAGCATATCTACTACCTCACATAATTAACTTCTTAAAAAATATATCTTATGTATTTATTTGAGAGAGAAAGCATAAGAGAGAGAGCACACAAGCAAGGGAGAGGGGTAGAATCAGAGGAAGAAACAGGCTCCCTGCTTGATGTGAAACTCAATCCCAGGACCCTGGGATCATGACCTGAGCTGAAGGCAGACACTTACCAACTGAGCCACCCAGGCACTCCCATAGTTACCTTTTTGTATATGTTTGTGTGGCGAGGAAAATTGAGATCTGAACTCAGCAAATTTAAAGTATACAACACAGTATTTACTGTTCCAACCATACTGCCCATTAGATCATCACTATGGTTTCATGTTGTAACTGAGTTTCTTTTTTTTAAAATTTTTATTATATTATCTTAGTCACCATACAGTACATCCCTGGTTTTTGATGTAAAGTTCAATGACCCATTACTTGTGTATAACACCCAGTGCACTGTGCAATATGTGCCCTACTTAATACCCATCACCAGCCTATCCCATTCCCCCACGCCCTACACTCTGAAGCCCTCAGTTTGTTTCCCAGAGTCCATAGTCTCTCATGGTTCATTCCCCGTTCTGTTTACCATAACTGAAAGTTTCTACTCCTTTTCCCCAACAACCACCACTGATAACCATCATTCTATCTTCTGTTACTAGTTTAACTTTTTTTAAATTCCATGTGTAAGTAAGTTCATGCAGTATTTGCCTTTGTGTGTCCAACTTATTTCACTTAGCATAATGTCCTGTAGGTCTATCCATGTTGACACAAATGCCAGGACTTCTTTCTTTTTTATGACTGAACTTTCCATTGTATGTGTACACCACAAAATATTGATTTCATTTCATTTGGATATACATCCAAAAGTGGGATTGCTGCATGATAGGGCAGATCTATCCTTATTATTTTGAGGGATCTTTGTAGTGTTCTCCATAATAGTTGTACCAATCTCCACTCCTACAAGCAATGTACATGGGTTATTGAGAGTTTGACATACTCTCAATAACATTTGTAATTTTTCATCATAGACTTCCTAACAAGAGTGAAGTGATATCTGCTTGAAGTTTGGGTTACCGTTTTCCTAGTGATTAGTTAGGTTGAGTACCTTTTCATATGCCTATTTGCCATTTTGTCTTCCTTGGAAAAATGTCTATTCAAGTCCTTAGCTCATATTTTAATTATTATTTATTATTTTTTGCTACTAACTTGTATAAGTTCCTTTTATATTTTGGATATTAATGCTTTATGATATAAATGTTTTGCAAATATTCATTCTTATTGCATAGATTCTCTTTTCATTTGTGTATTGTTTCCTTTGCTGTGCAGAAATGTTTCAGCTTAATGTAATCCTAAGAAATCATGAGAATAGTATTGAGTTTTCCTCTTTTTTAGAGGAGTTTTACAGTTTGAAGTCTTACATTTAACTCTAATGCATTTTGAGGAAATTTTTGTGCATAATGTAATATAAAGCTCTAATATCATCTCACATCTGCTTATCTTGTTTTCAAAGCACCATTTATTGAAGAGACTATCTCTTTCCATTATGTATTGTTGGTGTCTTTGTAAAAGAAAAAAAAAGGACAGTAATAGACTTAGGTTTATTGTTAGGTTCTATTCCATTGGTCTTATTCTTTTATATAAGTACTATGCTGATGTCATTAATATAACTTTGTAATATAGTTTGAGATCAGGAGGTGTAACACTTCAAGCTTTGTTTTGTGAAAGTTTTCTTTAGTTAGTCAGAGTCTTTTGGGTTCCACAGAAATTTCAAGTTTATTTTTTCTGTTTTTTTAAAAATCTCATTAGAATCTCTATAAGTATTGCTTTGAATCTGTAGAGAATGTGAGGTATAATAGATATATTTTTTAAATATTTTATTTATTTATTTGACAGAGAGAAAGACAGCCAGCAAGAGAGGGAACACAAGCAGGGGGAGTGGGAGAGGAAGAAGCAGGCTCCCAGTGGAGCAGGGAACCCGATCCCCTGAGATCATGCCCTGAGCCAAAGGCAGACGCTTAATGACTGAGCAACCCAGGCGCCCCTATAATACATATTTTAATAATGTAAATTCTTCCAATCCATAAATATGGAGTATCTTTCCACTTATTTGTGTATTCTTCAATTCTTTTTAAATTAATGTTTCATAATTTTCAGTATACTGTGTTAACCTTCTGGGCAAATTATTCTTATGTATTTTAGTCATTTGATACCATTGAAAAAGGAAATTTTATTTCTTTTTGGTTAGTATAAAATATAATTGATTGTTGTATATCATGCCTCTGTCTCTCTTTTGACACATCTGTCCTTCTGCACTGAAAGAAACAATCAATAAAACTAAAATGCAACCTACAGAATGGGAGAAGATATTTGCAAATAGCATGTCCAATAAGGGTTAGTATCAATTAACTTATAAAATGGAACACCTTCCAAAAAATACAATTAAAAATGGGTAGAAGACATGAACAGACAATATCTTCTTTAGAGAAAGAAGATATACTGCAGACACATGTAAAGATGTTCAGTATCACTGATCATCAGATAAATAAATCAAAGCCAAAGTGAGATATTACCTCACACCTGTGTGAAAGACAAAAATCAAAATTACAAGAAACAAAAAGTATTGGCAAGAATGTGGAGAAAAAGGAACTCTCCTGCCCTGTTGGTGGGAATGTGAACAGGTGCAACCACTGTGGAAAATAGTATGGAGGTTCCTCAAAAAGCGGTGTTCCCTTAAAAATAGGGGCGCTTGGGTGGCTCAATCAGTTAAGCATCAGAATCTTGATCTCAACTCAGGTATTGATCTCAGGGTCATGAGTTCAATACCCCAGGGCTCCACACTGGCTGTGGAGCTTACTTTAAAAAAATGCTAAAAATAGAACTACTTTATGATCCATAATTGTACTGCTGAGTAGTTACCCTCCCCCCCAAAAAAAACCCTAATTCAAATAGACACATTTATCCCTATGTTTATTGCCGCATTATTTACAATTGCAAATTTGGAAGCAGCCGAAATGCCCATGGATAGATGAATGGATAAAGAAGAGGTGATTTATGTATACAATGGGATATTATTTAACCATAAACAGAATGAAATCTTACCATTTGCAATTACATGGATGGAGCTGGAAAGTAAAATGCTAAGTGAAATAAGCCACTCAAGGAAGGACAAATACTATATAATCTCGATCATATGTGGAATTTAAGAAATGAAACAAATAAGGAAAATAAAATAAAAGAGACACAAACCAAGAAATAGACTCCTTATTACAGAGAACAATTTGATGGTTACCAGAAGGGAGGTGAGAAGGGGATGGGTGAAATAGGTTTGTGAGGATTAAAGAGAACACTTATGATAACAACCAGTAGTGTATAGAATGTTGAATAACTATATTGTACACTAGAAACTAATAGAACACTGTATGTTAACTATACTGGAATTAAAATTAAAAACTTAAAGAATTCAGAATTGGGGTAAAGTTTGTTTGATGGTCCTTGCAATATCCTTGCAACTATTTTATAAGTTTGAACTCAGTTTACAAATTAGATATATTTGAGTAAAAAAAGACCAAAACTAATAAACCATGTATTTATTACAATAATTTCAAAATGTATTCTCCTTTTTTTTCAAAATTTACTTTCATGTCATATTTATTTATTTTTTAAAGATTTTATTTATTTATTTGACAGAGGGAGAGACAGCCAGCGAGAGAGGGAACACAAGCAGGGTGAGTGGGAGAGGAAGAAGCAGGCTTCCAGCAGAGCAGGGAGCCCAATGCGGGTCTCAATCACAGGACCCTGGGATCATGCCCTGAGCCGAAGGCAGACACTTAATGCCTGAGCCACTCAGGCGCCCCTTCATGTCATATTTAATATCAAGTTAATATGCTTATAATTTAATGAAGTAAGTACAATATTAATTCAAAGTTTTGAGACTTCTTTATCCCTATATACTAAAATTGTATATTTCTTAACACAAACTGCCTAATTTTTATTTTGAATTTTGCTTTTTTTGGCAAAAATAAAAATAAATTTGGACCATGAATTTTATTTTTTCATGAATATGAAAAAGTCAACATTTAGAAAATAACAATATATAATTATGTCAAGCTGAGTAAACAATGGTTAAAACATTATCAAATTATCTACACTTCATTATGCTATTAATTTTCTATGTAAAAGATTAAATTTTATTAATTAAAATATTTTCTTGGAATTATGTAGTACATAAATGACATTTTGCTAATTGTATCTCTAGTAGCCAAAATTATTTTGAAGGGAACTAGCTAAAAGTGTTTAATGGTAGTAATATCTACTACATGCCAAATCAAACACACACAAAACAGTGTCATTTCCAAATTCTTATAACTACATCTTTAAAAATTATTTGTTTTATAACTCTACAATGATGGTTCTTAACAGATGATCAAAAATTTATTTGCTCTGTTAGTTGGCAGCTTATACGAAAGATTATCAAAGCAAAATGCACATCTGATTCACCAAGTGAATTGACTAAATGAACATCCTTGAACTACAGAGACTTACCAAGTCTGTAATTAGCAATATTTGACAGAAATCATCATGTTTAGCCAAGCTCTCAAGTTATTAGTAGTGATTATAAAGTGATAATCACAAGCTTATAATTTATTACTAACGGAGTTAAGGAAATATTTAAGTACTTTATTATTATTCTAGTAGGACTCTGAATCACATCCTCTATGAGGTATTACCCAAAGTTTTCTGGGAATTGAACAAGTCTGCTTATAGTAAATACCAGTGATTACAATCCAAAAGGCCTTAAGAGATACTCAATAAGGCTTTTCAGAAAACATTTAAGAGTTTTTTTTTTCTTTTGGGAATTCAAAGATATTAGTCAGATACCTTAAAAATAATTTGTTGTGGAGACTGACTACAGAAGGATTCAAATGATGTCAAATTTGAAATAAAGGGCAAATGACTTTCCTGATTGTGTTTAATATTCATCCTTCCATGTTAAGGAAGTGTTACATCTTAGAAATAATTTAGTCTTTCAACAGAAGACTAGAAAAACAATTATGCTATAATGACAGAGAATTTCCAAAGGAAGATATAATTTTGTGGTAATTTCTGGCAATCAACTGGTAAGTTAAACTCTTTTTGTTGGGGAAAAAGAATTTCAACTCTCAGATATTAGAATTATCTATAAGCAATTCTTTGTTCAGACAGTTGAAGAATTAGAATTATTTTAAGGTGTGAATTTCAAGTTTCTGTTGGTAAAATGTTAAATAGTTTCTGCTCCAAAATAAAGACACAAAATTACCAATACTGTAGGTACTAAAGAACTTTCGGGCAGACAGTAAAAACAATGAGATTCAACAGCCAATTTTTTCACACATCTTCCTCTTTTGGTCTATCATTGTGCATTCATTTCTCTAGACAAATAGAATAAGCTGACTAATGTCTTTAAAATTATTTTATTGCTCTTTATGTATTCTTCAAGTCCACCATATATGGCTTTTGCACATATGATCCAGATGTCCATCGCTTTTTCTTGTTTTAACTGTGATTCTTAATGTGTTCCTTTCACTGGGCTTTGTCCTATAGACTAGTCTTCACTGAGGCTTCATTTTAGCTGCTACCTAACCCAGAAGGGAATCCTTAACTCCCTCCATGCTTGAGCAGCACCTTGGATAATTTGTTAAGTAATACCTTTAAAAAAATTGTAATGGCACCCATCAACATCTATTTTTTTATTTATAGGTTTATGTATTCTTCATTTTCTGTCTCCTGTCATTGACAGAAAGTACCCAGAAAACAATTTCTCTCTCTCTAGCTTTTTTTTTCCATTAAGCTTGGTGTCTGGTATATATGAAACACTTCTTGATCTTTTCAATAAATAGTAAATAATTCTTTTTTTATATTATAATAATATTTTTATTATATTATGTTAGTCACCATACAGTACATCCCTGGTTTTTTTATGTAAAGTTCCATGATTCATTAGTTGCATATAACACCCAGTGCTCCATGCAATACCTGCCCTCCTTACTACCCATCACCAGCCTATCCCATTCCCCCACCCCCCTCCCCTCTGAAGCCCGCAGTTTGTTTCTCAGAGTCTATAGTCTCCCATGCTTCATTCCCCCTTCTGATTACCCCCCCTTATAATTCTGCAACAGTAACTAACAATCTATGGAAATATATTGAAGTTTGAGATAAATACATGAAAGTATTAAAAAGTAAAATATAAACAACATAAAATAAAGGAGAAAACATATGCAGCCAGACAGAATGGTTAAAACATTTTAAATTATGGTGACTTCCCAAAGAAACAGTCAAAAAAAAAAAAAAAACTAAGAGGGGGCGCCTGGGTGGTACAGCGGTTAAGCACCTGCCTTCGGCTCACGGCGTGATCCCGGCGTTATGGGATCGAGCCCCACATCAGGCTCTTCAGCTATGAGCCTGCTTCTTCCTCTCCCACTCCCCCTGCTTGTGTTCCATCTCTCACTGGCTGTCTCTATCTCTGTCAAATAAATAAATAAATAAAATATTAAAAAAAAAAAACTAAGAGGCAGCCCACGGAATGGGAGAATATATTTGCAAATAATACTACAGATAAAAGACTGGTATCCAAGATCTACAAAGAACTTCACAAACTCAATACATGGGAAACAAATAAACAAATCATAAAATGGGCAGAAGATATGAGCAGACACTTTTCCAATGAAGACATACAAATGGCTAACAGACACATGAAAAAATGTTGAAAATCGTTAGCCATCAGGGAAATTCAAATCAAAACCACACTAAGATACCACCTTATGCCAGTTAGAATGCCAGAAATGGACAAGGCAAGAAACAACAATTGCTGGAGAGGCTGTGGAGAAAGGGGATCATTCCTACATTGTTGGTGGGAATGCAAGTGGGTACAGCCACTCTGGAAAACAGTGTGGAGGTCCCTTCAAAAGTTAAAAATTGAGCTACCCTATGCTCCAGCCATTGCACTACTGGGTATTTACCCCAAAGATACAGACGTAGTGAAGAGAAGGGCCATATGCACCCCAATGTTCATAGCAGCATTGTCCACAATAGCTACATCGTGGAAGGAGCTGAGATGCCCTTCAACAGATGACTGGATTAAGAAGTTGTGGTCCATATATACAATGGAATATTACTCAGCTATCAAAAAGAACGATTTCTCAACATTTGCTGCAACATGTACGGCACTGGAGGAGATAATGCTAAGTGAAATAAGTCAAGCAGAGAAAGACAATTATCATATGTTTTATCTCATCTATGGAATATAAGAACTAGGATGATCTGTAGGGGAAGAAAGGGATAAGAAGGGGGAATGAAGCATGAGAGACTATGGACTCTGAGAAACAAACTGAGGGCTTCAGAGGGGAGGGGGGTGGGGGAATGGGATAGACTGGTGATGGGTAGTAAGGAGGGCACGTCTTGCATGGTGCACTGGGTGTTATATGCAACTAATGAATCATCGAACTTTACATCAGAACCCAGGGTAGTACTGTATGGTGACTATCATAATATAATTTTAAAATATTATTATAAAAAATTATGGTGACTTCTAAACCAGCTTTTTATTTAAAAATCAACCACTGGGAATGTGCCATAATAACCTGACTTTCTACATATGTATGTATTCAAAGGACATTAAGTTTTGCTAAATAATTAATTTATATCTTTCCCTTACATAAATGAAACATTCAACATATGTGATGCATGACCTCAAGAAAAACAGAATCTTTGCTTGTATTCCTTTGTTTATGTTTGTAAGATTAGATAGAAGTTATTTGCTTATGTTGGATCATTTAATATAGTCTAAATGTGAGGTCATGATAATTAATAGCAAATGAGAATTGATAATGCCCCTGTTAGATTATTAGGAATCCTAAAACTATAAAGATAGAACTTTGGGCTGTTCTTCAGAAAGCAAAATGATTTGTCATTATGCATGACACAGTAATAGTGTGATACAAATACCTAGTGTTTTAGAAAAACTTCCATATTTAGTCAAATTATATACACCTGGTAGCAAGTTAAGTTTGAAACTCAGAATCAGATGTAACTCGTATGAAAACTAATTGAGTTCACATATCACTTATGAAACTCTTTACCTTAAGAAAGATGGAATTTCTGCAGAAGTATTTAAGACATATACAATGGCTATTTTTCAATTAAACAATTGTGTATGTCAATATTATTCTTGTTAGATGTGTAAATTGATTTTTTTTGTATATTTCTTTGTGCTGACAGGCAGTGAAGAGACTCGAGCATGACCAATGTCACCTTGGTGGCAGGATTTTTCCTTGTGGGGTTTTCTGACATCCAAGAGCTTCAGATAGTATATGGGGTGCTCTTCCTGGTGATTTATCTGGCTATCCTAATGAGTAATCTTTTCATCATTACTCTCACTACCCTAGACCTGCAGTTACAAACACCAATGTACTTTTTCCTGAAGAACTTGTCTTTCCTGGATGTCTTCCTCGTGTCTGTCCCAATCCCCAATTTCATTGTCAACAGCCTAACCAACAGCAATTCCATTTCCACTTTAGGATGTGCCTTCCAGCTACTTTTAATGACTTCCTTCTCAGCGGGTGAGGTATTTGTCCCCACTGCCATGTCCTATGACCGCTATGTAGCCATATGTTGTCCCCTGCACTATGAGGTCATCATGAATGGTGGTGCCTGTGTACTGATGGCAGGTGTTTCCTGGGCTGTCGGGGGACTCTTTGGAGCTCTGTACACTGCTGGCACATTTTTTATGCCGTTCTGTGGCTCCAATGTGATCCCACAGTTTTTCTGTGATATTTCCTCATTGCTAAGGATTTCCTGTTCTGAAACACTCCTGGTAGTTTACACAAGTATTGGAATAGGCATGTGCTTATGCATGTCGTGTTTCATCTGCATTGTTATCTCTTATGTGTACATTTTCTCCACCGTCCTGAAGATTCCAACCACAAAATGCCAGTCAAAAGCTTTCTCCACATGTTTTCCCCATCTCATTGTTTTTACTCTTTTCATTATAACTGCTTGTTTTGTTTATCTCAAACCATCTTCAAATCCACCCGCAGTTATTGACAGGCTGCTTTCTGTAATCTACACTGTGGTACCTCCAGTACTCAACCCTGTAATCTACAGCCTGAGGAACAAGGACATGAAACGGGCTCTTATGAGATTGGTGCACAAAACCTGTGGCCAAGAGTCACATTCCATTTAAGACTGTCTAATGTCAGTTCTCTAGTGCCTTTCTGATCACAGTAGACTTTCTCATCAGTTACCTAATTCTACACTGCAAGACTTAAGATGAAAAAGGTAATTTGCTCACATACACCTAAGGAAATAAATGCTCAAGTGCTGAATTGACTGATTCCAAGGTTGGATAATAGCATTATACCCAGCTAACAGATAGGTGTCATGTTTCTCATTCAGAGATCTTCTATGACAAAGAATCTCTCCATTTGTGGTATAACTTTCTGGAAAAAATTGCTCCTGTCTTTCACAGCATTTGTAAATTTGGCCATTGAATAATTCATTTTCTCAATTTTATTCCCTTGACATTAAAATAAAAATGAGGCACTTCAACAGGTACATTACCATAAAGACCATGTGAGCTACCATGATAAAATTTACACAATACTTTCCCAAAGGATCGGACTGTCTAATGTTGAGGCAGAACAAAAAGCAAACAAGAATAATGTAGATTAAGGATCATTCCAGAGGTGTGTCTACATCTGTAAGCAATACTCAGGAAAGACACCTAAAACAGAGTCACAATCCTGGAGGGAGATGCATCCCAGCACAGTTCCTAAAAATAAGCAGTGGTCAACTGGGTAAATAGTATTTCCAGAGAGAAACTAGACAGATGTCTGGAAGTATAAGACATGAGTTTCTGTATGTCTACTTGTCCATAATGCAGAAAGATCTTTACCTCTCTTCGTGTCAGGGTAAAGTTCTTAAACTGAATAAAAAGAAGTTATTAAATATAATCGTAGCAATAGTTTCTCAGTGGGGGATGGACTTTCTTTTGGCTTATTCAGTAGTGCCTACAATATGATATTCTTATTACTTTGTATGTAATCTATGTAGAGTTTCTTTTTTTTAAAGATTTTATGTATATTTATTTGAAGGATAGAGTGCACAGAGAGGGAGTGAGAGTGAGAAGCGGACTCCCCACTGAGCAGATGGCCAGACGTAGGACTTGATCCCAGGACCCTGATATCATGACCTGAGCTGAAGGCAGATGCTTAACCGATTGAGCCAGTCAGGCACCCCTCTGCCTAGAGATTTTATATCTTATAAAATAACTGTCTTGATTTTACATTTGACATTATTCCATCATTTATTATTTAAGGAAAATAAGACATGCTTCTTAGATATTTTAAATCATGTTCCGCTCTTTTTAAATGTTAATACTCATGTTTTATTATCACTTCGATTAATATATAGTTGATATTGTTTCTCTGGCATGTATGATCTCATTTAATCATGCCCCAAATACCTTCTGACATGTTTGGACTTTTCCATGACAATATTGATTGTAAATATATACATATGTTTTATCTTATATGACAAAATATAACTCATATCTCTTATATGGAAAATTACCTTTTCCCACGGGATCCATGGAAAAGTCCCCATTTTTTTCTTTACCCTTAAGGAAAGAGATATGGTACACATAATTACATTTGTTTGATGTGTGTGTGTATAACCTGCCAGAGTTACCTGGGAAAATTTTTCAAAAAAAAAAAAAGATTCTTAGACTGCCCATGGTTAAATCTATATTGAAAAAAATGATATTGGCTTAAATATTTAAGAAATTGTATGCTTTATGGAAAAATCCCGAGAGATATTTTAGTTCCCTCACTATCTATAATGCATCTTTGTTACCAGAGAAAACACCAACTAAAAAGATATTTTTTCTTATTTTTTTAAAAGATTTTATTTATTTATTTGACAGAGAGAAACAATGAGAGAGGGAACACAAGTAAGGGGAGTGTGAGAGGGAGAAGCAGGCTTTCTGCTGAGCAGGGAGTCTGATGCAGGGCTTGATCCCAGGACCCTGGGATCATGACCTGAGCAGAAGGCAGATGCTTAATGGCTGAGCCACCCAGGTGCCCCAAGCTATTTTTTTTCTTTAGAACTGGCAGCTGGTAAAGATAGAAGGAATGATTGAAAAGTCATCATTTTTAATAATTTGTGTCACAAGTGATCTAAACAATAATTAATGGACACTAAAACCTGTAGGAGAAAATTTGTAAGAGAATGTGATATTCTCATAATGATGGGTGATGAGTTAGGTTGAATATTTCAGGCTGAAGGAATATGAGAATGACGTGCAGAAAAACTTTCCTATTTTCTATTGAAGCAGATGATAAAACCCTCATATGAGGGGTGCCTTCTCCATTCCCAGCACAAAGGAGCATCCATATCTCCAGAGATGAGGGGATGCAGAGAGCAATCTGAACAAATAAACCTTGCTATTTTCTCCAGTTTGCTACACTTAGCTCTGATTCTTTCTCCTATCATATCTTTCCTTGACTTTCTACTCTTCATCAAATCTAGCATCAAAACTCTCAGTTCCAACCACTTATTTGGAACTTTATTTCCTTTTGAAGGCTCCCATGTCACATAAAACTTACATTAAATAAATTTTTATATTTTTTCTTGTTATAGGGGTACCAGGCAAGAACTAAAAAGGTAGAAGGGAAATATATTTATTGCTCCCCTACAGTTATGACACCTGAAAAGTAATAATAGGGACACCACATCAACCCTGGAGCCCGCAGAAAGGATCCTGGAGAAACTGGCAGATGTTGACAAAAATTAAGATTTTCCATCAAAGTCAGCTCTCTGGAACTCTGTCTGTGGTGCCCAGTTGAGAGAGAGGAAAAACAAACAAACAAACAAACAAACAAACACACCTCTTGCTTATTGTTTCTTTTCCAAAGTCATAGTAGCAAGATTAAAAGATTTGCAAATGTTAGTTCTTTAGATTTTGACTCTACTTAAATCCTTTTGAGATACCTATTGGTTATTGAGCCTTTCTCTTCTAGGGATAAGTATTGTTTTCCTGTTGCTCATCTCTGTCCTGAGAACATGGCTTGGCTTTCTGCATGCCAAGGCATGCAAGTAGTTGGTTGTTACATGTGCAGGAAGCCAACTGTCAGGTTAGGAGCTAGTAAGATGGCAAGAAATTGATGTGTGTTGTACACCATGTTCAGCTAACATCCATTGGCCATTACCAGCTCTCAGATGAGATTGTCTAAATCTTTCTTTTGCCCATCTTTGGAAGTGGCTCAGGATCTTGAGAGGGCTGCATAGTTTGCACTGTCTTTTGAGACACCTCTTGAGTCCATGATTAAGTAATAAATAGCATATTAGTTTTGGTTTTGAATCCCTTTATAGGTATGTCTTTGGTTTAATATAAAAAGGGAAAAAAAGAAGGTGATTTTTTTAAAAGAGTTTAATACTTTTATAAATATTTGCTCTTTATTTTGGTTGAAAGTTAATAAGAGATTTGAAAGAATATTTTTATTTTGAGAATATTGTGGCCAGAAGCTGATATTGGAAGGTAACTGGAAAGTGGTATGCAGATGCTGAAAGGAGCTATTTTTAAGATTTCTCTCTTCTTCCAGTTTTATCCCGCTCTACCCATGGATAGTTCTACAATCACTTAAATCCCTTTTTTGAATCTCTGCTGATGATATGCCCTGTCAACTCTGACCATCTCCTCATTGTTGACATGGTATTATTGAGGATGATTTGGAATTCCATCTGCTTCTTTTCTAATTTGAGTCTGAAAATAAGTTATAAAATATATTAAAATATTAAATTAACTCTCCCCACTGGCTCACCTGATATTCTCCTTCCTCTGGCTTCCCCTCCTTTTTCCTCTGTTGCCACATAAAAAAGTTCACTCTGTTCCCTTGAATCCTTTGCTATATCCCCCATTGGGCCTCTACTTTCTCCATCCTTCAGTGCACCCCTACCTCATCATTTCCAACTCTATTTTCCTACAGTCATTTGAAATTTGGGCCCCTTGCCAAAGCCTTGCATCAGGGACTCTACAGTACTTGAAGAACACCAGAAAATGAGTACCTGAGGTTGAAAAGGAAAAAGGCTGATTAGTCTGTTAGTCATCTGGATGTTGTTGGAAAAATGTCTATTTATGTCTCTGCCCATTTCTTAACCAGATTACTTGTTTTTTTGTGTGTCGAGTTGGAACTTCTGTATAGGTTTTGCATATGAATTATTTATCAGATATGTCTTTTGAAAATATCTTCTCCCATTCTGTAGACTTCCTTTTAGTGTTTTGTTTTGTTTTGTTGTTTCCTTCACTGTGCAGAAGATTTTTATCTTGATGAAGTCCCAGAAGTTCATTTTTTTGTTTTGTTTTTATTTCCCTTGCTTCTGGAAATGTGTCTAGTAGAATCTACTGTAGCTGAGGTCAAAGCTGAGCTGTCTGTCTTCTCCTCTAGGATTTTGATGGTTTCCTGTCTCACATTTAGGTATTTCATCCATTTGAATTTATTTTTGTGTATGGTGTAAGAAAGTGATCCAGTTTCATTCTTCTGAATGTGGCTGTCCAGTTTTCCCAACACCATTTGTTGAAGAAAATGTCTTTTTCCATTGGATATTCTTTCCTGCTTTATTGAAGATTAGTTGGCCATAGAATTGAAGGTCCATTTCTGGGTTCTTTATTCTGTTCCACTGATCTATGTGTCTGTTTTTGTGCTAGTACCATACTGTCCTGATGATTACAGCTTTGTCATAGAGCTTCAAGTCCAGAATTGTGATGCCACCATCTTTGGATTTCTTTTTCAACATTCCTTTGGATATTCAGGGTCTTTTCTGGTTCCATACAAATTTTAAGATTCTTTGTTAAGCTCTGTGAAAAATACTGGTGTTACTTTGATATGGATTGAATTAAATGGGCACATTGCTTTGGGTAGTGAACATTAATACTAACAATGTCCTCCCAATCCATGAGCTTGGAAACTCTTTCCATTTCTTTGTGTCCTCTTCAATTTCTTTCATAAATGTTCTATAGTTTTCAGTTACCTCTTTGGTTAGGTTTATTTCTAGCTATATTATGTTTTTTGGTGAAATTAAAAATGGGATTGATTGCCCAATTTCTCTTTCTGCTACTTTATATTTGGTGTGGAGAAATGAAACAGATTTCTGTAAGTTGATTTTATATCCGGTGACTTTAATGAGTTCATGTACTAGTTCTAGATTTTTTTTGGTGGAGTCTTTTAGGTCTTTTATATAGCTTCTGAACTATGAAGAAAACAATCAACAAAACTAAAAGGCAACTTGTGGAATGAGAGAAGATATTTGGGAATGACATATCAGATAAATGACAGGTATCCAAGATCTATAAATAACGTATCAAAATCAACACTCCAAAACAACAAAAAAAATCCAGTTAAGAAATCAGCAATAGACATGAACAGACAATTCTCTAGAGAAGACATACAAATGGTTAGCAGACACATGAAAAAAAAAATGTTCAGCACCACTCATCATCAGGGAAATACAAACAAAAACCATGAGATACCACCTCATACCTGTCTAAATGGCTAAAATTAAAAACTCAGGAAATAACAGATATTGGCAAGGATGTAGAGAGAGGGAAACCATCTTACACTGTTGGTGGGAATGTAAACTGGTGCAGCCACTCTGAAATACAGTATGGAGGTTGTTTAAAAAGTTAAAAAGAGAACTATTTGATGACCCAGCAATTGCACTACTATGTATTTATCCAAAGGATACAAACATAGAAATTTGAAGGGACACATACACCCCATTGTTTATAGCAGCACTATCAACAATAGCCAAAATATGGAAAGAGCCCAGATGTCCATTGATGGATGAATGGATAAACTAGATTGTACTAAGCTAACAAGTAAGTTAGTCAGAGAAAGACAAATACCAAAAGATTTCACTCATATGTGGAATTTAAGAAACAAAACTGATGAACATAGGGAAGGGAAGGGAAAATAAAATAAGATAAAGACAGAGGCAAGCAAACCATAAGAGACTTTTAACTGTAGAGAACAAACTGGGAGTTGTAGGGGGGAGATGGGGGGGTGGGGTTATAGGGTGATGGGCATTAAGGAGGGCACTTGATGTAAAGAGCACAGGGTGTTACATGCAACTGAAGAATCACTAAATTCAATCCTATCCTGAAATTAATAATACACTATATGTTACCTTACTTGAATTTAAATAAAATCTTAAAAAAAATTTAGTCACGTTAGTGATAGAAGTACCATACATTTATCTTACTTTAATATTTATTTAGTAGCTACATGCCAATAATAAATTTCACAAATAAAAATATAATTAAAATTAAAAATAATAAAGTAATAGAAATGTGTCATACTTTCATTGTCTAGTTATTGTTAACATGTTTTATGCCACAAAAAGAACCAAATTTTCATCAAATGAACACTCCTCAGATATTTAACCATGTCTATTTTAAATCTTGTGTCATTCACAGGCAGTTATTATTATTTTTTTACTTTGATTTTCTCTGAAAGCTTTTTTAGTCAGCTATAGGCAAGAATGTTGCATGATGGCATAACTTGAATAACTTTGAGATCATGTTATTGGTCTGCATAAGAATTTCCAGAACTAATAAAGTTGATGAATTCATAAAACTCCTCAACCACAACTGTGCAGAACAGAAATTAATTACACTAAAGTGAATGAACTGGGGGCAGGTGTAAGATGGCAGAGTAGGGGGACACTAAGCTCATCTCATCTCACATTCACAACTAGATATCAATACATCCAAGGAAATAACCGGAGTGATCTGAAGACTGGCAGAACAAACTCCACAAGTAAATGTAGAAAAGAAGCTACAACTGAGAGGTTAGGAAGGGCAGAAACAGTGGTCAGGAGCTGCCCACAGGAGGAGGGAACTATGGTCATGGAGATGACAGCATCAGGAAGACCATACAGAGAAAACAAATCCCCATAATGTCTGGCTTTTAAAACCATAGGGACTGAATTCTGTGAGTTTGTATAAGCAGTGGAATTTAGAACCTGGAGCTTTAAAAATTAGCTGACTCAGCACTGGGTGAGCCAGGAAGGTGACTGATAGCCTGGCGCCCATCTTTAAAAAGGCAACAACCCTAGGAGAGGCAAAATAGAGGCAATGCCTTGTACAATGTAAGGGAGATCTGTTTATCCTGAAAGTGAGGGGATGGACAAACATTCATCACGCAAATGGATGTAAAAAAATGGCAGAGTAACAATACTTGTATCAAACAATAGACATTAAATCAGAGACTGTAACAAGATATAAAGAAGGATAATATATAATCATTAATGGAACTATCCAACAAGAGCATATAACAATTGTAAATATTTTGTGCCCAAGAAGGGAGCTTCCGGACACATAAAACAGATAATAACAAACATTAAGGGAGTAACCAATAGTAATAAAATAATGGTAGAGAACTTTAACACCACACTTATAGCAATACAACAGAGCATCCAAATAGAAAATCAACAAAGTAAAGTGGCTTTGAAGGACTCACTGGATCAGATGGATTTAACAGATGTATTCAGAACATTCCATTCTAAAACAGCAGAATATACATCCTTTTCAAGTGCACATGGAACACACACAGAAAAGCCTTGACATATTCAAAAAAATTGAAGTCATACTCATGCATCTTTTCTGACCATATCACTATGAAACTAGAACTCAAACAAGAAAAAACCTGGAAAGACCACAAATAAATTGAGATTAAATAATATCCTACTAAACAATGAATGGGTCAACCACAAACTCAAATAATAAATAAAAAATTACATGGGCATAAAAATGAAAACACAATGGTCCATAAACTTTGGGATGAAACAAAAAAGTTATAAAGGAAAGTATATAGCAATACAGGCCTCCCTCAAGAAGCAAGAAAAACCTCAGATAAGCAACCTAACATTATACCTAAAACAGCTAGAAAAAAACAACAAATAAAATGCAAATCGAGCAGAAGAAAGGAAAGAATAAAGATTAGAACAGAAATAAATGATATAGAAAGAAACAAAAACAACAATAGAACAGATCAATGAGACCAGTAGCTGGTTCTTTGGGAGGGGGGAACACACTATAAAACTGATAAACCTCTAGCCAGACTCATAAAAGAGAGAAAGAGAGAGAGAGAAAGGATTAGAATAAACAAAATCACAACTGTAAGAGTAAAAATAACAATCAACACCACAGAAATTTTAGCAATTGTAAGAAAATATTATGACAACTTATATCCCAAAAAAATTGGATAATGTAGAAGAAATTGATGAATTCTAAGAAACATATAACTTACCTTTGGTGTAAATACCCAGTAGTGCAATTGCTGGATTATAGGGTAGCTCAATTTTTAACTTTTTAAGGGACCTCCACACTGTTTTCCAAAGTGGCTGTACCATCTTGCATTCCCACCAACAGTGTAAGAGGGATCCCCTTTCTCCACATCCTCTCCAACAATTGTTGTTTCCTGTCTTGTCAATTTCTGCCATTCTAGCTGGCGTAAGGTGGTATCACAATGTGGTTTTGATTTGAATTTCCCTGATGGCTAATGATTTTGAACATTTTTTCCATGTGTCTGTTAGCCATTTGTATGTCTTCATTGGAAAAGTGTCTGTTCATATCTTCTGCCCATTTTTTGATTTGATTATTTGTTTCTCATGTATTGAGTTTGAGAAGTTCTTTGTAAATCTTGGATAACAGTCTTTTACCTGTAGTGTCATTTGCAAATATCTTCTCACATTCTGTGGGCTGCCTCTTAGTTTTTTTGACAGTTTCCTTGGCTGTGCAGAAGCTTTTTATCTTGATGAAGTCCCACTAGTTCATTTTTGCTTTTGTTTCTCTTGCATTTGGAGATGTGTCATGAAAAAAGTTGTTGTGGCCGATGTCAAAGAGGTTACAGCCTATGTTCTCCTCTAGGATTTTGATGGATTCCTGTCTCACATCGAGGTCTTTCATCCATTTGGAGTTTATCTTTGTGTATGGTGTGAGAGAGAACGAGAGACTATGGACTCTGGGAAACAAACTGAGGGCTTCAGAGGGGAGGAATGGGGGATTGGGATAGGCCGGTGATGGGTATTAAGGAGGACACATATTGCATGGTGCACTGGGTGTTATACACAAATAATGAATCATGGAACATTACATCAAAAGCTAAGGATACACTGTATGATGACTAACATAACATAATAAAAAATTATTACATAAAAATAAAGTCTATTGTGTCTGATGTAAACAAACAAACAAACAAACAACATATAAATTACCAAAAGTGAAGCAGTAAGAAATAGAAAATCTGAGCAGACCAATTACCAGCAAGGAGATTAAATCAGTAATCAAAAAGATCTCAACAAACAAAAGTCCAGAACCAGAGAGCTTCACAGGTGAATTCTACCAGACATTTAAGGAAGAACTGATACTTATTCTTCTCAAACTATTCTAGAAAAATAGACGACAAAGAAGAAAACTTTCCAAATACATTCTATGAGGCCATTATCACCCTGATACCAAAACTAAATAAAGACACACAGAGAGAGAGAGAGAGAGAGAGAGAGAGAGAGAGAGAGAGAACACAGGCCATTATCTCTGATGAATACAGATGCAAAAGTTCTAAAAAAAAATACTAGCAAACTGAAACCAAATAATATGTTTAAAAATAATCATTCATCTCAATCAAGTGAGATTTAATTCCAGGATGCAAGGGTGGTTCAATATTCACAAATTAATCAACATGGTACATCACATAAATAAGAGAAAATTTAAGAACCATATGATAATTTATTGGAAACAGAAAAAAATCATTTGACATAGGACAACAACCATTCATGACAAAAGCCTAAAACAGAGTAGGGTTATAAGTAACATACCTCAGCATAAAAAGACCATATGTGAAAAACTCACAACAAGCATCATATTTAATTGGGAAATACTGACAGCTTTCCCCCTAATGTTAGCAACAAGACAAGGTTGTTCACTCTCACCACCTTTTGTCAACATAGTTCTGGCACTCATAGTCACAGTAATTAGACAACAGAAATAAATAAAAGGCATCCAAACTGCCAAGTAAGTAGTAAAACCTTCATTATTTTCAGATGCCATGATACTATAAAATCCAACTGAAAACTACTTAAACTCTTCTAAAAATTCAACCAAAAAACTACTAGAATTGATTAAAGAATTCAGTAAAGCCACAGGATACAAAATCAATGAGCAGAAGGCTGTTGCATTTCTATACACTAATACTGAAGAAACAGAAAGTGAAACTAAGAAAACAATCCCATTTAAAATTACACCAGAAATAATAAGATACCTAGGAATAAACCTAGCCAAAGGGGTGAAAGACCCTGAAAACTATAAACTATAAACTGTAAAAACTATAAAACATTGATGAAGAAATTGAAGATGACACAAAGAAATAGAAAGATGTTGCAGGCTCATGGATTGGAATCCATTGTTAGATTGTTAAAATGTCTATAGTACCTAAAGTAATCTTCATATTTAATGCAATCTCTATTAAAATACTAATATTTTTTTGCAGAATAGAACAAAAAAATCCAAAGTTTTTATAGAACTATAAAAGACCCTGAATAGCCCAAGCAATCTTGAAAAAGAAAAGCAACCCTGAAGGTATCACAATTTGAGATTTAAAGTTTTATAACAGCCCTGTGGTAACTAAAGCAGTATGGGACTGGTACAAAAATAGACATATAAATTAATAGAACAGAACAGAAAATCAAAAGTAAACCCACAATTATATGGCCAATTAATCTTCAAAAAGGTAGGAAAGTTATCCTCTAGGAAAAAGACCATCTCTTCAACAAATGGTGTTGGGGAAAACTGGACTACTACATACAAAATAATACATTTGGATCGCTTTCTTTCACCATACATAAAAATAAACTCAAAATGGATTAAACAGTTAAATGTGCATCCTGAAACCATAAAAATCCTTGAAGAGAGCACAGACAGTTACATCTCTGACATTGGCCATAGTACATTATTCTAAATGTCTCCTGAGGCAAGGGAAAGAAAAGCAGAAATAAACTATTGGGATTACATAAAAATAACAAGCTTCTGTACAGTGAAGGAAACAATCAATAAAAGTAAAAGGCAACCTAATGAATGGGAGAAGATATTTACAAATGACACACCCAATTAAGGATTACTATTCAAATTATATAAAGAACAGATACAACTCAACACTCAAAAAACAAATAATTGAATTTAAAAATGGACAGAACACCTGAAAAGACATTTCTCCTAAGAATACATACAGATGACCAACAGACACATGAAAAGATGCCCAACATCACCTTTCATCAGGGGAATGCAAATCAAAACTACAATGAGATATCACCTCACACCTGTCAAAATGGCTAAAATTTACAAAACAAGAAGCAACAGGTGTTGGCATAGACGCAGACAAAGGGGAAACTTCCTACACTGTTGGTGGGAATGCAAACTGGTGCAGTTCCTCAAAAAAAAAAAAAAAAAAAAAAAAAAAAAAAAGAACTACCCTACCATCCAGCAATTGCACTACTAGATATTTACCCAAGGGATGAACACTGATTCAAAGGGATACATGCACCCTGGTGTTTATAGCAGCATTATCAATAATAGCCTAATTACGGAAAGAGCCCAAATGTCCATTGACTGATGAATGGATAAGGAAGATATCACATTTATATGTATCTATCTAGCTATTTATCTATATCTATATATCTATATCTATATATCTATATCTATCTATATATCTCAGCCACACAAAAGAATGAAATCTTGCCATTTGCAATGACATAGACACTAAGTCAGAGTAAGACAGATACTGTATGATCTCACTCATATGTGGAATTTAAGAACAAAATAAATGAATTTAGGGAATAAAAACCAGAGAGGCAAACCAGGAGACAATCTCTTAATTACAAAGAACAAATAGTTACCAGGTGGGACATAGGTGGGGGAATGGGTGAAATAGGTGATGGATATGAAGGAGTGCACTTGTCATGATGAGCACCATGTGATGAATAGAATTGTTAAACGCTATGTTGTACACCAGAAACTAATATAATATTGTATTTACTATACCAGAATCAAAAAAAAACTTCGAAAATAAAAATAAAGATTTTCAGAAATTATTAGAGCCCATCGAATATTTGCATTTTCTAAGGACTTGCACAAAGATGAAAGATCTGCATTAATTTTGTAAATCTAAGGAAATATCCCTTTCCTGTTCCATGTAGAATCTTCATTAAATTATAAAGTTATTTAAATCAAATGATTGAAAATAATTTGAAACTCACATTTAGAAAGATCTTCTCTTCTTGAGCTAGCCTTAAGTACCCAAGAGAAAGTATTAAATTGTCACCTTCTCCCATAAGATTCCTGTACGCATAAGTAATTACTTAATAGCAAATTGTTTTCAGTATGGAACTCATTAAGTGGAAGATTGAGATCAAGAAAATGTAAAACACCAAAACTAAAGTTGAACAAAGCTAAGACAGGATTGAATCAGAAGGAAAGAAAAAAAAAATAAACAGAGAAAGACTAAGAACAAGGTTCAAAAGCCGTGGAAGATTGAGCTCATCAAACACTGCTGAATATCGAGAGAAAATAGGGTAAAATTTTAAGATAATCAAATGAAAAAGAAGAAAGAGAGATAAAATGATTGCAATAGAAATGCAATATGTTTAAATTAATAATATTATGGAATAAAAAATCAGGGAAAAGATAAAGTACAAAGACAGAGTTTATAGATTTTATACGAATGGCAAAAAGGATTACAACTGGGTAAGTGAACAGGGTTATTCTGTGCTTGATCAATCTAGACCTGATCAATGAATGGGTAAATTCATTATCACAGATTTGTTCCATAATATGTAGCCATCATAGCATTTAATTAATACTTGAAATTTCCTGTAATTCAGAAACAATATAAATATAGTTATTTTGCCAAAATAATGTATGTTTGTATGAAAAGCAGTTGTTTTTTATGTATTCAAAATCACTTTCCCAATGTAAGAAATTAAAATTACCTATTAAACTCCATCAGCAAATTGTTAAAAACTCAAATGTGTACATGTTTTTATTTAAATTCCAGTTAGTTAGGAGATGGGAATTAAGGAGCACACTTGTCATGAGCACCAGATGTTGTATGTAAGTATGGAATCACTAAACGGTACACCTGAAACTAATATTACACTCTGTGTTAACTAACTGTAATTTAAAGAATTCTTTTTTAGAAAATAACTAGTTTCAAAGTAATTTTCTTCTTTTAGCCTGTTCTCAGTGTAATCACTCCAAATGAGTATTAAGATGTCTTAGATGCAGGAAGCAGTTGCCTTTTTCAAAAAGGAAATAGTTCTTGGTGCAAAGAATGTATCACATTAATAAGTTTAAACACAAAATTTTCAAGGTCAAAGAAGACAAAAATAAGTTTACTCTAATTTAAAACTTTTTTTATAGTTTACTTCTGAACGTTATTTTTGAGGTCAGAGCTCATAAATTAGAAGACCAATTCAAAAGCTGTTAAGTGTCAAACATGAAAGTGTCTAGATCCTGCATTTGAGACACAAAGACAAAAAGAAAAAAAATACCTATTTTCATTTAAGGACCAGAAAGAAAGAGTCTAGTTACAAAGTAGTGGATTGTGTTAACATGAAACATCCCTTTGTGTGTTTAGATGTAATCTATGGCTGTGCTTGGGCATGTCCAGAATAAGATGATGCAGGTCCAAAGATTGGGTTTGAATCTTCTATCTAAGTGTAACCATGGGTGCAATCTTTGCAAAAATGCTAAAATGCTTCACACCTAAGTCTCTTCAACCACTAATTGGTGATAATAGCACATATCTCTCCATATTATTAAATTGCTTGATATTAACCATATGCAGCTCCAAATACAGAGCAGGCACTCAACATATGTTAGACTGTCAGTCTGCATTCAGTTACTGAAGCACACTCATGAAATCCTTTTCTTTTCATTTTTCTAGGATGGTGTGATTGGATCAAAAGCCTCAGTGTGTGGCCTCTATTTACCAGGATATCTCAATACTTATTCAATGGGCACAGACAATGCAACTCTCCCCCAGGATTTTCTCCTGCTGGGATTTCCTGGGTCCCAGGTCCTTCAGCTCTCTCTCTTTATGCTTTTTCTGGTGATGTACCTCCTCACAGTGAGTGGTAACATGGCTATCTTGATGTTGGTGAGAACCTCCCACCAGCTACATACCCCTATGTACTTCTTTTTGAGCAACCTCTCTTTCTTGGAAATTTGGTATACCACAGCTGCAGTCCCCAAAGCCCTGGCCATACTTCTGGGGAGAAGCCAAACTATATCATTTACTGGCTGCCTTTTGCAGATGTACCTTGTTTTCTCACTGGGCTGCACAGAGTACTTCCTCCTGGCAGCCATGGCTTATGACCGCTATCTGGCCATCTGCTATCCTCTACACTATGGGGCCATCATGAGCAGCCTGCTCTCAGCACAGCTAGCCCTGGGATCCTGGCTGTGTGGTTTTCTGGCCATTGCAGTGCCCACAGCCCTCATCAGCACCCTGTCCTTCTGTGGTCCTCGCATGATCAACCACTTCTTCTGTGACATTGCACCCTGGATCACCTTGGCTTGCACCAGCACCCGGGCAGTGGAACTTGTGGCCTTTGTGATTGCTTTTGTGGTCATCCTGAGTTCATGCCTCATCACCCTGGTCTCCTACATCTACATCATCAGCACCATTCTCAGGATCCCTTCAGCCAGCGGCAGGAGCAAAGCCTTCTCCACATGCTCTTCACATCTCACTGTGGTGCTCATCTGGTATGGGTCCACTATCTTTCTTCATGTCCGCCTCTCCATCAAAGAGGCCTTGGATCTGACCAAAGCCGTGCATGTGCTGAACACTGTGGTGACTCCTGTTCTAAACCCCTTCATCTACACTCTCCGTAACAAGGAAGTAAGAGAAACTCTGCTGAAGAAGTGGAAGGGAAAATAAACTGCCCCTAATAAAACAGAGCTCTGTAAATTATCTCCTTGTCTCTCCAATTAAGAATATGGAGGGAAACAGAAAATGTTCCTTGATACAGGAGAGAAAAGAAACTGAAGGGGGAGAAAAAAACTGCATATACTTGCTCTACTTTTTTATTTTTGATTGGAAATGGAGTTCTTGATATAACTAAACCAGACTCTTTTAGGAAAAAAAAAATGTGTACACTGAGTTAGATTTGTCTTTCACTTTCTTTTTTTTTAATTTAAATTCAATTAGCCAATATATAGTACATTATTAGCTTTTGATGTAATGTTCAATGATTCACTGGTTGTAAATAACGCCCAGTGCTCATCTCATCATGTGTCCTTCTTAATGCCCATCACCCAGTTACCTCATTCCCCCACACCCCTCCCTTCTATAAGTTTGTTTCCTGGAGTCCAGAGTCTCTCATGGTTTGTCTCCCTTTCTGATTTTTTCCCATTCATTTGTCCTTCCCTTCACCTACGCTCCTCTGTGCTATTCCTTATATTCCACATACGAATGAAACCATATGATAATTGTCTTTCTCTGCTTGACTTATTTCACTTAACATAATCCCCTCCAGTTCCATTCATGTTGATGCAAATGGTAGGTATTCATCCTTCCTGATGGCTGAGTAATACTTCATTGTATATATGAACCGTGTCTTCTTTATCCATCCATCTGTTGAAGGGAAACTTGGCTACTCCACAGTTTGACTATTGTGGATATTGCTGCTATAAACATTGGGGTGCATGTGCCCTTCTTTTCACTACATCTGTATCTTTGGGGTAAATACTCAGTAGTGCAGTTGCTGGGTCATAGGGTAGCTCTATTTTTGATTTTTTGAGTGTTCCCAGAGTGGCTGTACCAGCTTGCATTCCCACCAACAGTGCAAGAGGGTTCCCCTTTCTCCACATCCTTGCCAACATTTGTTGTTTCCTGCCTTCTTACTTTTAGCCATTCTAACTGATGTAATGTGGTATGTTATTGTGGTTTTGATTTGTATTTCCCTGATGACAAGTGTTGTTGAGCATGTTTTCATGTTTCTGTGGGCCATTTATATGTCTTCTCTGGAGAAGTCTCTGTTCATGTCTTCTGTCCACTTCTTGACTGGATTATTTGATTTTTGGGTGTTGAGATTGATAAGTCTTTGGCTTTCATTTATAAAACTAGGTGCTCATGAGAAGAGTGTGTTACTAAATAAACTTTAAATTCTTGTCCCTTTTAGATTTTGCCTTGATCATAGAAGTAAAAACTTTTGAGAATTGTATTTATGAAATACGAGGTATGAAAAATAGGGAAAGTTTGAATGAATAAAAAGATAACTGAAGTTAGAGTGTGCAATTATTTCAACATATTGTTTTCTGGATAAAATACAGTGAAATGGGTACATATGAAATGATAACTATCATGTGCCATATTTGTTTAAGATGGATAGTGAACAAAGCAATCTAAAAAACAGGTGATGAAAGGTGAAAAGTAGATAAAAAGGACTACAGGAGGGTTTGAAAAAAGCAATAGAAGTCCCTTACATAATGTTTTGTCCCTAGAAAAGAAAAAAATACTAATTCAGATTGTTATCATGTCACCAAGGTTAGAATATCCAGAGGAAAAACGATTGCTGGCAAAAATAATTGTCATAGTTACTTGATTTCCTCCTGATCCTATTTCTTAGGGAGTAAGATACTTTTCAACCATCAATCCATCAAAGATTCATTTCCCTCTCCTTATACAATTTTCCATAGCTGCGTGTTAGAAGCAGCAAAGAGGGGCTTGGCAGTCTGAGCCAGTCTGGAGATAGAATCTGTCTCATTCTGTGTTGGCTTATGCACATAAAAATATGTGTTTCTCAAAGGAGAAAAGCCTATGGAACTGAGTAGAGGCTACCCATTAGATTCTGTTTATTTTTGTTATTTGAAATCTCTTTTGGATTCCCACTCAAAAGTGAAGTGGGAAGAGGATAGAAGAAGAAGAAGACTATATATTTGAATGGGATAGGAGTAAGTATTTCATTGTGAGAGTCATAATATCAATTTTCAAAAACTGTATCTATATTGAAAGTTTACCACTTAAAGTACCATAATGAAATGATGCGCATGTAATTTGATTTACTTTATTTATTGTGAGCATGTGGTTCAAATACATAAAATTTCTAAGCTTTAAAAATTAAAAAAAATGCAAAAGATTACACAGACATTTTTTGTTGTTGTTGTTAATGATGAATATTGTAGATGCTCTCCATGAACACTTTGAATTCTCTTTCTCCGCCATTTCCAAGACCCTTGAGTAAGTTCCTGCCATTTCTTAATTCTACTGTCTTTGTTTCTAGTCCTTGATCTAATTGACAGTCCACAAGTCCCCATTTTTGGGGAACCCTCACAGCTTGGATCAGTCTCCAGATTCTATGCTGGAAACGGCTGGTGGTTGAGTGGGCTGTCCTCATTTATTTGGAGCCCCAGTCTGTAGTCTCCATTTGTTGGGGTCTACTGGTTTAGTCCTTCCCCCGGGTCCCAGTTTCAAAATTTGGAATTTTGGGTCGTTTAAACAAGGCTTTCTCTTACCCATTCCACAATAACATCTATTAGGCTATTGCTGGCTATTAATATGCACATAGTCTATTTCTAATAGGAATCTCAGAAGCCAAAAACCTATGGAGATTGGTAGGTATGGGGAGAGCACTTGAATTCTGTAAGTGCTACCACTTAGATCTAAGACTCCCATGTTAAGATAACTTGGTCACGAAATAGGTTAGATTGAAACTGTATCATCCTCCAATCTTTAAAAATATTCCATGCAATGAGGCAAACTGTATCCTCACAATTCTCAACACAATGGCACATTACTTTTAGGTATTAGTTTTCTTCCAAGATACCCAAAATCTTAGCCAAAAAAAAGTGGTATCTACAAATGCTGAAGAATTGAGCATGCCACTTTCTGGTACATTTGCTTATTTTGTTTAAATACTATAGTCTCAGAAGCTGTTGCCATTTTGTAAGTATATACAAAATGGCTTTAGTTTAGCTTTGTTTTAAATATGTTTTAATAATTTACCATCTAAAAAGGCTGGAAGTTTAATGTTGCCCAAATCATACCACAGATGTGGATTTAAAGGGAAAAATATTTTTTTAAAAATGGCAACATCTTTCTAAAACAATCTGGGATAACAATGGCCATCATGAGAAACATCCCAGATAGTCAAGATTGCTGATTTAGGAAGTGCACTTGAAAGCAAAGCTTCACAAATCAAAGAAGTGGAATACCTATTTCAATTGGTATGCAGAAGCTTCTCAAAAGTTTCAATATTCCCAAACAGATTCACTTAAAAAAGAGTGTTATAAAAAAAATAATGAAAAAGTAAAGACACAAAAGATACCTAAAAAAAGACAGTGAGACTGATGTGATTCCTATATCTTTTCTCAATCCTCTTTTACCTGAGTACTCACAGTCTACTTTCTATCTGAAATCCCTTTCAACTCTGAAGACTATTAAGCAATTATATTTTAAAATAAAGCCACTCAAGAAAGAACCCAAGATGGTGACTGAGTAGGAGTTCCCTAGACCCCTCTTGTTGCACTAACACAACTAAATAGCTATCAAATCATCCTATATATGCCTGAAATTGGACTGATGAGTGACAGCACGCTCCACAACTAAAAGGAGGAAAGAGGCCACATGAAAGATGGTAGGAGTGTGGAGACATGGTTTAGAAGAGAAATGGATCGTGGATGCTGAGGAGGGAAGGGAACCATTGTCATGGAGAAGAGTGAGAGAGAAAGAAGAAAGCACACAGGGAAATGCACTAAGAGAACATTTCCCCAAAAGGCATTGGCTTGGAAAATGACATGGTGTGAATTTCAGGAGTTCTTGCAACTGGCATGGCTTATAGCCTGGAGTTTTAAAGTCAGCTGGCTTGGCTGGGATAGAGCCCTAGGGAACTGCCTTACTCCTGGAGAGAAGGCAGACAAAAAATGCAGGGGCAGACATCAGCTTGGAAACATCATTCTGAAGAATGTTTGGGGCAATGGATGGGGGGAGATTATTCACTATTTTAGGATCACTTTCCTGAGAGGCAGCCTTCACAGAGAAATCGCTCCAGGGACAAAAGAGCTGGCTGGTGCCATTTCCCTCCAAATACCCTCAGCATAAGCACAGCCACCAGTGGGAAGCACCACAAGACCCACAATGGAGGCCTAACCTGCTTATGCCAAGACACACACCTATGCTCTGGCAGGATGGCCCTTCTCAATCAAACTTGTCTCAGTCCCAGTGTTCTAGGGCCCTTCCAGAAGACAAGAAATAACTCCACCCTACACCATGTCTCCCAATCAGAGAGTTCTGCAGGGCTTCAGTTCTAGTGAAAGTAGTCTTACATCTCATTTAATGAGCAGACCAGAGCACATCGAGTTAAAATTTTCCACATTCTGTCCAGGACCAAAAACCGCACACTCAGGCAAGGAAAGCCTCTACAGAAAACTGGTCAGAAGGATAGAGCAGCCAAAATGCAACAACAGAGCACATGCAGCACATGCCAGAGACAGTCCCTGAAGTGCCAGGCCCTTGATACTATATGATCTCTTCTTCATAAAGCCATTACTCTCAGAAACAGGGAAAATAACTTACAAAAGAGACATAAGGAACATGCCTGATGAAGAATTTAAATAAACAATCATAACCATACTCACTGGGCTTAAGAAAAGAATGGAAGACTTCTAGGAGACCCTTAACAACAGAGAAAAGAAAGTTAAAAAAAGATTCAGTCAGAAATGAAAAATACAATAACTGAGACTGGATACAGGCATGTTGCAATGAATACAAAGCTGGAAGAATCAAAGGAGTGAATAAGTGGCATGGAAGAAAAATTAATGGGAAATAATTAAGTTAAAAAAGAGAGAAACAAGAATTATAGAAGAGGAGAATAAACTTAGGGAACTCAGTGACTCCATCAAACATAATAATATTCATATCATAGGAATCTCAGAAGAAAAGAGAGAAATATAAACAACTGTAAGAGAATATTATGAGAAAGGGATAAAGAAAGGGGGGGTAATCAGACGGGGGAATGAACCATGAGAGACTATGGACTCTGAGAAACAAACTGAGGGCTTCAGAGGGGAGGGGGCTGGGGGAATGGGATAGACTGGTGATGGGTAGTAAGGAGGGCATGTATTGCATGGTGCACTGGGTGTTATATGCAACTAATCAATCATCGAACTTTGCATCAGAAACCAGGGATGTACTGTATGGTGACTAACATAATATAATAAAAAAACATTAAAAAAATAAAAAATATTGATGAAGTCCCATAAATTCATTTTATCTTTTGTTTCTCTTGCCTTTGGGGATGTGTCATGAAAAAGGTTGCTTTGGCTGATGTCGTAGAGGTTGCTGCCTATGTTCTCCTCTAGAATTTTGATGGATTCCTGTCTCACATCGAGGTCTTTCATCCATTTGGAGTTTATTTTTGTGTATGGTGTGAGATAGTGGTCAAGTTTCATTCTTTTGCATGTAGCTGTCCAATTTTCCCAGCACCATTTATTGAAGAGACTGTCTTCATCAAGATTAAAAGTTTCTGCACATCCAAGGAAACAGTCAGAAAAACTAAGAGGCAGCCCACGGAATGGGAGAATATATTTGCAAATGACACTACAGATAAAGGACTGGTATCCAAGATCTACAAAGAACTTCTCAAACTCAATACACGAGAAACAAATAAACAAATCAAAAAATGGGCAGAAGATATGAACAGACACTTTTCCAATGAAGACATACAAATGGCTAACAGACAGATGAAAAAATGTTCAAAATCATTAGCCATCAAGGAAATTCAAATCAAAACCACACTGAGATACCACCTTACGCCAGTTAGAATGGCAAAAATAGACAAGGCAAGAAACAACAATTGTTGGAGAGGATGTGGAGAAAGGGGATCCCTCCTACATTGTTGGTGGGAATGCAAGTTGGTACAGCCACTCTGGAAAACCGTGGAGGTCCTTAAAAAGTAAAATTGATCTACCCTATGATCCAGCCATTGCACTACTGGGTGTTTACCCCAAAGATACAGACGTAGTGAAGAGAAGGGCCATATGCACCCCAATGTTCATAGCAGCAATGTCCACAAAAGCTAAATCGTGAAGGAGCCGAGATGCCCTGCAACAGATGACTGGATTAAGAAGTGTGGTCCATATATACAATGGAATATTACTCAGCAATCAGAAAGAATGAGTTCTCAACATTTGCTACAACATGGACGGCACTGGAGGAGATAATGCTTAGTGAAATAAGTCAAGCAGAGAAAGACAACTATCATATGATTTCTCTCATCTATGGAACATAAGAACTAGAATGATCAGTAGGGGAAGAAAGGGATAAAGAAAGGGGGGGTAATCAGAAGGGGGAATGAAACATGAGAGACTATGGACTATGAGGAACAAACTGAGGGCTACAGAGGGGAGGGGAGTGGGGGAATGGGATAGACCGGTGATGGGTAGTAAGGAGGGCACATATTGCATGGTGCACTGGGTGTTATACACAACTAATGAATCATCGAGCCTTGCATCGAAAACCGGGGATGTACTGTATGGTGACTAACATAATATAATAAAAAATCATTATTAATAAAAAATAAATAAAATAAATAAAAAAAATAAATGGTGAAAAAAATAAAAATAAAAAAATAAAAATTCTCTCTCTCCCTCTGCCCCTTCCTACCACTTGCTCTCTCTCAAAAATAAATAATGAACACAGGTTCAAGACCAGTCATTAAAGAGTTGCAAAAATTTCCTGAAATATTGCATAGTTTTCAGAAATGTAATATTTGTGTAATTTGATTTCCTGTCTAAAATCTAGGCTACATTTAACTAATATGTAACATTTTTTTAAGATTTATTTATTTGAGAGACAGTGTGTACACACAGTAGGGGAGGAGTAGAGGGAGAGGGAGAGAGACAATCTTCAGCAGACCCCCCCACTAAGTGTGGATCTTGATCTCATACCCTGAGATCATGACCGCAGAGGAAATCAAGAGTTGGAGGCTTAACCACTGACCTACCCAGGTGCCTCATAAATGTGCAACTTTGTGTATTCAAATTTTAATGTCCGTCTTCAGGAAACCAACCTTTTTCTTAATAATTTCGAGATGGAGATGTTATTATAACATTTGACTATCTGGGAGAGGCCAGCAACAACATATTTTATCTTTCAAATGATGTGATGTTTGGTATGTTTAACTTTTAAGCATAGCTTGTTTTTAGTATTCGTTATCCAATGAAAATAGTATGTAATATAAATAAACATTATATGTAAAACTTAAAAAAAATAAATGCCAACAATTGGACAACTTGGCAAAAATGGATAAATTCCTCAAAACATATAAACTACCAAAACTAAAATGTAGGAAATAGCCACCTTGAACATTAACCAGCAAAGAAAAGAAACTGAATGAATCAATAATAAGAATAATAAAAAATTTCCCAAGAAACAGAAGTCCATGGCCAGATGGCTTCACAAGTGAATTCTACCAAACATTTAAAGAAGAGTTAATATCCACTCCTCTCAAAATATTCCAAAACATAGAAAAGGAATGGAAACTTCCAAATCCATTCTATGAAATTGGCATTAATCTGATAACAAAACCAGATAAGGACTTCATTAAAAAAGAAAATTACACACCAATATCTCTGATGAACATGGATGCAAGAATTTTCCATAAAATACTAGCAAACCAAATCCAACAGTACATTAAGAGAATCATTCTCCACTATAATTTGGATTTATTCCTGGGCTGTAAAGTTGTTTCAGTATTCACAAATCGAACAACCTGATACATCCCATCAATAAAAGAAAGGAAATAAAGCATATGATCATTTCAATAGATGTAGGGGGAAAAAAGCATTTTACAAAGTACAACACACATTCCTGATGAAAACCCTCAGCAAAGCAAGGTTGAGGGAATATACCTCAACATAATAAAAAACATATGAAAAATCCACAGGTAATATCATCCTCAATGGGGAAAAACCAAAAGCTTTTCCTCTATGGTTAGAAAAAAGACAAGGATGTCCACTCTCACCACTGTTGTACTGGGAATCCTAGCCATGGTAATCAGAGAACAAAAAGAAATAAAACTCATCCAAATGAGCCAAACATTCACTATGTGATATATATATATATATATATATATATATATATATATATATATATATATATATATATCTGGCCATATATGTATATATATGCATATATATATGTGTGATGTGTGATATACATATATGTGTGTGTGTGTGTGTTATATATATATGTGTGTGTATATATATATATGTGTGTGTGTATATATATACATACTGTTGTATGGGAATCCTAGCCATGGTAATCAGAGAACAAAAAGAATAAAAACTCATCCAAATGAGCCAAACATTCACTATGTGATATATATATATATATATATATATATATATATATATATATATATATATTATATACAGCCATATATGTATATATATGCATATATATATGTGTGTGTGTATATATATATGTGTGTGTGTGTGTGTGTTTTATATATATGTGTGTGTATATATATATATGTGTGTGTGTATATATACATACTGTTGTATTGGGAATCCTAGCCATGGTAATCAGAGAACAAAAAGAAATAAAACTCATCCAAATGAGCCAAACATCATTCACTATGTGATAGATATATATATATATATATATATATATATATATATATATATATATATACAATATATATATGTGTGTGTATATATATATATGTGTGTATATATATATGTGTGTGTGTATATATATATATGTGTGTATACACACACACACACACACACACACACACACTGGAATACTACTCAGCCATAAAAATATTGAAATATTTCCATTTGCAAAGACATGGATGGAGCTAGAGAGTATTATGCTAAGTGAAATAAGTCAGAGAAATACAAATACCATATGATCTCACTAATATCTGGAATTTAAGAAATAAAACAAATGAAAAGGGGAAGAGAGAAAGAAGCAAACCAAGGAATAATCTCTTACCTACAGATAACAAGCTGATGATTACCAAGGGGTGGGAGGTGGGGGATGGGTTAAACAGGGGATAAGAATTAAGGAGTGTACCTGTTGAGATGAGCACAGTGTTGTATGGAACTATCGAATCATTAATTCGTACCCCTGAAACTAATATTACACCATATGTTAACTGACTGGAATTTAAATAAATACTTAAAAACAAAACAAAATAAAATAAAGCATATCACAGGAGAAGTGGGGGGGATGTGTGAAACAGAATGAGGGGATTAAGAGTACAGTTATAATAAGCTCTGTGTAATGATGTTTAGACTTGTGGAATTAAAACAAAAACTTAATAAAATAAATAAAACAAAACAATAAGTAATACAATAAAAATAAATACAATAAAATAATAAAATAAAATAGATAAAACAAAAACCACTTAAGTGTATAGGAAAACTTCCTCAGGTAATTTTCACTCCTTGGTCAAGGATCAAACTTGGTCCATATTTAGAGAATGTTCTTAACTCAGGGAGGATCCCCAAAGTTTTCTGAATAATTTGGGATCATTATCAGGGCCGATAATCCTGGCTGTTAGGTCCTTATCAGCTGGTGCACATGCTGGTTGGGCCTGGTGAAGTCCAATAAATGGATGTGGGAAGCAGAATTGTGAGGATAGTGTGGGAAATCCAATATGGTACTTTCATAAAACAGAAAAAGCTTGCAAAATAGCAAGTGATTTTTTTTAAAAGATTTTATTTATTTATTTGACAGAGATAGAGGCGCCAGCGAGAGAGGGAACACAAGCAGGGGGAGTAGGAGAGGAAGAAGCAGGCTCCCAGCAGAGGAGCTTGATGTGGGGCTCGATCCCAGGACCCTGGGATCACGCCCTGAGCTGAAGGCAGACGCTTAACTACTTCACCCCCCCAGGCGCCCCAGCAAGTGATTTTTTTAAAAGCCTTTCCTGGAGTATTCCCTGCCTGAATTGATTTATGTATTATTTGAATATGCAAACAAAAGAAGAAGAGATCTTTGGCGACTTTAAAGCCCATCTGAAAGTTCTCTTTCTATGACATTCTGGGTTTCATACAATAATTGAGGTTACCCAAACTGCTCTAGCTGCCCTGTTTGTAAATGTATTATCTCCTGAGATCAGTGGATTGAGAAAAAGACAAAATAATAGGATCAAAGACCACCAGACTGACTGAACTTATAACCATAGCTGAGCACTTGGAAAGAACTTTCAAATAAGACCACAAACAAAAATCCACAAGCTATTGACTTTAGAGCTACAACAGTTCCAAGGCCAGGATCTAAATTAATACTTGGACTCCCACATCACATCCCTCTATGGGTCCTTCATCAAAATGCTGGCCCAGGAGTGGACGCCTAATTTTTTCTCAACTAGGACACTGAAAAAAAAAAAAAAAAGATTGTCCTCCAAGATTTTATGCAACTTCTTTCACATCAGTTTAAGTGTCCCCATATCTACCCCCTTAGGAAGTACCCAATATGGGTCATTCCAGAGTTAACAGGAATCCAAAGTGCCCCCCAGTAAATTGCTACTAGATTTTCACTTAAATAGCTATGGGGAAATAACAATTAAAATCACTGGGTAAAGCTGCCAAATTCTGGTAGATAACAAACCTATTCTCTTTACTTTAAACTCCACAAATATAGGACAACAAACCCCTTGGAGTAAAGAAGTTTTCATAGGGGGTGTATAATACAATCCAGAGACAGTTTCTATCTCAACTAGTACAAATGACTTTAGGACATTTCACAGAAAACAAAACAAAACACAAAACAAAACCCCCCAAAATATTTTTTTCTATGTAACACAGGTCTAGTCAAACTATTAGGTAGGAATCTCTTCAATTAGGCCAGTGATGGGTGTTAAGGAGGGTACATATTGCATGGTGCACTGAGTGTTATACACAAACAATGAATCATGGAACAATACATCAAAAACTAAGGATATACTGTATGGTGACTAACATAACATAATAAAAAATATTATTTAAAAAAAGGACAAATGTATTTTGTCTCCAATGAAGACCTCACCTTAAAATTTCCTGATGAATATACACCTGATCTTTTATACGCTTTATACTATGTTCTTTATATAGAAGAGGAATGATGACAACAAGAGTCCCCTAATTTAGTTAAGGTACCCAAAAATCTGTGCCTCACTTCTAATACAGGTTTTGGGAGAATAAAAAACAAAGAAACAAACAACAACAACAACAAAAAAAAAACAAAAACAAATGCAGAGCCTATAAATACCCAGAGAGACAAAACTAAACCTCTTCCTCAATTGCTTCCATATCCATTAAAGTCTGAAGCCACACAAGACCTTACACCAATGATGGAAGACCTAATTGTCCAGGGACTAATCATTCCATGTACCAGATCCAGTAACATACTGATTTTACAGGTTCAAAAACTTAATGGCAGGAATAATGATTTTTCATGGACTAACTTTCAGAGATATTAATAAGACAATTATTCCCCTTCCCAGTTGTTCCAAATTCAAGTACTCCAAACACTGCAATATTCTTAATTAATAGCCTGCTATTTTATTACTGCAATCAATGAGTGTGAGTCCCATGACTGTGAGGTAATAACATTTCATTTCATGACACCATGTCCTGATTTATGATACCCCTTTGACTAATCTTGATCTAATTTTGTTTGTTGAAGTGTCATGCTGTAAAGATGGAAAACAAAATTCCCAAGCTATGACTACCCAATATTAATTACTTAAGAGGGAGAATGTCCCACATTATTGTGCTAAATTACCCCATGAAACAGAACTCCAAGCATGCCAGTTATCAGAAAGATAGATTGTTAATTATTATTTACAGCTGGTATGCATTTGGAGTTGTCCATGATATGGGGATGTTGCAGGGACAGAAGATCTTTCTTACATCTACTAGGACTCAAATAGTTCGACTGATGAATGAATAAAGAAGCTATAGTGTGTGTGTATACACACACACACACACACACACACACACACACACACACACACAATGGGATATTACTCAACCATCAAAGAAAACAGATTGGAATCCTTGTTTGTAACGATGTGGATGGAACTAGAGGGTATTATGCTAAGTGAAATAAGTCAGTCAGAGAAAGACAAATACTATATGATTCCCCTCCTATTAGAATTTAAGAAACAAACAGAAGGACATAGGGGAAGGGAAAGAAAAATAAAAAAAATAAAAAGATAAAAGCAAAGAGGGAGGCAAACTAAGAAACTGTTTAACTATAGGGAATAAACTGAGGGTTGCTAGAGGAGAGGTGGGTAGGGGCATGGGCTAACTGGACGATGGGCTTTATTAAGGAAGGCACCTGATGAAATGAGCACTGGGTGTTACATGCAATTGATGAATCACTAAATTTTAACCCTGAAACTCATACTACACTATATGTCAACTAACTCTAATTTAAACAAAATCTTTTTAAGGAAAGAAAATGAATAAGAAGTAAATGCCCTTCTTACCACTATTCTCTTATTTTTGAAAGTGCAATTATCAAAACTGAGGCTCACACTAGACAGACTGAACCTGAGTAACAGGGAGATATCCTGGCTGACCCTCACAAGTTTTATTCAGAATCTGTAAATGCTGTGGCTCATGTAGATAAAGTCTTTTTGCTTTTATCAAAAATGATCCCTTGGTGCCAAACTTTTGCCATCCAGATGTACTTGCAAAATGACAATAGGTTCATCTTGAATCAGAGAAATCACAAAGGGCAAACAATGGTTTTAAATACAACACACAGGCAGGGGTATGGGAAATGCAATATGGCCAGTTGGTCCTTCCCAAATTTCTGGCGAACCCCATCTTCTACTTTTTGCATTCCTTCACTGAACATGGTGCATATAAATTGACTCAAATTATCAATAAACATTGGTGGGGACACTTCTATAAAATTGTGAAAGCAGTCTACAACTAATGTCTATTTTGTCAGGCCCATAATTTGGGGGGAAAAAACCCTACTTTTATTCACAGATGTCTCAAACCTCCACCCTCTGAAAACTTTGAGCACCTGTCGTTGGACTTCATTCAACTTCCACTCACTATGTGTTATCTCTATGTTCTTGCTAGTGTATTTATGTTCTTCATATGGACTAAAGATCTCTTCAGTGGCAAGCTGATGCCCTCACAATGGCAAAGAGGTTGTTAGAAAATGTGTTTCCCTCTTGGGGTATACTCTCCAAGATCTCTATTTACCAGGGCACCCACTTCACTGAATGAATTGTACTAGCCTTAATGAAAAATTTGTAAACATCTTGAAATTTTCCCTGTTTTTATCACCCTCAATCATCAGGCAAGTTCATGAGAACAAATGGTATCCTCAAATTTAAAATATCTAAATTTCTGAAACTACTGGAATCCCTTGGCCCAAGGCATTGCTTTGGTCTTGCTGACTATTCACAGTATCCCTTTGGGAAAGCATAAACTCAGTCCACATGTGATAGTTATCAGTAGACCAAAGTCGATTTGTATAAAAGTTTCTGCTCTTCCCTTGTTAACTCATGCTAAAAAACCAGCTACTGTATGTCCTTAATGTCTTATGCTAAAACCTATTATCAACAGGTTATAAAAGGTTTTGCAGATTCTAATTCAAAAAATCCTGAGTCATGGTCCAGAGCCTGGTGACTAAGTATACTCTATATATCATCAGTGGAAGACAGCTGATGAAATCCTGTTGGAAGGGGTCTTACCAAAGGCCCTGACCCCTGACACTGCTGCTAAACTAGAAGGTATTGAGACTTGTGTACACATTTCTTAGATAATAAAAGGCTCCACCTGACATATGGTCCTGTGCAAATGCTAGGGATTTCTGGACAAACTGATAAGGAAGAAAAGTAATTGACATTGAAGTAAACTGTTTCCAAACAAGATACAAAAACAAAATTTTATAAAAAACTTAAGTGACAACTTTTTCTCTTCTCTTCTGTCTCACTCTCTCTCTCTTTTTCACTTTACTCTGATGCTGGCCTGGAAAAATCATGTGATTATCTATATCTCTCAAGCTATTGTTAAAAGGGTCAACCTTTCAGACTGCTGGATTTGTCATCAAAACTCTGAATGGTCAGTTATGCTAAAGACCCCATGGTCCTCCCCGGGACTAGTTTTTCTTGTATTCCCAATGTCACCAGAAAATACAATTAGCTCCCCTAAGAGGTCACAAAGCCAACATTTAAGACCAGAACATCTAGTGACTTGCTTTAATTTTTTTCCAATTATAACTGTATATGCCCATACACAAATACCTAGATAAATCATTGTACATTTGCACTCTCAATTTCTAATTTTCTAAGTTGTATCTGCCCATAATCATGAAAAAAATCCCATTAACAATATCCATCTTTGTGGAGAATTTAGAGCACGTTTTTATATCACTCTAGATATTTACTTTTCAAGAACAATGAAAATCTAAATGACCCTTTGTTGAACAAGAAAATGCAACAATTCCTGCAAATGAATCCACTAACAGTGTACCTTAGCAGAAATGGTTTGTGCCCAATGAGTACTTATCTTTGTCTGTGGTGTTTGTCATTCTACTTGGTCTTATAAATGCCTACATGTTTGGCACGTGATGGAGCAATGTCCCTTACATTATCTAACTGTGCTTTAACTTAGACATCTTACCAGTCAACTTCCCTGAATTTCACTGTGAGAAGGGAGTCAGCTTCTCCCTCTACCCCTCACCCCACCCTTGTGCTTCCTCTCTCTCACTCTCTTTCAAATAAATAAATAAAATCTTAAAAAAAGAAAAAGAAGAAAAGAAAAAGAAAAGAAAAAAGAAAAGGAAAGAAAAGAGAAAAGAAAGAAAAGAAAAGAAAGAAAAGAAAAGAAAAGAAAAGAAAAGAAAAGAAAAGAAAGAAAGGAAAAGAGAAGAGAAAAGAAAAGAAAAACCTACCAGAAGGTATTTATGATTCAGGATTTACTTCTTTGGGCAGGTCCCTACTTTATTGGCTAGGAGTAAGTACAAATGAGACTGTGGTCAGGAACTTTTCCTTAACTCTTCAAAATATTAAGAATTCTGCTAAAGCAATCGCTGCTGACAAAAATCCTTAGCTGTTATTGATAATAGGGTAGCCCTTGCTTATCTTAAATTTGGATAGGTATCTGTACAATGGCTAACACCACCTCCTACACCTGGATTAACATTTCTGGGGAAGTTGAAACTATATAAGATTACTGAACAAATTACATAAGACTATTGAACAAGCTCCTTGCTTAGGAAATTGACTCTTTCAAGGTCTTCTTTGACTTATATGATTTTGATTTCTTTGGGTCGTCGGGACCATGGCTCTGATATACACTATAGATACTGGAAATTAAAAAGCTTATGATAATGACAGTAGCCCTTCTGTTGTGCTTTATTCCCTCAAAAGCTTTAAGTGCATGCCCATAGCCACTAATCACCAAAAAAATAATATCTCTAAGACTGGGATGAGAGCAAAAGAGCAAAAAGAATGACTTGAAAAATAAGAACCTGGAGGCTCCTGAGTGGCTCAGTCAGTAAAGCATCTGCCTTCAGCACAGGTCATGATCTGGGGTCTTAGGATCAAGTTCTGTGTCCCACTCTCTGCTCAGTGGGGAGTCTGCTTCTCCCTCTCCCTCTACCCCTCCCGTGCTCCTCCCTCTCTCTCACACACTTGTGTGGGTGCAAGTGTGCTCTCTCTCTAATAAATAAATAAAATAAAAAAAATAAGAACCTAAAGTCATGACTTGTGACTACCACAGACATTATTTAAAATGTTAGGACGTGTGAATAACATGTAGAAGATCAACAAAAACTTCCAGGACTTCAGAGGAGTTGCTGGGAGTGACACAAAAGGCTTTAAATTTTCATAGAAACTCTCAGTTAAGCTGAGAGTGGGAAAAAAGGGGGGAATTGTTGAAAGGAAACCACAGTCCAAAATAGAGTCACTTGTGCTAAGTGCATGTCACCAGACAAAGATTTAACACCTAAACTTTTTTTATAATAATATTTTTATTATATTATGTTAGTCACCATACAGTACATCCCTGGTTTTTTATGTAAAGTTCGATGATTGATTAGTTGCGTATAACACTCAGTGCACCATGCAATACGTGCCATCACCAGTCTATCCCATTCCCCCACCCAATTCCCCTCTGAAGCCCTCAGTTTGTTTCTCAGAGTCCATAGTCTCTCATGCTTCATTCCCCCCTCTGATTACGCCCCCTTTCTTTATCCCTTTCTTCTACTGATCTTCCTATTTCTTATGCTCCATAGATGAGTGAAACCATATGATTGCCTTTCTCTGCTTGGCGTTTTTCACTTAGCATTATCTCCTCCAGTGCCGTACATGTTGCAGCAAATGTTGAGAAATTGTCCTTTTTGATGGCTGAGTAATATCCCATTGTACATATGGACCACATCTTCTTAATCCAGTCATCTGTTGAAGGGCATCTCGGCTCCTTCCATGATTTAGCTATTGTGGAAAATGCTGCTATGAACATTGGGGTGCATATGGCCCTTCTCTTCACTACGTCTGCATCTTTGGGGTAAATACCCAGTAGTGCAATGGCTGGGTCATAGGGTAGCTCAATTTTTAACTTTTTAAGGGACCTCCACACTGTTTTCCAGAGTGGCTGTACCCACTTGCATTCCCACCAACAATGTAGGAGGGATCCCTTTCCCACATACTTTCCAGCAATTGTTGTTTCTTGCCTTGTCCATTTTTGCCATTCTACCTGGCATAAGGTGGTTTCATAGTGTGGTTTTGATTTGAATTTCCCTGATGGCTAATGATTTTGAACATTTTTTCATGTGTCTGTTAGCCATTTGTATGTCTTCATTGGAAAAGTGTCTGTTCATATCTTCTGCCCATTTAATGATCTGTTTATTTGTTTCTCGTGTATTGAGTTTGAGAAGTTCTTTGTAGATCTTGATACCAGTCTTTTATCTGTAGCATCATTTGAAAATATATTCTCCCATTCTGTGGACTTCCTCTTAGTTTTTTTGACTGTTTCCTTGGCTGTGCAGAAGCTTTTTATCTTGATGAAGTCCCACAAGTTCATTTTTTTCTTTTGTTTCTGTTGCCTTTGGAGATGTGTCATTAAAATTGTTGCTGTAGTCGATGTCATAGAGGTTGCTGCCTATGTTCTCTTCTAGGATTTTGATTGATTCCTGTCTCATGTCAAGGTTTCATCCATTTGGAGTTTATTTTTGTGTATGGTGTGAGAGAGTGGTCAAGTTTCATTCTTTTACTTGTAGCTGACCAATTGTCCCAGCACCATTTATTGAAGAGACTGTCTTTTTTCCACTGGATGTTTTTTCCTCATTTATCAAAGATGAGTTGCCCAAAGAGCCTGGAGTCCATTTATGGGTTCTCCATTCTGTTCCATTGGTCTATGTGTCTGTCTTTGTGCCAGTACCATGCTGTCTTTGTGATCACAGCTTTGTAGTACAGCTTGAAATCCAGCATTGTGATGCCCCCAGCTTTGTTTTTCCTTTTCAACAATTCCTTGGTGATTCGGGGCCTTTTCTGGTTCCACACAAATTTAAGGGCTGTTTATTCCAGTTCTTTGAAAAATGTTATTGGTATTTTGATCGGGATAGCATTGAAAGTGTAGATTGCTCTGGGTAGCATGGAAATTTTAACTATGTTAATTCTTCCAATCTGTGAGCATGGACTATTTTTCCATCTTTTTCTGTCTTCTTCAATGTCTTTCAAGAGTGATTTGTAGTTTTTAGAATATAGATCCTTTACTTCTCTGGTTATGTTAATTCCAAGATAATGTATGATTTTTGGTGCTATTGTAAATGGGTTAGTTTCCCTAATTTCTCTTTCTTCAGTCTCATTATTCGTGTATAGAAATGCAACTGATTTCTGAACATTGATTTTCTATCCTGCCACATTACTGAATTGCTGTATAACTTCCAATAGTTTGGAAGGGGATTCTTCTGGGTTTTCCATATAGAGTATAATGTCATCTGCGAAGAGAGACATTTGACTTCTTCTTTGCCTATCTGGATACATTTTATCCCTTTTTGTTGTCTGATTGCTGTTGCAAGGACTTCTAATACTATGTTGAATAATATTGGCGAGAGTGGGCATCCTTGATGTGTTCCTGATCTTAAGGGAAAAGCTTCCAGCTTTTCCCCATTGAGAATGATATTTGCTATAGGCTTTTCATAGATGGTTTTTATGAGATTGTGGAATGTACCCTCTATCCCTACACTCTGAAGGGTTTTAATCAGGAAAGGATGCTGTATTTTGTCAAATGCTTTTTCTGCATCTATTGAGAAGATCATATGATTTTTGGCTTTTTTCTTTTTGATAGAATCTATTATACTGAAAGATTTATGAATATTGAACCACCCTTGCATCCCAGGGATGAATCCCACTTGGTCATGATGGATAATCCTTTTAATGTACTGTTGTATTCTATTAGCAGGGATCTTGTTGAGAATTTTGGCATCCATATTCTTTAGGGAAATCGGTCTGTAATTCTCCTTTTTAATGGGGTCTTTGCCTGGTTTGGGGATCAAAGTAATATTGGCCTCATAGAAATAGTTTGGTAGCTTTCCTTCTGTTTCTTTTTTTTGAAATAGCATTAGGAGGATAGGTATTATTTCTTCTTTGAATATTTGGTAGAATTCCCCGAGAAATCCATCAGGCCCTGGCGTTTTGTTTTTTGGAAGGTTTTTAATCACTGTTTCAATCTCTTCATATTAATTGGTTTGTTTAAAAAAATCAGTTTTTCCTGTTTCAGTCTTGGTAGTTTATAGGTTTCCAGGAAGGCCTTCATCTCTTGCAGGTTGCTTAATTTATTGGCATAAAGCTGTTGATAATGTTTCTATTAATCCTTCCAATTTCATTGGTGTTGGTTATGACCTCTCCCTTTTCATTCATAATTTTATTAATTTGGGTCCATTCTCTATTATTTTGGATAAGTCTTGCCAGTGGTTTGTCAATTTTATTTACTCTTTGAAAGAACCAGCTTCTAGTACTGTTGATCTGCTCTACTGTGCTCCTTGTTTCTAATTCATTTATCTCTGCTCTAATCTTGATCAACTCTTTTCTCGTGCACGGATTAGGCCTGTTCCTCTGTTGCTGTTCCAGCTTCTTGAGGTGAGAATAAAAAAACTGCATTTTAGATGTTTCTATTCTTTTGAGTGAGGCTTAGATGGCTATGTATTTTCCCCTAAGGACTGCATTGCAGTGTCCCATAGGTTTTGGACCTTTGTGTTTTCATTCTCGTTTGTCTCCATAAATTGTTTAAATTGATTTTTTATTTCCTGATTTATCGAATCATTCTTGAGCAGGATGGTTCTTAGTCTCCAAGTGTTTTAGTTTCTTCCAAATTTTTCCTTGTGGTTGAGTTCCAATTTCAAAGTGTTGTGGTCTGAGAATATGCAGGGAATAATTTCAGTCTTTTGGTATTGGTTGAGACCTGTTTTGTGACCCAGAACATGGTCTATTCTTGAGAATATTTCATGGGCATTAGAATAGAATGAGTATTCTTTCGTTCTGGGCTGTAGTGTTCAATATATTCCTATTACTTCCAATTCATCTATTATGGCATTCAAAGCTCTTGTTTCTTTATTGATTTTCTGCTTAGGCAATCTATCTATTGCTGAGAGTGGAGTGTTGAGGTCCCCTACTATTAACGTATTTTTATCTATATCCTCTTTATTCTGGTTAAGAGTTGGCTTGTTTATCTTGCTGCTCCCCTGTTGGGGTCATGTATATTTATAATTGTCATATCCACTTGTTGGATACATCCTTTAAGAATAATATAGTGCCCTTCTGTATCTCTAACTATAGTCTTTAGTTTAAAATCCAATCTGTCTGATATGAGAATTGCTACCCAGCTTTCTTTTGAGGTCCATTGGCATGAAAGATGATATTCCATCCCTTTAATTTCAGTCTGGATGTATCTTTAGGTTCAAAATGCGTCTCTTGTAGACAGCAAATGGATGGGCCATGTCTTTTTATACAATCTGCAACCCTATGTCATTAATGGGAGCATTTAGGCAATTTACATTGAGACTTATTATTGAGAGATATGATTTTAAGGATGTCATGTTTCCTGTAAAGTCTTTGTTTCTATAGATTGTGACCTTCTGTTCTGTATCACTCTTGGGGCCCTTTTACTTTTATAGAACCCCTGTTAATATCTCCTGGGCTGGTTTCGTGGTTATGAAATTGGTCAATGACTGGTGATTCTGGAAGGTCTTTATGTCTCCATCTATTCTGAATGACAGCCTTGCTGGATAAAGGATCCTTGGCTGCATGTTTTTCTCTGAAAGAGCTTTAAAAATGCCCCCCCAACCCTTTCTCTCATTTCAGGTCTGTGTAGACAGGTCTGACGTAATTCTGATACCTTTGCCTTGGTACTTGAGAAATTTCTTTGCCCTGGCCACTTTCAGTACCGTATCCTTAGATCCAATATTTGTGAATTGCACTATGACGTGACATGGCGTAAGTTTGTTGTGTATGAGCTTGGGAGGGGTCCTATCTGCTTCTTGGACACGAATGCTTGTTTCCTTTGTTAGATTAGGGAAGTTTTCAGCTACAATTTGTTCAAATATCTCTTCTAGACCTCTGTTTTTCTCCACCCCCTCGGGGATGCCAGTGAATCTGACATTGGAATGTTTCATTGAGTCAGTAATCTCTGGTAACCTACATTTTTGAGATTGGATTTTTTTGAGCCAAGTTTCTATTTTAGCTTTCTCTTCTACTAACCCATCCTCCAATTCGCTGATAAGTTCTTCTGCCTCATTCACCATGGCCATCAGAGCATCTAGTTTTGACTGCATTTGATTCATAGAATTTTTAATTTCTGCCAGAGTTGCTCTCATTTCCGCCCTTAGAGATTCTATATTCTCATTAGCATTTTCATTAATACTTTTTTCAAGTCTACACATCATCTTGACCATTGTTACTCTGAATTCCATTTCTGATAACTTAGTTATATCCTTATCCATTAGTTCTGTGGCAGAGGCCACAGACTCATTGTCTTTTCTTTGCTGGGAGGGATTTCTCCTTCTCATCATTCTGATGAGGAGAGGTTGCCGGGTTGTCCAGAGCCCAAATTATTGACCAGGACCCAGGCAGTGCGCCCTTGTTTTATAGAGACCTTAGGGATGTGGGCTTCTTTATTTTTCAGTCTGCCTTCTGGGGTAGGGGCCTGCTGCACAGATAGGCAGGCATCCCTGTTTGAGTAGAGTCTCTGTGTTGCCTGCTAGGGGGGATGGGGATGGGCACACTGTGAGCTGGTATTTCCTGGCTTTTGTTCTCTGGTGGCTTTCCCTGGAGTTTTGTGTGCCTCTTCTGAGAGTCAGAACAGCAGTAGCTGAATCTCATCCTTTGTCTCAGGACAGAGGGATCACAGACCGTTCTCCACTGGTGTTCTGGCCACTTTAACTCTGTTTCTGTTGGTGCTGCTCAACCCTACAGTGTCCTGATATGTGCGCCCCACAGCCAGCATCCCAGCCCTCACTTCCAGGGCTGGCATGTATCTGTCCTTTGTGCTTGTAACACTGCCAGCAGCCCCTGCATGCTCCAGAGCTCTGTTTCAGTGTGGTTCGCGCACTCCGGAGCTCTGGTTTTCAGACTGGTCTCACATGTTCGCCTGGTCAGGGTCTCAGTCTGCTCTCTCACGGGTGCTGGTCCATGACTCCACCCGCTCCCCAGTGCCTGTGGCTACCGCTTCCTGGCGCCTGAACACAGCGGCTCCCTCCACCTTCCATTTATCTTCTGATATCTGTGTGCGGATTCACGGCTCCCCACTTCCTACCTCAATACTCAGCACTCGAGATGTTCATTTGTAGAGATCCAGGTGTATCTTCCTGTGTCTCAGGCTGATTCTGTGGGTGTTCACGATGGTCTGGTACCACCTCAACTCAGTGGACCAGCTGAAAAAGGGGCCCCCTACTCCTCTGCCATCTTAACTACTGAATAGTGGAACTTCTAACAAAATATTTGAACTGAACAATGCAGAAAAAAAATAGGGAAAGTTTTCAACTTTATAGAACTACCCTACAATCCAGCAATTGCAATACTAGGTATTTATCCAATGGATGCAAACATAGTGATTCAAAGGGGCATATTCACCCCAATGTTTATAACAGCAATGACCACAATAACTAAACTATGGAAAGAAGCCAGATGTCTATAGACAGATGAATACATAAAGAAGAGGTGTATATGTATGTATGTACATACAGTGCAATATAGCTCAGCCATCAAAAATAGTGATATCATCATTTGCAACAACGTAGATTGAACAAGAATGTATTATCCTAAGCAAAATAAGTCAACCAGAGAAAAACAAATATCATGTTATTTCAATCATATGTGGAATTTAAGAAACAAAACAGATGAACATAGGGGAAGGGAAGAAAAAAATAAGGTGAAATCAGAGAGGGAGACAAACCATAAGAGACTCTTAACTATTGGAAACAAACTAAGGGTTGCTGGAGGGGAGGTTGGTGGGTGGATGGGGTAATTGGGTGATGGGCATTAAGGAGGGAACTTTATGTAATGAACACTGGTGTTATATGCAACTGATGAATCACTAAACTCTACTTCTGAAACTAATAATACAGTATATGATAATTGTTTAAAAAATAATAAAAATCCAGCAACATGAAAATTAAAAAAAAGGAAAATACAATAAGTGATTTAAAGCAGGAGGAGCCCAAGGCAACACTTAAATTATTGTACAGAATAAATGTAATGTAGTACTTTGGAAAATACAAATGACATTAGGTTAAAACTAAGAAAATATGAATAAAGTATAGACTTCAGTTATTAATAATATGTACCAATATCAGTTCATCAATTTAAAAAAAAGTACCATATTAAAATTAAATATGGGACATCTGGGTGGCTCAGTCAGTTAAGTGTCTGCCTTGGCTCAGGTTATGATCTCAAGGTCCTGGGCTCAAACCCCACATTGGGTTTCCTGTTCAGCAGGAAGTCTGCTTCTCCCTCTCCTTCTGTCTCTTCCCTTGACTCATTCATTTTCTCTCTCTCAAATACTTACTTAAAAAAAACCTCTTAATAGGGGAAATAGTATAAAGTACACATCTTCCCATTTTTTTCTTTCGATAATTTTTCTGTACAATAATTTAAGTGAATCATGTAAGTATACCAATGCTGCAATGATTTTATAGCTCATTGGATTAATCTTTCTAAAAATTAAGTTGATATGTCATAAAAAATATTAAACCTGCCAGCCTCATTTTACTGTGTAGCCTGACGCTTCTCCTACTAATATATTTACTAATCTAGTTTGAGGTATTTAAATTCCATTCAGCTTTGTATTTTAGAAATGAATATAGTTTTTTTTTACTGTTTCCTTGGCTGTGCAGAAGCTTTTTATCTTGATGAAGTCCCATAAGTTCATTTTATCTTTTGTTTCTCTTGCCTTTGGAGATGTGTCATGAAAAAGTTTGCTTTGGCCGATGTTGTAGAGGTTGCTGCCTATGTTCTCTAAAATTTTGATGGATTCCTGTCTCACATCGAGGTCTTTCATCCATTTGGAGTTTATTTTTGTGTATGGTGTGAGAAATTGGTCAAGTTTCATTCTTTTGCATGTAGCTGTCCAATTTTCCCAGCACCATTTATTGAAGAGACTGTCTTTTTTCCACTGGATGTTTTTTCCTGCTTTACCAAAGATTAGTTGCCCAAAGACCCGAGGGTCCATTTCTGGGCTCTCTATTCTGTTCCATTGGTCTATGTGTCTGTTTTTGTGCCAGTACCATGCTGTCTTTGTGATCACAGCTTTGTAGTACAGCTCAAAATCCGGCATTTTGATGCCCCCGGCTTTGTTTTTCCTTTTCAACAGAGGCAGCCCACGGAATGGGAGAATATATTTGCAAATGACATTACAGATAAAAGACTGGTATCCAAGATCTACAAAGAACTTCTCAAACTCAATACACGAGAAACAAATAAACAAATCAAAAAATGGGCAGAAGATATGAACAGACACTTTTCAAAAGAAGACATACAAATGACTAGCAGACACATGAAAACATGTTCAAAATCATTAGCCGCCAGGGAAATTCAAATCAAAACCACACTGAGATACCACCTTACGCCAGTTAGAATGGCAAAAATAGACAAGGCAAGAAACAACAATTGTTGGAGAGGATGTGGAGAAAGGGGATCCCTCCTACATTGTTGTTGGGAATGCAAGTTGGTACAGCCACTCTGCAAAACAGTGTGGAGGTCCCTTAAAAAGTTAAAAATTGAGCTACCCTATGATCCAGCCATTGTACTACTGGATGTTTACCCCAAAGATACAGACGTAGTGAAGAGAAGGGCCATATGCACCCCAATGTTCATAGCAGCATTGTCCACAATAGCTAAATCATGGAAGGAGCTGAGATGCCCTTCAACAGATGACTGGATTAAGAAGTTGTGGTCCATATATACAATGGAATATTACTCAGCTATCAGAAAGAACGAGTTCTCAACATTTGCTGCAACATGGACGGCACTGGAGGAGATAATGCTAAATGAAATAAGTCAAGCAGAGAAAGACAAATATCATATGATTTCTCTCATCTATGGAACATAAGAAATAGGATGATCGATAGGGGAAGAAAGGGATAAAGAAAGGGGGTTAATCAGAAGGGGAATGAAACATGAGAGACTATGGACTATGAGAAACAAACTGAAGGCCTCAGAGGGGAGGGTGGTGGGGGAATGGGATAGGCTGGTGATGGGTAGTAAGGAGGGCACGTATTGCATGGTGCACTGGGTGTTATATGCAACTAATGAATCATCGAACTTTATATCGGAACCTGGGGATGTACTGTATGGTGACTAACATAATATAACAAAAAATCATTAAAAAAAGAAATGAATATAAATAACTCAATGATGAGATCTCTCAAGACTTTCTTAATAAGGACTTCCCTGGATTTTCTTACATTTGACTAATTGGGTATTTTATTAGTAAAATTAATGCAATGTGTTTTTACTGTTTGGTCATTAAAATAAGTTATTATAAATCCTGTACATCAGAGAATTAATTTTTTCCAGGAACCAAAATGCCATTAAAAGTGTTTTTTTTCAAGAGTGGGAGGTGTTAGGGCCCAAATAAAAGCACCTAAAAACAAATAAAAGGGAATTATATCCAGAATTTTGTACAAATGCTTCCAGAGAACCATGAGATCTTTCCTTTGGAAGAATATAGTCATGAAAGTACTGTCTGCATAAGCATATTATGATGATAAATACATTTTCCCAGCTTTATTGAGGTATGGTTGACAAAGTCTGTATGCATTTAAGGTGTACAATATGATGTTTTGATATATGTATGCATTATATGTTTACCATAATCAAGCTAATTAGCATATCCATCAGCTCATGTAGTTAATTCTGTGCATGTGTGTGTGTGTCTGTGTCTGTTGTGAGGACAAGTGAAATCTACTGTCTTACCAAATATTAAATTTACAGCACAGTGTTACTTAACTATACTCATCATGCTCTATATTAGAGTATCAGTATGTACTCGTGTTATATCTGAATATTTTTATGTCTTTTCCCCACTTTGTTAACCATCATTTGTTATTTTGTTACTATGAGTTCAACTTTTTTTTTAATTCACATATAAGTAAGATCATACAATATTTGCCTTTATGTGTCTGACTTATTTCACTTAGCATAATGCCCTGTAGGTCTATTCATGCTGTCACAAGTGACAGGTTTCCTTCTCTTCTTAAAGCTAAATAAAATCCCATTATTTACAGACACCACATTTTCTTTGTCCACTCGTTCATGGACACTTAGGTTGTTTCCCTATGTTGACTAGAGTGAATAATGCTTCAAAGAATTAGGATGCAGATATCTCATCAAGACATTGATATCATTTCATTTCATTTGGATATACATCCAAAAGTGGGATTGCTGCATGATAGGGCAGATCTATCTTTGTTATTTTGAGGAATCTTTTAATGTTTCCATAATAGTTGTACCAATCTCCACTCCTACCAACAATGTACACGTGTTCCCTACTTTGCTTACTCTGTTACTCTCAGTAACACCTGAAATTTTTCATAGTTCCCTTCCAAAAAAGTATGAAGTGATATCTGCTAGAGGATTTGGTTAGCATTTTCCTGGTGATTAGTTAGGTTGAGAACCTTTTCATATGCCTATTGACCATTTTATCTTTTTTGGGGGAACATGCCTTCAAGTCCTTTGCCCATATTTTAATTGTTACTGTCAATTATTATTTTTTTGCTACTAACTTGTGTAAGTTCCTTTTATATTTTGGATGTTAACTCCTTATGATATAAATGTTTTGCAGATCTTACTCCCATTTCATAGATTCTCTTTTCATTTGTTGATCGTTTCCTTTGCTGTGTAGAAACTTTTCAGTTGGGTGTAGTCTCACTTGTTTATTTTTGCTTTATTGTCTATGTTTTCTGTATCAGATATACAAAATCATGAGAACAATATTGAAGACTTCCTCAGTACTTTTTTTCAAGGAGTTTTATTTAATTCTTTAATGTATTTTGAGGTGATAATTCTGCATGGTGTAATATAAAGGTCTAATTTCATTATTTTACATCGGGATATCAAGTTTTCTCAGCACCATTTGTTGGAGAGACTATTCTTACCTATTATTTATTGTTGGTGTCTTTAAATTTGACCATAATAAGAGTGGGCTTATTGCTGGGTTCCCTACTCTATTCCATTAGCCTATATGTTATTATTTTATATGAGTACTATACTGTTTTGATTAATATAGTTGAGGAAGTGTAATACTTCAAGCTTTGTTCTTGCTAAATATTGCTTTAGCTGTTCAGGGTTTTTTTTTTGTTTTCCACTCAAGTGTCAAGGTTATTTATTCTATTTCTTTGAAAATGCCATTGGAATCTTCATAAGCATTGCTTTGAAATTGTAGATCATGTGGGAGCTATAATAGACATTTAAGGTCTGTTATTAACATAAGGTTTTAAAACCATAAATAGAGGCTATCTTTCTATTTATTTGTCATCTTCAAATTCTTTCATTAATATATCTATCAATGTACAGTTCTAATCTTGGGTAAACTTACTGCTAAGTGTTTTATTAATTTTATGCTATTGAAAAAAAAATTTATTTAATTTTTTGGATAGTTCATTGTTAGTATAGAAGTGCAATTTATTTTTGTATATATCAACGTTGTATCCTGCAACTTTACTGAATATACTTGTTTTATTGGTGTCTTTGTTTGAGTATTCAGAATATTCTGCATATAAGATTATATTTTCTGCAGAGATAATTTTACTCCTTCCTTTCATTCATTTTTTTTTGTCCTTCTGTTTTTATCTCAACCTTCACTCCCATCAGAAATACTACCAATTCTTAAAAGTTTGGTGTCTTCTCCAGAATAACTAGGCTGCTTCTCAGCTTTTCTTATCTTGTGTTCAGGAAGCCACTAAGCCACTTTCTCAGATCTAGGGTTAGGGTTAGTGTTAGTGTATGTGCCTGGTATTATATTTTATGTTTTATTTAAATTCCAGTTAGTTAACGTACAGTGCTATGTTAGTTTCAGGTGTACAATATAGTGATTCAACACTTCCATACAGCACCCAGTGCTCATCACAACTGCCCTCTTAATCCCCATCACCTATTTCACCCATCTACCCACCCACCTCCCTTCTTGTAATCATCAGCCTGTTCTTTAAAGAGTCTGTTTTGTGGTTTGTTCCTCCCTCCCTCTCCCTCTTTCTTTTCTTTTCTGCCTTTGCTCATTTATTTTGTTTCTTAAATTCCACACAAGAGTGAAATCATATGGTAATTGTCTTTCTCTTACTGATGTATTTCACTTAGCATAATACTGTCCACTCCTTCTTTTCTAATTGGCATTATTTTAATCCTTTTTCGTGATTGACTACCTTGAATAGGACTTCTAGTACTGTGTTAAAAGAAAGTGCCAAGAGTGAGCACCAGTCTCAGTCCTAATTTTAGTGGAAAAGATTTCAGCTATTTGTTGTTGAATATGATGTTAGCTATGGGCTTGTCATATATGACCTTTATGATGTTGAGAATAATTCCTACCAAACCTAGTTTGTTGAACATTTTTATCATGAAATCGTATTGAATTTTTAAAATGCTTTTCCTAAATCTATTAAAATTATCATATATTTTTTATCCTTCATTTTCTTCATGTGTGCATCACATTTATTGATTTATATGTGTTGAGACATCCTTGCATCCTAGGGATAAATCCCTGCTGACCATAGTGTATGATCTCTTTACTAAGCTGCTGAACTCACTTTGCTAGTATTTTGTGAGAGTTTTTGAATCCATGCTCATCATAGATATTGGCCTGTAATTTCCCTTTCTTGTAGTGTCCTTATCCAAATACTACATATACTAGGGTGTCAAGGTAAAGCCGGTCCTCTAAAATAAATTTGGAAGTATTCCTTTCTATTCATTTTTAAAGAGTTTAAGAATATTAGCTTTATTTCTTTTTGAAATGTTAGCTAGAATTCACTAGTGAAGGCATCTGGCACAAGTCTTATCTTTTTTGGGAGATTTTTAATTACTGACTAAATCTCCATTCTGCTTTCATGTTTTATTCTTTATGATTCAGTCTTACGTGTTATCCATTTGGTTAGCATACAATTCTTTGTACTATTATGATTCTTTATATTCCTGTGGAATTATTTGTAACATTTTATCTTCAAGTTATAATTTTAATTATTTTACTCTTATTTTCTCCCTTGGTTAGTCTAGCTAAAGGATTTTCAAGTCTAATTGTCTTAAAAAAAAAAAAAAGACCCTCAGCTTCACTTACCTTTTCCATTGTTTTCCAGTCTATATTTCAATTTTTTCTGCTCTATTATTTATTCCCTTCTCTCTTCTGTTTGGTTTTTTTCCCCTTCCTTTTCTAGTTCCTTGAGTATAAAGTTTGGTTGTTTATTTGAAATCTTTATATTTTTTTCCTTATTGCAGACATTATGCACTATAAATTTTCTTTTATGAACTTATTTTGCTCCATCCCATAAGGTTTGGTATGTTGTGTTTCCATTTTGTTTGTTTCAAGATATTTTTAAATTTCTTTTTCATCTTTTTCTCTGACTTACTGCTTATCCAAGTGCATGATTTTAACCTTTGCATATTTGGGATTTTCCATTTTTTCTTCTGTTATTGACTTTTAGTTTCATACCATTGGGTAAGAAAAGTTGCTTGATATAAATTTAATCTTGTTGAAATTTTTGAGACTTTTTTTAAACCTAATGTATGATGTATCCTGGGGAATGATTTAGATGTGCCTGAGAATAATATGTATTCTATTCCTGTTCCATGGAGCACTCTGTATATGTCTTCTAGGTCTATTTGGTCTAAAGTGTATTTCAAACATCAGACAAAACTGTCCTTATTGATTTTCTATGTGGATCATCTACCCATTGTTGAATATGGGGCATTGATCTTCTCTATTATTACTGTGTTACTATTTCTCCCCTCACATCTTTTAATATTTTCTTTATAAATCTCAGTGCCCCAATGCTAGGTGTGTATATATTTACAACTTTTATATCCTTTTGATGAACTGGCCATTTTATTATTATATAGTCACCTTCTCTGTGTCTTGTTGCAGTTTTTGACCGAAAGCCCATTTTACATTATATAGTATAGTCACCCTTGCTATGCACATTGTGCCTCATTGTCTCAGACTGTAGGGTCCACAAGGTCAACAACTGTGTGATTCTTTGTGTGATGGCTTCAGGCATCTGTGGTGCCCACATGTGCTACAGAAGTCCTCACAGCACCTCCAGTTTCAGCTTGGAGGGACAGGTTCTGACAACGGCAGTGTCCAGGACCTGCAGTATACCCATGCCCATCATACAGGGGAGACTGCAGTCACATGTGTGTTGGCAGGAGTTCGTGGGTGCCCACCTGGCACTGGGGGCTAATACTTGGTGAGGGAGAAGGGTTTGGGAAGCTGGAGTTGGCAAAGGGGAAAACCTGTGAGACTCTCAGGAGCAAAAGGTGCAAGGACACCTTCAGTGGCTGTACCGGCTGTGTATTCCCTCAGCAGGGAAATGAGGCCATTGGGGTCTGTGAAGTGATCCTAGTGATAAAAGCTATAGGGGTTCTGTGGGTGCTTGAGGATCGTTGAAGTTCTCAGCAGAGAAGACTGCTTGGGTTTTCTGCAGAGCAGGCTATGGAGCACTGCAGCGGCTCATGCAGTGTGTCTGATACTGATAGCCCCTTTCTTCTTTGTTCCTAGCCATCTTCAGATATCTCAACTCTAATAGTCTCCCCAGCAATCTCCATGGGAGAAGCCAAAGTAAACTCTTTGTGCAGTGCTCCAAAAGACTGGTGAAACTGGTTGCTCACCTTGATTTTCTTTTCCAGGCAAGGGGAACACTATC
>NW_024426663.1:86738713-86826189 GCF_017311325.1 Ursus maritimus
AGCAGGAATGTTCCCTCTTGGCACTGAGCAGTGCCTGTCTTAAAAATGAAAAAACTCAGCCAAAATGAAACTGTCCTTCCTCCCTTTTTATACAGCTATTCTCAGGGGATTTGTTGTTTCAGATTCCTAAGTGGACTCCTGAGTTTTCCCAGAGCTATTTTATTCATAGATAATATATTTTTTTTGGGTAGGGAGGATGGAGTTTAGGATCTACGCCGCTATCTTGCTGGCATCACCTATTATAAACACATTACTTTTTTAAGACTTCCCTTCACACATAAAGATGTTAATTTCTCAGGTTCGGTTGTTTAATTTTGAGTAATTGTCTTTTACTTATGTTATAATGCATAATCCTCCATACTCCAAGTGAGCATAGAGATGAATTCATAAAGTATAGGCTGAGAATAGAAATTGAAACATGACTCACAGTTGAGATTCAAAATTAAACAATGCACTCCCTGGAAAAGCAAAATATATTACTTCAAATTCACCAAAACACAAAGTAATAGTGCAATGAAACAGAAGGAATATTAAATGTCTTAGTAAAAGCTATTACTTTTTATATAAAAGAGTAGAGATGTAAGTAAATATCATGGTTTATGATGACTGAAGATAGTGTTTCCAGCTCCATGCAAAATATTACTTACATACAAAAATATCATATGAGCATGTGCCATTTTCTTCATTCTTTATAAAATTTTTATAACATTATATTATAAGATTTAAAATACAGCAGACTTTAGGAAGTATATTTGGTGGTAAAATTTATTATATGAAATAACATAAACTTCAACTAAAGCACGCCTGGTAATGATTTTTATTGAAGTATAATTAACACAATATTATATAAGTCTCAGATGTACAATTTAATGACTCAACAATTCTGTACATTTCGCAGTGCTCACTATGATAGTGTAGTCACCATCTGTCACCAAATAACATTGTTGCCATCTTATTAACTACATGTCCTGTGCTACACTATTTCCTTGACTTATTTATTTTCTTATGGGAAGTTTGTACCTCTTAATCCCCCTTTTTCTATTTCAGCCATCTCCTCACCCCCCTCCCCCCTCACAATCACCAGTTCATTCTCTGTATTTAAGAATCAGTTTGTTTGACTTTTTTTTTCCTTTTCTTTGTTCAAACTTTGAATTTTTAAACTCCACATGTGAGTGGAATCATATGGTATCTGTCTATCTTTGACAGACTTATTTCACCTAGTATAATACCCTCTAGTTCCATCCATATTGTTGTAAATGACAACATCTCATACTTTTTTTTTATGGCTCCAAGGTGTTGTGTACCACTTCTATATCCATTTATCTATCAGTGAACACTTGGGTTGTTTCTATATCTTGGCTATTGCAAATAATGCTGCAATAAACATAAAGCTATAGGTAGCTTTTAGAATTAGGGTTTTCATTTTGTTTGGGTAAATGTGCAGTAGTGGAATTACTTGATCATATGGCATTTCTATTTATTTTTTAAGAACCCTCCACATACTAGTTTCCTCAGTAGTCACACCAACTCGTATTGCCTCCAAACATGCATGAGTGCTCCTTTTTCCACCATATCTCTTCAACACTTGTTATTTTTTCTGTTTCAATTTTAGCCATTTTGACAGGTATGAGGTGATATCTTATTGTGGTATTGATTTTTTATTTCCCTGATGATTGATGATGTTAAGGATCTTTCCATGTGTCTGTTCTTCATCTGTATGTATTCTTTGAAAAATATATCTTCAGGTCCTCTGCCCATTTTCATTTGATTAGTTCTGGGGGGAGTTGTGATGCATAAGTTCTTTATATATTTTAGATATTAACCCCTTATTGGATATATTATTTCCAAATATCTTCTCCCACTCACAAGGCTTCCTTTTCATTTTATGATGTTTTTATTCATGGTGCAAAAGATTCTTTTTATTTTCATGTAGTCCCAATTGTATAATTTTGCATTTATTTTCCTTGTCTGATGAGACAAACTAGAAAAAAAATATTTGTACAACTCGTCTCAAAAAAATTACTGCTAATGTTCTTTCCTGAGTTTTATGGGTTTGGGTTTCACATTTAGGTCTTTAATCCATTTTGAGTTTATGTTTGTGTATGGTGTAACAAAGTGGTCATATGTAACCTACAGCTAACATCATACTCAATGGTGAAAATTTGAGAGCTGTTCCCCAAGATCAGGAATAAGTCAAGGATATCTAGTCTCACCATGTTTCTTCAACAGAGTACTAGGAGACCCAGCTACAACAAGCAGACAAGAAAAGGAAATAAAAAGCACCCAAATGGGTAAGGAAGAAATAAAACTGTCACTGTTTTCAGGTGACATGATACTATGTACAGAAACCCCTTAGGGCTCAAAAAAAAAAAAACTACTGTAACTGATAAATAAATTCAGTAAACTCATAGGATACAAAATTGATGTACAAAAATACACTGCATTTCTATATACTAACAATGACTGGCAGAAAGATAAATTAAGAAAACAACCCCATTCACAATTGCACCAAAAAGAATGAAATACCTAGGAATAACCTTCACCAATGAGGTTAAAGACCTGTATTATGAAAAGAATAAAATGTTGAAAAAAAGAAATTTAAGATTAAACAAACAAATGGAGAGATATTACATTCACATGGATTGTTAAGACCAGTAATGTTTAACTGTCCATACTACACGAAACAATCTTCAGATATATATTTTTAACATTCAATATAATATTAGTTTCAGGTATACGATTCAGTGATTCAACCCTTATGCTTATGTTTCTTGGTTTCCCTATTTTTCCCCTATGATCATTTGATTTGTTTCTTAAATTCCACATATGTGTGAAATCATATGGTATTTGTCTTTCTCTGACTGATTTATTTTGCTTAACATAATATTCTCCAGTTCCTTCCACATCATTGCAAATGGCAAGATTTCATTTTTCATTATACCTGAGTAACATTCCATTGTGTGTGTTTGTGTGTGTGTGTCTGTGTACACACACATTTCTTCTTTATGTGTTCATCAGTCAATGGATACTCGGGCTATTTCTGTAGATTGACTAATGTAGGTAATGCTGCTCCATTGAATGTTCCCCTTTGAATTAGTATTTTTGTATTCTTTGGATAGATACTAGTAGTGCCATCACTGGATTGTGGGGGTAGTTCTATTGTACATTTTTAAAATTTTTTTTAAATATTTTATTTATTAATTTGACAGAGAGAGACAGCCAGCGAGAGAGGGAACACAAGCAGGGGGAGTAGGAAAGGAAGAAGCAGGCTCCTACCAGAGAAGCCTGATGTGGGGCTCGATCCCAGAACGAGGATTAAGCCCTGAGCCGAAGGCAGACACTTAACGACTGTGCCACCCATGCACCCCCAGTTCTATTGTACATTTTTTAAGGAAACTCCATACTGTTTTCCACCACCAGTCTGTACACCCCACAACAATGCAAGAAGCCTTCCCTTTTTTCACATCCTTGACAACACCTGTTGGTTCTTGTGTTGTTGATTTTAACTATTCTGATAGGTGTGAGATGATGTCTCATTGTAGTTTTGATTTGCATTTCCTTGATGATCAGTGATGTTGAGCATCATTTTATGTGTCTGCTGGCCATCTGGTTTTCTTCTTTGGAAAAATGCCTATTCATGTCACCTGCCCATTTTTAATTGTATTATTTGTTTTTGGGGTGTTGAGTATTATATGTTCTTAATATATTTTGGTCACCGATCCTTTATTTGATATGTCATTTGCCATTACCTCCTTCAATTCCGTAGGCTGTCTTTTGGTTTTGTTGATTGTTTCGTTCACTGTGCAGAAGCTTTTTATTTTGATGTAGTCACAATAGTTTGCTTTGGTTTTGTTTCCCTTGCCTCAGGAGACATGGCTAGGAGTCTCCTAGGAGAAGTTGCTATATCCCATATCAAAGAGGTTACTGCCTGTGTTCTCCTTTAGCATTCTGATTGTTTCATGACTCACATTTAGGTCTTTCAATCATGTTGAATTTATTTTTGTGTATGGTATAAGAAAGTGGTACAGTTTCTTTTTTTCTTTTCCTTTTCTGTTCTTCTTTCTTTCTTTCTTTCTTTCTTTCTTTCTTTCTTTCTTTCAAGTAGAAAGAGCACGAGAGGGGGAGGGCCAGGGCAGAGGGAGAGTGAGAAAGAAGAGAATCTTAAGCAGGTTCCACGGTCAACGTGGAACCCAATGTGGGGCTTGATCTCATGACCCTCAGATCATGACCTGAACCAAAATCAAGAGTCAGGTTAACCAATGGAGCCACCCAGGCCCCCCAGTTTCTTTTTAATGTTATTGTCCAGTTTTCCCAACACCATTTGCTGAAGAGACTGTCTTTTCCTATTGGATATTCTTTCCAGTTTTGTCAAAGATTAATTAACCATATTGTTATGGGTTAACTTCTGTATTTTCTATTCTGTTCCATTGATCTATGTGTCTATTTTTTCTGCCAGTACTATCCTGTCTTGATGATCACAGCCTTGTAATATGACTTAAGTCCAGAATTGTGATGTCTCTAGCTTTGCTTTTCTTTTTTCAAGATAGCTTTTGCTATTTGGGGTCTTTTCTGGTTCCATACAAATTTTAGGATGGTTTGTTTTAGCTCTGTCAAAAAAATGTTGTTGGTACTTTGCTAGAGATTGTATTAAATGTATAGAAGCAATCTTCAGATTTAAAGCAATCTCTATCAAAATGCCAACAGTCTGTCTTTCTTTCTTTCTTTCTTTCTTTCTTTCTTTCTTTCTGAACTAGAACAAATAATACTAAAATTTGAATGGAACCAAAAAAATCCTCAATAGCAAATAAATCTTGGGAAAGAACAAAGATGGAGGTCTCCCAATTACAGATTTCAAGATATATTTCAATGGTGTATTAATCAAAACAGGATAATACTGGCAGAATAGACACATTAATCAATGAACACAATGGAAAGCACATAAATGAATCCCTGTTATTAATATATGACAAAGGAGGCAAGAATATGCAATGGGGAAAAAACAGTCTCTTCAACAAATGGTGATGGGAAAACTGAACATTACATGCAAAGGAATAAAACTGGACCACCTTCTTATAGTGTACGCAAATATAAATTCAAAATGAATTAAAACCTGTATGTGAGACCTGAACCCATAAAAATACTAGAAAATAATACTCAAAAATTTCTCTGATATCAGCCTTACAAACATTTTTCTAGATATGTCTCCAGGCAAAAAGGAAATAAAAGAGGAAAAGAACTGTTGAGACTTCATCAAGATAAAAATTTGATAAAAGATTTCCTTCTACACAGTGAATGAAACCATCAAGAAAACAACAAGGCAACATACTGGTAAAAGAAGATCTTTGCAAATGATATATCTGATAGGGAATTAATATGCAAAATATGTGAAGAACTTAAGCAACTCAACTCCACACACAAAAATAGTTGTTATTATAATAATTATCTAAATTATAATTTAGGTTATGATAATAATCTAAAATGGGCAGAGGACCTGAATAAATTTTTTTAATAAGACATACAGATGGCCAACAGACACATTAAAAGATGCTTAACATCACAAATCATCAGGGAAATGCAACATAAAAAAACATGAGATTACACTTTATACCTGCTATAAAATGGCTAAAATGAAAAACAGAAGAAATAACAAGAGTTGGGATAAATGTGGAAAAAAGGAACCCTCATGCATCTTTGGTGTGAATGCAAATTGATTCAGGCACTGTGGAATGCAGAATGGAGTTTCCTTACAAAAATTAAAAATAAAAATAAATTAAAAATAAAATACTGCATGATCTAGTAATTCCACCACTGGATAATTACCCATAGAAAACAAAAATGCTAAAACAGTATAACATGGTGATGGGTACTAAGAAGGGCATGAATTGTGATGAGCACTGGGTGTTATACATAACTAATGAACCATTGAACACTACATCAAAAACTAATGGTGTACTATACAGTGGCTAACTGAACATAATAAATAAAAATAAAACAGTATAACAGGAAAAATGCTAATTCAAAAGATACATGCACCCTTATGTTTATTGCAGCATTATTTATGATAGTCAAGATATGGAAGCCACCACATTGATCCATGAATGGATAGAGAGGAAGTGGTATACACACACACAGACACACAGGCACACATACACTCTATCTCACACACAAAGACATGAATATTATTCATGCATAAAAACCAATGAAATCTTGCCATTTGAGACATCATAGATGAATCTAGAGGACATAATGCTCGGTGAAATAAGTCCAAGAAAAACAGATAACCATATAACTTCATTCCTAGTTAAATTAAAGAAAACTAATGAACAAATAAGGCAAAAAAAAGACAAACAAGAAAACAGATTATTCAATACAGAGAATTAACTTGTGTTTGTCAGAGGGGAATTGGTGGGGGGATAGGTGAAATAGAAATAGGAGATTAAGGAAACCAGTTATAGTTTTTAATATATTTGTTTATTTGAGATAGAGAGAGCAGGAGCATGAGGGAGAGGCAGAGGGAGAGGGAGAAGCAGACTTCCTGCTGAGCAGGGACCCTGACATGAGCTCCATCCCAGGACCTCAAGATCATGACCTGAGTCAAAGGCAAACACTCAATCCACTGAGCCACCCAGGAGCCCCAAGAGAACAGTTATCTTGATGAACATTGTAAAACGTATAGAATTGTTGAATCATTAAATTGCATATCAGAATTGTTTTCTTTTTCAAGTTTTTATTTAAATTCCAGTTGGTTAACATACAGTATAATATTAGTTTCAAGTGTAGAATACAGTGATTCATCACTTACAACACCCAGTGCTCATCACAAGTGCTGTCCTTACTAATATAAGACTGTATGTTAATTATATTTGGATATAAACAAATAAATACAAAATAGTAAAAGCAAAGGACACTATCAATAAAGTGGACAGATCACCTATGCAAAGGGAGAAACAGTTCAATAATCATAACTGATAAAGATTTAGTATCCATAATATATGTAAAAAAACACAACTCAACAATGAAAAGGCCAACAGCCTAATTTAAATATAAGCAAAGAATGTCCATAATAGCCAAACTGTGGAAGAAGCAGAGATGCCTATCTAAGATGAATGGATAAGGAAGATGTGTGTATAAATACAATAGAATATTATTCAGCCTTCAGAAATCATGACTACTTACTATTCACATTGACGTAGGTGGAACTGGAGGGCACTGGTGGTTGAAATAAGTTAATCAGAGAAAGACAATTATCATATGGTTTCTCTCGTATGTGGAATATAACACTGTAGAGGACCATAAGGGAACAGATAGAAAACTGAGGAAAACTGAATGGAAAGGAATCAGAGAGGGAGACAAACCATGAGAGACTCCTAAGGATAGGAAACAAACAGGATTGACTGGGGGGTTGGGGATTGGGGAATCAGTGATGGGCATTAAGGAGAGCATGTGATGTGACGAACACTGGGTGTTATAGGCAACTGGTAAATTATTGAACACTACATCTGAGACTAATGATGTACTATACCTTGGCTGATTGAATTTAAACAAATTATATATATATATATATATATATATATATATATATATATATATGAACTTGAATACACATTTCTCCAGAGAAGATGTTAAAATGTCCAAAAAACACATGAAAACATGTTGAGTATAATTATATATTATACAAATGAATAATAAATCTTCACTCCTACTAGAATGGAAATTAAGTGCTGGCAAAGATGTGAAGAAATTGAGATCTTTGTACATCGTTCGTGGAAATGTAAAATGGTGCAGCTGCTGTTGAAAATATCTTAGCAGTTTCTCAATAAAAGAAACAAATTTGCAATATGACCCAGATATTTAATTTCTGCATATGAACCCTAAAAATAGAGAACAGGTTTTATTTTAGTTTAGTTTTTAAAAGATTTTATTGATTTATTTGACAGAGAGAGAGCACAAGCAGGGGGAGCAGCAGGCAGAGGGAGTGGGAGAAGCAGGCTCACTGATCAGGGAGACCAATGTGGGACTCGATTCCAGGACCCTGGGATCATGACCTGACCCGAAGGCAGACGCTTAATGAATGAGCCATCCAGGCACCCTGAGAACAGGTTTTAAACTAAATTTTTATATGAACATTCCTAGTACTACTATTCACTTTTGCCGGAAGGTGAAAACAGCCAAATCATCTATCAATTGATAAATAGATAAGCAAAAGGTGGTGTCACCATACAATGGAATATAATTCATCATAAAAATGAGTACAGTACTTATACATGCTACAACATAGGTAAACCTTAAAAACATGAGACTGAGTGAGAGATAAAAGTCCACATGATTGCATTTATATGAATATCCAGAATAGGTGAAGTCATAAAAACAGACAGCAAATTAATGGTTGCTAGATGAAAGATGGAGGGAGAATAGAGGACTGTTTTCTTAATGGGTACACATTTTTATGTTGGAATTAACAAAATGCTCTGGGACTACATAATGGTGATATTTGTACAACATTGTGAATGTCACTAATAGTTTTATGTGTATTTTATGAGAACAACTTTATTTAGTGATCAATACCTTACCAATAATTACAAATGATAACCCAATGTGCAAGACATTTTACCAAATTATAGGGATTTGTAAAAATTAATTTATATATTTATTTTATTGTAAGGAAATATGATGGGCTATTGAACACAATTTTTTCAAGAATAAAATATATCACTATATAATTCTGTTATATAAGTGTGGGAAAATATGGCATAATGCAAACCCTTTTCTTGACTAACAAAAAATGTATTCATATAAGAAAACCTCCTAGTGCAGATAACAACCATGACTCCTCTAAAATACTTGTGGATCTTTGGGTATTAGTATGTGGTAATCAAGTATTAACAAAATTGTTTAACTGCACATCCATTATAAGAAAAATCAATACTAATATCAAACTCTCATTTAGCATTTCCAATATGCTAGGCACAATTCTGAGCATATATATATATTAGGTCTTCCGAAAGAAACAACATTCAACATTTCGTGACTGAGTATGATTTTAGCTGTAGGCTTGTAATATATGTCCATTATTTTATTATAGTATTTTTCCTTATGTATACAATTTGCTTAGAGTCCTTATCATGAAAAAATGATGTACTTTGTGAAATGATCATATCATTCTTACATTTTACGCTGTTAGTGTGGCACATCAAATATTTTGATTTGTGTACGTTGAGCCATCTTTGCATCACAGCAGTGAGTACTGCTTGATCATGCTATTGATTCCTTTATTATACTGTTGAATTCTCTTTGCTGATATTTTGTTGAGAACTTTTGGATTTTCTCATCAATGATATTGATTTATAGTTTTTGTTGTTTATTTAGTATCATTTTTTTCATGTTTCAACATTATTTAAATTCTAGTTAGTTAGCATATAGCGTAATATTAGTTTCAGGAGTAGATTTAGTGATTCATCACTTACATGAAATCCCCAGTGCTCATCACAGCAAGTGCCTTCCTTAATACCCATCTCCCATATAGCCCATCCTTGCCCACCTCCCCTCCATCAACCTGCAGTTTGTTCCCAATAGTTAAGAGTCTCTTACGGTTTGACTCTCTTTTTTTTTTATTTTCCCTTCCTCTATATTCTTCTGTTTTGTTTCTTAAATTCCACATATGAGTGAAATCGTATGGTATTTGTCTTTCTTTAACTCACTTATTTCACTTAGAATAATACACTTATTGTAGACATTTGGGTTCTTTCTATAATTTGGCTATTGTTGATAATGATGTTATAAACATCAGGGAATATGCACCCCTTCAAATTAGTATTTTTGCATCCTATGGATAAATACTAAGTAGTGCAATTGCTGGGTTATAGTGTAGTTCTCTTTTTAACTTTCTGAGGAACTTCCATACTGTTTTCTAGAGTGGGTACAATAGTTTCCATTCTTATCAAAGTGTGAAAGTGTTCCCCTTTCTCTACATCCTCACATCTTTATCCTATTTCCTGTGTTGTTAATTATAGCGATTATGACAGGTATGAAGTGGGGTATCTCATAGAGGTTTTGATTTGTATTTTCCTGATGATGATTGATGTTGAGCATCTTTTCATGTGTCTGTTAGGTACTGGATGCTTTCTTTAGAAAAATCTCTATCGTGTCTTATGTCCATTTCTTAACTGGATTATTTGTTTTTTGGGTGTTGGGTTTGATGAATTATTTAAAGGTTTTAGATACTAACCCTTTTTCAGATATGTCTTTGCAAATATCTTCTCATTCTATAAGTTGACTTTTAGTTTTATTGATTGTTTCCTTTGCTGTGCAGAAGTTTGTGGGGTTTTTTCCTTTTTTTTTTTTCTATCTTCATGAAGTCCAACAGTTTATTTTTGCCTTTGTTTCCATTGCCTCAGGAGACATATATAGAAAGCACTTGTTAAGGGTGATGCCAAAGAAGTTACTCCCTGTGTTCTCTAAGGTTGTCTCATATTTAGGTCTTTAATACATTTTGAATTTATTTTTGTGTAAGAAAGTGGTCTCAGTGTGGTGGACCCCTCCCCCTGACAATCAGAACTAGTGCCTACCCACACAAGATCCTAAAGCCAGGAGCTAGTTTGAAAGGAAGGAAGGAAGGAAGGAAGGAAGGAAGGAAGGAAGGAAGGAAGAAAGAAAGAAAGAAAGAAAGAAAGAAAGAAAGAAAGAAAGAAAGAAAAGAAAGAAAAAATCTCTAGACACACTTATTGAGAAAAAAGAGAAAAGAACTAAATAAATGAAATCACAAATGTAAGAGGAGATATTAAACATACACCACTGAAATAAAAACCGTTGTAAGAAAATATGAAAAATTATAGCCCCCAGATTGGACAATTTAGAAGAAATGAATATTTTTTAAGAAACATATAACCCACATACACTAAAAAAAAAATTGAAGAAGAAACAAAATTGAGCACACTGATTACAGCAAAGTTATTGAACAGGTAATCTAAACACTCCCAACAAACAAAAGATCAGGACCAGATGGCTACACAGACCAATTCTACCATACAGTAAAAGAAGAGTTAATGCTTAGTCTTCTCAAACTATTCAAAAAAAAAATTCAAAAGGAAGGAAAACTTCTAATTTCATTCTAGGGATCCATCATTACCCTCATACCAAAACCAGGTAAAGACACCACTAAAAAAAAGGGAAATAGACACAAATATCTCTGATGAACATAGATGCAAAAATCCACAACAAAATACTAACAAACTAAATCCAACAGTATTAAAAAAATCACCATAATCAGGTGGGATTCATTACTGGATTACCAGTGTGGTTTAATATACACAAATCAATCAATGTGGTACATAAAATCAATAAGAGAAATGATATGAACCATAGGATCATTTCTATAAATTCAGAAAAAGCATTTAACTAAGTACAACATGAATTCGTGATAAAACCCTCAAGAAAGTAGGGTTAGAGGGAACATAATTTAACATAATAAAGACCATATATGGAAAACCCACAGCTAAATTCTCCTTAATGAGGAAAAACTGAGAGATTTCCCCTAAGGTCAGAAACAAGATAAGAATAGCCACTCTCTTCACTTTTATTCAGCATAATACTGGAAGTCTTAACTACAGCAATCAGAAAACAAAAAGAAATAAAAGACATTCAAATTGGCAAGGAAGAAGTCAAACTCTCACTATTTGCAAATTACATGATACTCTATATAGAAAACCTGAGCATGTCATAAAGGAATTCAGTAAGGTCTCAGGATACAAAATCAATGTGCAGAAATACTATGCATTTATAAAGTTCAATAATGAAGCAGCAGAAGAGAGATTAAGAAAACAATTTCATTTAGAATTGCACCAGAAATAGTAAGATACCTAGGAATAAACCTTACCAAAGACATGAAAGACCTGTACTTTGAAAACTATAAAACATTGATGAAAGAAATTGAAGATGACACAAAGAAACGGAAAGGCATCTCATGGTCATGGATTGGATGATTTATGAGTACTGAACTACACTTACAGCCCAGAAATAAATACCACTTGATCATGGTGAATGTTTTGATTCATTGTTTTATTTGGTTTGCTTTATCTTGTTAAGGATTTTTGCATCTGCAATTATGAGAGATTTTGGTCTGTGTTTCTCTTTTTTTAATATTGTCTTTAGCTGGTTTTGTTATCAGGGTAATACTGGCCTTCTAGAAATAAATTGGAAATTTTCCTTCCTTTTACCTTTTCTGGAATAGCTTGCAAAAAATAGATATCAAATCTTCTTTAAATGTTTGGTAGAATTCACCTATGAATTCATCTTGTCCTGGAATTTTGTTTGTTGGGATATTTTTAATTACTGATTCAGTTTCTTTGCTGGTATTAGTTTGTTCAGATTTTATATTTCTTTTTCTTTTAGTTTTGGTAGTTTATGTTTCTAGGAATTTATATCTTTTGGTTGTCAAATTTATTGGCATATAGTTTTTCTTAATATTCTCTTATAATTGTTTGTATTTCTGTGATGGTGTTTGTTATTTCTCCTCTTGCACTTATGATTATATTTATTTGAAACCTTCTCCTTAAAAAGTCTGGCTAGGGGTTTATCAAATTTATTAATTTGTTTTCAATGAAAGTGCTCCTTGTTTCATTGATGTGTTCTATTTTTGTTTGAATGTTTGTTTTAGTTTCTGTATCTTTTATTTCTGCTCTAATCTTTATTAGTCCCTTCTGCTGTTTTTAGGTTTTCTTTGTTTTTATTGTTGTGGTGGTTTGTTTGTTTGTTTGTTTGTTTTGAGAGAGAGAGAGCAGAAGTGCGGTTGGAGGGGCAGAGCGGGAGGGGGAGAGAACCTCAAGCAGACCACCTGCTAAGTGCAGAGCCCGACTTAGATCTCAATCTCATGATCCTGAGATGATGATCTGATGAAATCAAGAGTCAGATGTTTAACTGACGGAGCCACCCAGGTGCCCAGACATTCAAAGTGATAATTCATAAACATGCATTTATTGTCATTTTGGTTTTTTATTACTGTTGTTCTTTTTCTAGCTCCTTTAGATGTAGGTTTAGGTTGTTTACTTGAGATTTTTCTTGCTTATCCAGGTAGACCTATACTGCTATATGCATCCCTCTTAGAACCGCTCTTGCACTCTTCTCTCCAGCCCAGTGAGCTTGTACAGGATCAGTACTTGGAACTTTTTTTCAGGTATACTGCTTATATTTTTTATGTTATGTTACGTTATTTATTTGTTTGTTTATTGAAGTTTTGTCTTGTTCCTTCTTTTGCAGCATATTCCTCTGTCTCCCCATATTGACTGAATTAACACTTGTTTCTATGGATCAGGCAGAACAGCTACTTGTCCTGAACTTGAAAAAATGGTCTTGTGTATGATTATCCCCTATAGAGACTGGATGTGTTTGGTGATGTCTGACTGGATCTGTTGCTGGCATGGGTGGACTCGGTTCCCAGGGCCCTTCACACAGTGGGCACCAAAATGTACACAGTTCAGTGAGGTCCCTGTGCTCTCCATATATTGGGAGCACTGGCAGGACAACTAAAGCTAATGGAGGTGCAATCTGGTGTGTTTCTAATCTCTACATGAAAAGGGCAACTTAACATGATAGGTGAAGCTAAAGAGTTATTTGGGGAGTTCCCAGGGCTCTTTATGCAAAGGGAGCCTAACAGGACAGCTAGAGTTGAGGCAAGGTGCTGTCTTGGAGGTCTCAGCTCTTTCCATGCAATGGATACTCTGTGAGGACAGCTAAACCTGATGGGATGCAGACCAGGGTGTCCTGGGGTTCTCCATGTCAGGGGTGCCCTGGTGGATGGGCTAGAGTTGAGGCAGTGTGCAGGCCTGGAAGTCCTTGGCCTTTCAGTGCAGAGGGTGCCCTGGCATGGCAGGTGTAACTAAAGTGGTTGCCATGTGGGGGGTCCTGGGGCTCTATCACTTAGAACTCCTTACAGGATAGCTGAAGCTGAGGTCAATGTAAAATGGGTATTCTGGGACTCTCCTCACAGATGATGCCCTGGAAGGGTGGCTGGATTTGAGATGGGTACAGGATGGGATGTCCTGGCAGGACAGCTAAATCTGAAGTGGGTGTGGGCCACTGCTGTCCCTCAGTTGTCTGTGCACTATGTTTCCCAGCAGTACAACTGAAGCTATAGTTGTTGCAACACTCAGTGTCTTGGGCTCTCCACATTGAGGGTGCCCTGGCAGGACAGACTGAAGCTGTGCTGGTGTCCTCAGTGCAGGGGTGTCCTCGCCGTGCAGCTAGAGCCAAGGACTGTGCAGATGAGGGCATTCCAGGGTGCTCTATGCAAGGGCTGTCCTAGTGGGATGGCTGGACCTGATACAAACATGGGTTGGGTATTCCTGAGTAAACCAGGCAGCAGCACCTTGATAAGATGGCCCAATCCAGAGCAGACATCATCCAGCAGGTGCCAAAGTGATCTGCACCTGGCGTGCCCTATCTGAAGCCTACGTTGTGTTAGCCTGAAGTATCTCCAGGTGCTTTACACCAGTGTCACCTTGGCATGAAGTTTGAAGTTGTGTGGGCACTGCCAGGTATGTCCCAGTGTGCACCATCCCATGGTGTCTTGGGGGTTTGGCTGGGGCTGGTGCAAGCTAGTGGCCTGGGGTTCACTGAGGAATCAGGTCAATTAGGGCACCTGGACTCCACATAGGTCTGTGCTTTCAAGTTGGAGGGGGAGCTCAGCTGTGTCTGTCAACCCCTCCCACTGGAAAAGAGATCCAGCAGTACCTCCACCATTTGGCAGAATTCTAGAACTGGCTTTTTTATATGCTAGTTATTATTTTAAAGTGTAGGTTTTTTGGTCCTATACCACAGCGTGACCGTGGCGGCTGTGGCCTAGAGGACCAGAAGCTCACTGAAGCTGCCTCCTGGTTATGGCAGCTGCATCCTGCTCTGGTCTGTGCTTTCAAGGGGCAGGAGGAGTGTAAAACATACTGTTCTCCAGTCCCTCTGACCCAGAGAGGGTTCCAGCAGCTTCCCCACTGATTGCTAGGGCTCTAGGGCTGTATCATTTCTAAACTAGTTGCTCCTTTAAACTATGGCTTTTTCTCCCTTTTCTATGCCCGAGGCCAGAGGAATCTTTTTTTTTTTTAAATTTTTTTATTATATTATGTTAGTCACCATACAGTACATCCCCGGTTTCTGATGTAAAGTTCGATGATTCATTAGTTGTGTATAACACCCAGTGCACCATGCAATAAGTGCCCTCCTTACTACCCATCACCAGCCTATCCCATTCCCCCACCCCCCTCCCCTCTGAGGCCCTCAGTTTGTTTCTCAGAGTCCATAGTCTCTCATGTTTCAAGGCCAGAGGAATCTGTTCCCTGTCCCTCAGTACTATCCCTCCCCACTGCACTTAGCAGTGTAGGGTTGGGATTTACCTTATTTACCATGTCTCCACCCCCTCGTTGTTCTCTTTTGCTATTCATTCTATCTTTCATTGGGCCAAAGCGTTCCCTCAGTCCTCAGTTCTTCGGGAGGAATTGCTGTATTAATAGGTGCAATTTGGTGTATCCATGGAGGAGGGGAGTTCAGGGTTTTCCTATATTGCCATCTTAAACTGAAACTCTTATAATATTCAACTTAAAATTATGTAGCCAGTGCCCATATTTTCCAGAACTACAACAGATAAAATATTTCACACATACAAAAACTGGAAAATTTTGTCAGCAGGTCTGTGAATCTCAATTAAAAGTGGAGTTATTCAGGAAAAGGAAAATTGTCATATGCAGTAAAAGATATGAAGGAGAGCAGAAGAACAGTAAAAATAGTAAACATAAGAATAGATGTAAAGGAATATTGACTCAATAAACAATATAGATCATGGATGGTGGAGATATGTGTACGACTAAAAGCCATGTTGAAATTAATACAAAGTTAGAAGAGACTAAAGTAATTAGTATTCTAAAAGCATAACATCTCTTGGAAAGTGTAAAAGAAATAATTCCCAGTAGCCTCTAACAAGTCAAGAATGCATGTTATAATCTCAAGCATATACACCAAAAATATAAAAGAATGCAGAGCTATTCAGGTAATGAAGAGAAAAATTGGGGTAATAAAATGCACTAATCAAAAAGAGAGGAGGAAGCACAAAATAAATGGACCAAATGGAAAGTAAATGTATCCAAATGTATCCAAAAAGCAAACACAAATGTATCCAGAATTAAATTAAATGCAAATAAATAAAAATGCTAAAATTAAAATTTCAAAATTTTATTTAAACAAATTTTTCCATTTACATAATTTCAAATGAAGGCAAAGAAAAGATATCAATATAGAGATGGAAAATTATACACCATGTAAGACTAAGCGAAAAAAAAACTGTCATAGTTATTCTATTACAATACATAGGAGATAAAGCAAACAACATTTTATTTGTTAGATAAAGAAGATACTTGCATAATGACAGAGGGACACTCCCACCACAAATATCATAAAACAAATCCCCTGTGCACACTCTAGTTTCATTGTAGATATATGACTTCAACTTAACAGACTTAAAGAAAGAATGTGACAATGTATGGTATTTTATACCAAAAGTCCAGATAATAGAACTGATAGAAATGCTGGGAGAGAGAAAGTTCAGGGAAAGCAAACTGATAGAGACCCATCCATCCTGTTTCCCTCCTCACAGTCTTAGACTTTCCCTGGGCCCTGCTAATGGCAGAGTTAACGGCAATGTGTTGGCAGGGCCAGCTTTGTTCAGATCCCAGAGCAGACCCTTGCACACTAAATTTTTAATTTTAGGTTATTCTGATCCATTGTCCAGTTGCTCATTGTACCTATAACTGTCATGTATTATTTTAAGGTATTTACTCAAAGTGATATATTGACAATCATTTTCATCATTATAAGAGGAAGTAGGCTATTTTATTTCCAAAAATATTACCAAAGCAAGTAATGTCCACTGGTTCATCAATGAACATTCTTTATAGTCTAAGTATTTAATTTCTACTTGGCCATGTGACTACTATTACATATGATCCGTTCCCATTCCTTCCTTTCTTTTTGACAGTCTGATATACTTGGCTAACATTTAGGAATGCCAGGTTTATTATAAACATAAAATAAGCACTTAGATCACTGCCTGGCAGTTTTAAAAGACTGTCAAAAATGATCTAATATCACCTGTGTACTTTTTCTCTGAGATAAACAAATAGAGGAAAGAAGCATATATAGCAAACATGAAATTTGTGTTTGAATTCCAATAGACATTTGAATCTATGAGGATATATAGTAGAGAGACAGAGATGATGTTGTTTCCTTGTGAGTAAATCACATGCATAAGTTAATTTGTGTATGCTAATTCATAAACAACACCAAAATGATGGACAGAACAGATTTCCAAATAATGTGAATCAGTTCAGAAATAAATTTCTCTGAGAACTTTGTTACATTAATTAGAATCAAATGTCATCCTATAGTTTATGTACAGACTCCCTCTCCATCATGGTGTAGAGGGTTAAATTAACTTCTACGACCTTTGTTTTGAATCCATTTCCTTCCACTCCTTCTTATGTTCACTTTTTATTGGGAAAGATATTTTCATTGTCCAGGCAAGTACAATTGCTTTTATAACAATGTCCATCCATCTGTGCTTTGAATATCTTTTTTTGTCTTTGTAAGACATTGCCAGTATCTCTCATTACTCAGATTTCCTACTCTGTAAAGATATTATTTCAGGATACAGCTTGGTGTTATAGAGAAATGATGACACATTGTAATTATCAATCAGTGCAGTGTTTTTTTTTTAATTACTCCCCTGAGATCCATATTAATCTAACCATGAGAAACTGGGTCTGAGATACTGTCCCTTTGGGCCTCTTGTTTTTGAGACAGGGAACATTTTGATTGATCTTAAGTATAATTAATAATATTTACACAAACATAAAAGAAGTCTGTTGATTGTAACTGAAAATAATTATTATCTTTATTTTCAATTTTTCTAGTGATTGAACACAGGTCACTGTTTGACATGATGATACCCTGCAAAGAACTAAAGTAAGTATTTGTAGACATTCTAATTTTTATAGTTACCATGAAATTATGTCCTAGGTAGAAATATGTCTGAACTGAGTAACTTCTTTAGTTCTTTTTAGGCACATTGCAAGGGAAAAAAATCATTGATTATAATTCAGTCCAAAATAGGGGATACTAATTTGATGATTAATCTATTTATATTGTTTGCTTGATTCTTATCTGATTTATTTTATATCAAATATGCATGAATTGGAGTTTAGCACACAGTCAACTAAGCTTAGGTTAGTATATGCTATTAGTGGTGTGATAGGAATACCTAATATATCTGGGATTTTTTTTTTTAGAATATCTCATTTCTTTAATTAACATAAAAGTTTAACTACCAAGGTTGTTTAAAATGGGTTTTCAAGACTTCTCAATGTATCAAATGGTCTATGCTGCTTTAAATATGTCTCAGAAATATAGTTTTATTTGATGTGTACATTCTGCCCATCATATATAAGAATCTGTGATAGACTTTTATTTTCTAAGTGTTTTGAAAATATCTGCATTTATTTGATACCCAGATACTTTTAGAGCAATTATATTTCAGGGTATATATCTAAAAGAATTGATAGCAAGATCTCAAAGAGATATTTGCACCCCAGTGTTCATACTAGCATTAGTTACAATAGCCAAAAGGTAGAAGCAACTCAAATGCACATCAACAGATAAATGAGTAAACACAATATGCTATCCCACAACAGAATATTATCGAAGCTTTAAAAAGAAGGATTTTCCTACATATGTTACAACATGGATGGACCTTGAGGACATTACATTAAATAAAATAGCCCAGTTACAAAAAGACAAATACTGTATGATTCCACTTACAGAAGTTATCTAGGACAGTCAAACTCATAGAATCAGAAAGCATAATTGTGGTTTTCAGAGACTGTGCATAGAGAAACAGGAAATTGTTTACATGGGTATAGAAGTTCAGCACTATAAGATAAAAATGTTCTGGAGATTGCAAAACAAGGTGACTATAATTAATACTAATGAACTGTACACCAAAATTATAGAATTTAATATTTAAAAACATCTTTTACTGACATTTCTCTCTTTACTAAATGAGTGAACTAAAGTTATTTTGAATATTGCAGGTTGTGTACATGGTATAGATAAGGAGCTATAGTAGAGCAAGAAATAGAAAAGAAATATAAAATATTTCAACTTTAAAAGCTTTCTTTCTGATTGCAGAGATATAAATCAGATACATAAAGTAATAAATCAAAAACAAATAAATCCCCATAAAATAGTATAATTACTACTAGAGACCCGAGGTAAGAGTAAGTAGAAGAGATTGGAGTTATCTGTAATAATCTTAGAGCTCTTCCTGAAGCAGGTAGATAGGTAGCTTCACTTGGAAGATCCATTTGGGCAAATATTGACAAAGAAGCAGGCAATAGGCTCCCAAGAGAATGTGCAGCAAATGGCAAAATGAGGTTAAAACTCCTGCCTGCTGTCTCCAGGATCCACGTATTGTCAAACAAGCTGTTCTTTACTTTCCAGAAGTCTTTGTTATGAAGCGATTTTCAATTCTTTATTTTGATATAACTTTTGTAAGATCCTTTTTGTTCTGTTTTGGTTTTGTTTTTCAATTTTTTCTTTATTTTTTAAATTTTTTATTATGTTATGTTAGTGACCATAAAGTACATCCTTAGTTTTTGATGTAGTGTTCCATGATTCATTATTTGCATATAACACCCAGTGCTCCATGCAATATGTGTTCTCCTTAATACCCATCACCTGCCTATCCCATTCCCCCACCCCCCTCCTCTCTGAAGCCCTCAATTTGTTTCCCAGAGTCCATAGTCTCTTGAGGTTCATTCCCCCGTCTGTTTACACCTTCATTCTTCCCTTCCTTCTCCTACTGATCTCCCTGCTATTTCTTATGTTCCATAAATGAGTGAAACCATATGATAATTGTCTTTCTCTGCTTGACTTATTTCACTTAACATAATCTCCTCCAGTCCTGTCCATGTTGCTGCAAATGTTAGTAATCATACTCTTTGATAGCTGAGTAATATTCCATTGTATATATGGACCACATCTTCTTAATCCAGTCATCTGTTGAAGGGAATCTTGGCTCCTTCCATGATTTAGCTATTGGGGACAATGCTGCTATGAACATGGGGTTCATATGACCCTTTTCTTCACTACATCTATCTTTGGGGTAAATACCCAGTAGTGCAATGGCTGGATCATAGGGTAGCTCAATTTTTTTTTTAAAGATTTTTTTATTTATTTATTCGACAGAGATAGAGACAGTCAGCGAGAGAGGGAACACAAGCAGGGGGAGTGGGAGAGGAAGAAGCAGGCTCATAGCGGAGGAGCCTGATGTGGGGCTCGATCCCGTAACGCCGGGATCACGCCCTGAGCCGAAGGCAGATGCTTAACCGCTGTGCCACCCAGGCGCCCCAAGGGTAGCTCAATTTTTAACTTTTTAAGGAACCTCCACACTGTTTCCCAATGTGGCTGTACCAACTTGCATTCCCACTAACAGTGGAAGAGGGACCCCTCTTCCACTTTCTCCACATCCTTTCTCCACATCCTCTCCAACAATTGTTGTTTCTTGCCTTGTCAATTTTTGCCATTCTAACTGGGGTAAGGTCGTATCTTAGTGTGGTTTTGATTTGAATTTCCCCGATATCTAATGATTTTGAACATTTTTTCATGTGTCTGTTAGCCATTTGCATGTCCTCATTGGAAAAGTGTCTGTTCATATCTTCTGCCCATTTTTTTTATTTGATTATTTGTTTCTCGTGTATTGAGTTTGAGAAAGTTCTTTATAGATCTTGGATACCACACTTTTATCTGTAGTGTCATTTGCAAATATCTTCTCCCATTCCATGGGCTGCCTCTTAGTTTTGTTTTTGTTTTTGTTGTTTTTGTTTTTGTTTTACTCTTTCCTTTTCTGTGCAGAAGCTTTTCTTTTCTTTCTTTTTTTTTTTTATTCTCTTGTCTTTGGAGATGTGTCATGAAAGAAGTTGCTGTGGTGATGTCAAAGAATTTACAGCCTATGTTCTCCTCTATGATTTTGATGGATTCCTATCTCACATCGAGGTCTTTCTTCCATTTAGAGTTTATCTTTGTGTATGGTGTGAGAGAGTGGTCAAGTTTCATTCTTTTGCATGTAGCTGTCCAATTGTCCCAGCACCATTTATTGAAGAGACTGTCTTTTTTCAAATGGATGTCTTTTCCTGCTTTGTCAAAGGTTAGTTGCCCAAAGAGCCGACGGTCCATTTCTGGGTTCTCTATTCTGTTCCATTGGTCTATGCATCTCTTTTTGAGCCAGTACCATGCTGTCTTTGTGATCACAGGTTTTTAGTATAGCTTGAAATCGGGCAACATGATGCCCCCAGCTTTGCTTTTCCTTTTCAACAATTCCCTTGTGATTTGGGCCTTTTCTGGTTCCAAACAAATTTAAAGGCTGTTTGTTCCTGCTCTTTGAAAAATGTCATTGGTATTTTGATCAGGATGGCATTGAAAGTGTAGATTACTCTGGGTAGCATGGACATTTTAACTATGTTAATTCTTCCAATCCATGAGCATCAAATATTTTTCAATCTTTTTGTGTCTCCTTCAATGTTTTTGAACAGTGATCTGTAGTTTCTAGACTATAGATCCTTTATGTCTCAGGTTATGTTAAATCTGAGTTATTGTATGAGTTTTGGTGTTATTGTAAATGGAATAAATTCCTTAATTTCTCTTTCTTCAAGGTCCTTATAAAAACAAGTGCATATTGCCTGGGTACTGGTCAATAATGACAAGGAGGAGGAATCCCCAAAATAGAAATAAATTTTTCTTTATTTTTTTAAGTTTAATTTATTTTTTTATTATATTATATTAGTCACCATACAGTACATCCCTAGTTTTTGATGTAAAGTTCCATAATACATTGCTTGTGTATAACACCCAATGCACCATGCAGTATGTGCCCTCCTTAATACCCATCACCAGCCTATCCCATTCCCCCACCCCCTCCCCTCTGAAGCCCTTAGTTTGTTTCCCAGAGTCCATAGTCTCTCATGCTTCATTCCCCCTTGTCTTTACCCCCCCTTCCTTCTTACCTTTCTTCTCCTACCGATCTTCCTATTTCTTATGTTCCATCAATGAGTGAAACCATATGTTAATTGTCTTTCTCTGCTTGACATATTTCCCTTATCATTATCTCCTCCAGTCCTGTCCATGTTTCTGCAAATGTTGAGAAATTGTTCTTTTTGATGGCTGAGTAATATTCCATTGTATGTATGTACCACATCTTCTTAATACAGTCATCTGTTGAAGGGCATCTCGGCTCCTTCCATGATTTACTATTGTGGACAATGCTGCTATGAACATTGGGGTGCATATGGTCCTTCTCTTCACTACTTCTGGATCTTTGGGGTAAATACCCAGTAGTGCAATGGCTGGATCATAGGGTAGCTCAATTTTTAACTTTTTAAGGGAACTCCACACTGTTTCCCAAAGTGGCTGTACCCACTTGCATTCCCACCAACAGTGTAGGAGGGATCCCCATTCTCACATCCTCTCCAACATTTGTTCTTTCCTGCCTTGTCAATTTTTGCCATTCTAACTGGTGTAAGGTCGTATCTCAAGGTGGTTTTGATTTGAATTTCCTTGATGGCTAAAGATTTTGACATTTTTTCGTGTGTCTGTTAGTCATTTGTATGTCTTCTTTGGAAAAGTGTCTGTTCATATCTTCTGCCCATTTTTTGATTTATTTGTTTTTTGTGTATTGAGTTTGAGAAGTTCTTTGTAGATCTTGGATACCAGTCTTTTATCTGTAGTTTCATTTGCAAATATATTCTCCCATTCCGTGGGCTGCATCTTAGTTTTATTGACTGTTTCCTTGGCTGTGCAGAAGATTTTTACCTTGATGAGGTCCCACAAGTTCATTTTTTCTTTTGTTTCTCTTGCCTTTGGAGATATGTTCTTTTCATATCTTCATCTGTTTTGTTTCTAAATTCCACATATGAGTGAAATCATACAGTATTTGTCTTTCTCTGATTTATTTTGCTTAGCATTACACCCCCTAGTTCTAGTCACATCATTGCAAATGGCAAGATTGCATTATTTTTATTGCTGAGAAATATTCCATTATATCTATCTATCTATCTATCTATCTATCTATCTATCTATCTATCATCTATCTATCTATCATCATCTATCTATCTTCTATCTATCTTACATCTTCTTTATCCAATCATCTATTGATGGACATCTGGGCTCTTTCTATTATTTGTAAGATCCTATGGTTTATTGACAGTTTTCAAGCATACAACTCATTACAATGGGGGAGCTTAGAATCCAGCTGATTGAATGTTTATGGAAGACTTTGTTCAGTGATCCCATTATTTCCCACCTACTCTGTGGAAAAACTTCCCAATTGGATTTTTCAACTCTGTGATAGACTTAAACAAGGAGAGCATGAGTTTAAAGTTGAATTTGTAAGATTACATTTTCCCAAACTTAGAAAATAAAATGCTTTTGAAGTGAATGTGTGACTGAGATTCTCAGAAATAGACATTATACTGGCTTTGGGTGTTCCAGGGTGACCAATTTTCCCAGTTTGCTTGAGACAGAGTTTCCTAAGATGTGGGATTTTCAATGGCAAAACAGGGGCAGTCCCCAGCTAACCAAGGTTGTTTATTACCCTGCTGAGGGTAGGGCCATAATTTGTACCCCCTTATCTACACACTCCCCTAACTCCCACCACCTTTTATCTTTATACAGTGAGTTCTGTTTCCTATCACACTGATCTTTCATTACTGCCTCTCTTTGATATTTTCAAAATCTTTAAAAATTTAGAAATGGTCATTTCCATCTCTTTTTCATTACTTAAGCTGTAAAAATGAAACATTCTCCTTGAACAAAGCTTGAATGAGAAGCACCTCTGACTTAAATTTTCCAAATGGAAAGTGGCCTAAAACGAAAACGCATTCAGGAATGTGAGAGCATACAGTACATTGTACCACTCTAGTCCCATAGTGCAGGGTGACTGCTGTGGTGTGTTCTTAGCAACCTGCTTCACCCATGGCAGGACATTTAAACATGTGCTGATGTTGTTCATGCCAGCGATAAAGATGAAGACATTTGAAAATAGTGATCATGATGATGATGTGCTTGATAACTTGGAAGAATATACTGAGCTCTGAGATTGGCATCAGCTTAACATTATCTTATAAATCACAATATGAGTGAGTTTCTACATTGGATTCCCTGCTTCAGATCTCCATGTCACTGCTGTCAGGTTGTATGACAATGAATAAGCTTGTTAATTGTACCAGATTTTACAGACCTCATGTTATTTAAAATATAGACATCAACACTCTTAATTTTTAACTAATCTTGTTCTCAGGATTAAACAAAGTAACAGGACAAATGACACATAAATAAAACATCAATATGAACTTCTGGTAAATGCTCTGAGCTCTACGAGTCAGAAAACACAGAATGACCTCAATCCTCTCCCTCTAGGAAGGGTTGGTTGATGTTCATTTGTCAGAGTGCTTGCATCCTGCCTAAGAATTAAAACTGACTTGTCTGAATTCTTTCTATGCATAGTTGTATTTATTATATAAATTTTATTTTATTCTAGTTATTATAAGAACATCCTTACGTTAAATTTAATTAAGTTGATATTTTTCTACAAATCAATTGGTGCTTGTAAACAGAGTCTTAGCTCAAAACGAACAACATAATGCCTCCCTTTCTTCTCTATGTTGCCTTTGGAGCTATCTTTCTAAAAATTGGGGGGGAAACACATATATGTTCCTGTCTCAGAAATTTTCAAATTTTCCTTTACGCTTACAGAACAACACAATAACTTATTATAACATAATAATCTGAACAAGTCCTATTTTGTTTACATGATGCAATAATTCTGCGCATACTGTCATTGTCTTCTAGTGAAACTACTTGCCATTTCTCAGATACATTTGTACTTCATATGTAATTTTTTTCTTGGAAATTATTTCCCCTCTTCTTTTTCCTTTCACATTCACTGAAAGTTGTTTACCTTTCCAGATTAATACTATATTTGATGTTTTGATTAGATTTTCCATAATCCTATTCAATACCAAATTAGGTGTGTGATATTATTATGCAAAATATCTAATCATTTTCCTATCATCTCAATGTATGTTGATTGTTTTACCATTAACCCTGAGAAAACTGAGGACATATATTGCATTTCTGCTTGGTTTTAAAAGTCATTTTAATGATAATCAGATTTCATTGAATTATCTTTTATATTGTCTTAACACAATCTGCTTATTCTTTAATTATAATGATTATCCAATAATTTCAAATCTAGTATTGGATTTTTTCCTTCCTTTAATCATTAAAAATTGCTTCATAATTAATTTAAAAATTCCAAATGTTATAACTATGATTTAAAAAGTAGACTAGATTTGGATTCTAAATAATAATCATTATCACATTTATTTGGCAGCTCAGTGTGGGCTAAGTTTGGGCTAAGGCTTTGCATTCACAGTTTAATCCTCAGAGCAACTCAAAGTTTACCACTGTTTTTATTCTCCATTTAACCAATGAAGATAGACAGAAACTCAGAAAATGTACTTTTAAAATGTAATGCCACAGAGAAAAAAAAATGCCAGAATCAAGAATTAATCTCTATGTATTAACCTATTTCTAACTAAATTTCACTGATTTTTGTACTTTCAAATTTAAATCAATAGAAAATCTGAGTTGGATTAAACATAACCAGAGCAATATAAATAATTTGAGATGAGAGGAATAGAAAAAGACATGGCCAAGAGTCAATGACTTTTAACTTATAAAACCTGGAGAAATATGTTTCCATGGTGATGTGAGCAGATATTTATTTATTTATTTATTTATTTATTTATTTATCAATCATATACTGTGGCCTTTTAGGGTTGAAGATAGCAACCAAAACAGGCATGCCTTATTTCAGAATATCAATAGAAACCATTGACCACACACTGGACTCCTGTGGATTGACAAAGGTATCTATCTCTACTCGAAGTCAATAATGCATATTCTGAACAAAGCTATTATAGTCAATATATACCCTCTTCTTTCCATGAATTCTATGATGGTCCCCCTTTGGATTTGTCCTCATCTACACACAGTAACTATCCCAGTTCATAGAACCAGCGCTGAGAACAGGGCTGAACCAATGTCATTACCATTGTGAAAGGGATAGGATATCCCAAGAATAGATGAGAAAAGAAATTTCCAGGTACCCTCACTCTTTTGTTCTTAACTCAGAGACAGTGAACCAGAGGTGAATTACCCAATATCTTTGCAAACTTCCACCATTTCATAAAATTTTGTTTTGTATCTTGGGACTGAATTTCTCCCTCACATCCAGCTTCACAGAAACTGATCATTAACAATTAAATAGATACATAGCGTTTTTTACATGTATAGATAACAATTCTCCAAAGGAAAATTGAAGATTTCTTCTTCATCACCTAGGAAGGTGAAGGTTATATATGAGTGTCTATTTCAGGGGGTAAGATCACATAGGCTGCAAAAGGACTGTTAACTTACAGATTCATCCAAAATCTTTGATAAGGGATCTCTGATTCAGATGAAATAACCAGACCAGGGCCTCCTAATATAATTTAAAAATATATTCAACCCTCAATATTTCAAAGACTAATTATTGTTCATTTCAATATCAGATATTTAAAATGTTAATTTATAAAGATTTTATTTGCTTATTTATTTGCTTGTTTGTTCATTTGTTTGTTTTATTATTATAATATGTTAGTCACCATACGGTACATCATTAGCTTTTGATGTAGATTTTATTTATTTATTTGACAGAGAGAGAGCACAGGCAGGGGAGGGGCAGAGGGAGATGGAGAAGCAGTTTCCTCACTGAGCAGGAAGCTGGGTATCTGGCTGGATCCCAGGACGCTGAGATCACGACCTGAGCCAAAGGCAGATTTTTAACCAGGTGAGCAACCTGGACCCCCCAATACTAAAAATATTTTAATTGAACTTCAGATATCAACTATTTCATCTATATTTCCTGTTTCAAGTCATATCTTATTCAGAATAAAACTCTCCTGTTCTTTAAAATGTTTTTTATAATATTCACCTTTCGTGTATGTTTGCCATACTACTGGTATTTTACCTGAAAGCATATAGCAGAGAGGTTAATAGCAATTTGTTAAATGTCAGACAGTCTAGGTGTGATAAAGGACATTTTCAATGTTTTGTGTTTGTGAGCCCTGCTCCTGGGCTCCCAGGGAAGCTACATTTTCACCAAGATCAGAATGGTTTCACCAAACTTCAAAGATGGACTCTATTTCTGCCTTAAGCACACATTGCATGTCTGCTTCATTAGCAAATAACCTAAAAAATTTTCAAACTAAAGATAGGAATAAAAATCTCCTAAGTTCTGTTCCCATACCTCCAATGCTTGCAAACTTGTATGTACTAAAAACAGAATAAGTTTTGTGATTCTCTGAAATATCCTTCCTCATGATAATTTGTAACTCCTGATGTAACAACAATAGTAACAACAACAACAGCAATATATATATATATATATATATATATATATATATATACACATATATATATATATATATATAGTCTCCATTCCTGTATCCCAGACAGCATCCTCACTTGGGCTCAAATAAAATTCTCCCTCTCTCTCTCTCTCTCTCTCTTCTTAGCAGTTCTAAAAGTTCTGTTCATTTTGCATCAACAAGCATCAATCCTGGCTCTTCCTCTTATGAGATATGTAAGCTTGGCTTCTGTTATTTATCTATTACTGCACTGTTTTCATATCAACTGTATACAGATGACAATGTTAAAGTCCCACCATGGTTATTACAAAATGATATCATATCTGCAGAAGATCTAATACAGAGCCTGTCACATATTATAGATCCAAGTAATGACAGGTGTTACATACTTGTGCTATCAGTAAACAAGAAATAAAGCTAGGGATTCTCAAGGTGGCTTATAGATTTGATAAAATATTTTTTCTATGGGCCTGAATACCTACACATAGATTAGTCAGTAAATTTAGCATATTATTATTAGTCCATTAAATTTAGGATATTAATAATTCAGCTTTCAGGGCTTAGGGAAGAAAATCAGACTGGATGTGGTCTTAAAATGATTTTTATTTCCTCTGTTTAGATAACAGGGGTACAGTATAATCTCTGAAATTTCAAAGAACAATTATGAAGCATATATTTATTAATAAATACACAGATACTTTGGACACTTTCACTAGATGGACCAGGTCAAAATAGTCCTTATAGTCATGTATACATGTAAAAAGCTGATAATGCAAGAAAACAGATCTGTCCAAATGAGCAAAAAAACCAATGTATTTGACAAAATGCTAGAGCATTTTTTTGGGGGGAGGAATAAAAAGAACACGAATTTCCCTCATAGAAAGGAGAACCCTCTTATACTTTTGGTGGGACTGCAAGCTGGTACAACTCTGGAAAACAGTATGGAGGTTCCTCAGGACATTAAAAATAGAGCTACCCTATGACCCAGCAATTGCACTACTAGGTATTTACCTCAAATATATAGATGTAGTGAAAAGAAGGGGCACATGCACCCCTATGTTCATAGCAGCAATGTCCACAATAGCCAAACTATGGAAAGAGCCCAGATGTCCACTGATACATGAATGGATAAAGAAGAGTATAGATAGATAGTTGATAGATAGATGATAGATAGATAGATGATAGATAGATAGATAGATAGATAGATGATAGATAGATAGATACATAGATAGATAGATAGATAGAGGTGTATATATATGTATATATATATATGAATACATATACGTGAATATTAGATTATTAGATTAGACATATAAATGAATATATATATATAAATGAATATTAGATAGATAGATAGATAGATAGATAGATAGATAAAGGTATATATAAATGAATATTACTCAACCATCAAAAAGCACAAAATCTTACCATTGCAATGGCATGGATGGAACTAGAGGATATTATGCTAAGTGAAATAAATCAGTCAGAGAAAGACAAATATCAAATGATTTCACTCATATGTGGAATTTAAGAAACAAAACAGAGGATTATAGGGGAAGAGAGGGGAAAATAAGATGAAACCAGAGAGTGAGACAAACCATGAAACTCTTAACTATAGGAAACAAACGGAGGGTTGCTGGAGGCTGAGGTGGGTGGGGGGATGGGGTAACTGGGTGATGGGCATTAAGGACGGCACGTGATGTAATGAGCACTGGGTGTTATATGCAACTGATGCATCACTAAACTCTATCTCTGAAACAAATAATATACTATATGTTAATTAATTGGATTTAAATAAATTTAAATTAAATTTTAAAAAGAAATGAAATTGAAACAATTTTAGTATTTGTTAATCCGCTTAAAAATAACTATAATAAACTTCCTACATGCTAACACATACACACACACAAGAAAAAAGAAAAAAAATAATTTCCCTCATAAATCTCCTGGCTATTTTCCAGAAAACTTTTTCCAGTTGCCTCTTTCTTTGAGTATTCCTGAGAAACTTTCACATTGTTTGTATAATATCTAATATTTGTTCCAATTTATATCATTTTTGGAAATAAAAAAATCATAAGAAATATGAGGTTTATGGAGTTTTGATGGCCAATTTACAACTATACTAAAATGAAGGTGCAATCCCAGATCTTCTATTTTTATGTTCAATCTTCATACCATTGTATGACAGCACAACAGATTATTTCATGCACTTTTGGAAAAGTGCTTCTGCAACTGAAGAGAAAATATCAGGCAAGCAATTGATTAAATTGTTTAGTTTTTAGATGCCAAGGAATTATTGAATGGTCCCTGGAAATGCAGCCTCAGGATATTCTGTTGGACATTTTCCCCCTGAAGTCTTCCCACTATTATTAGCCCTGTCATCTTCTTTTGTTCTAGATATCTCTGCTCACTTATGTTTCAAGAAAGATAGCATGTAGTTAACAGCTATGAGATATGCAATTATTTGTATTCTATTTCATATACATGTGATTTATGCTCAAATAAGTTTCAATTCAAAATGGTAATATTGAAATACTTGAACATATTTATTTTTCTTAACTTTTTTTTCTAGACCAGTGGCTTCAGTTTAATGAAGTCATTAATTGAAGACCATGCATCAGAAAATGATATCCACCTGGAGAATAGAGGATACTTCCTGGAAGACAGAACTCCATTGAAATTGAATTCCTGCTACAAAGTTATATCACATCAACACACAAATCACTAAATTCATACACACATATACATGTCTCCCAATAAAAGCACCCAGATCATTTTAAGTCCCAGTTGCTCACTTTCTTCAATGTCTATCATCAAAGCAGGATGAATAACAGCATCGTAACTGAGTTTATCATTCTGGGCCTCACCCAAAAACCTGAACTGCAGAGAGTTCTCTTCATTGTCTTTCTGTTCATGTACCTGCTGGCCTTTCTTGGCAATGCACTTATTGTCGTTGCCATAATCTATAACACCACCTTGCATACACCCATGTATGTTTTCCTTCTGGTACTGGCTATTGTGGATATCATCTGCACGACAAGCATTATACCAAAGATGCTGGGAGCCATGCTAACATCAGGACAGAGCATTTCCTATGGAAGCTGCATGTCCCAGCTCTTCTTCTTCACGTGGTCCCTGGGTGCTGAGATGGTTCTCTTCACCACAATGGCCTATGACCGCTATGTGGCCATCTGTTTCCCTCTTCGATACAGAACTATTATGAACGACCATATGTGTGTGGCCTTGCTCAGCATTACCATGGTGATTTCAGTAACCAATTCCTGGGTACACACTGGTCTCATACTGAGGCTGACCTTCTGTGGGCCAAACACCATTGACCACTTCTTCTGTGAGATACCCCCACTGCTGTCTTTGTCCTGCAGCCCCGTGAGACTCAATGAGGTGATGGTGTATGTTGCTGATATCACCCTAGCCATAGGTGACTTCACACTCACCTGCATCTCCTATGGTTTTATCATTGCTGCCATTCTCCGCATCCGCACAGCAGAAGGCAAGAGGAAGGCGTTCTCAACATGCTCATCCCACCTCATAGTGGTGTCCCTTTACTACTCCCCTGTAATCTACACCTATATCCGCCCTGCTTCCAGCTACTCATTTGAAAGGGACAAGGTGATAGCTGCACTCTATACTCTTGTGACCCCAACATTAAACCCAATTGTGTATAGTTTCCGAAACAAGGAGATGCAGACAGGAATTCAGAAAGTTTTTGCATTTCTGAAACATTAGTGGCTTCAAAAGGGAATGGCAGCTCTGTACTCCAGAATCATCTCCTAGAACATCTCAGATTTTGCTGATCATTTATAGATATTTCCTGCCCAAGTTTGCCTATTCTCTCTTAAAAACAACGTTTCGTTCCACTATGAATCACACACAGTCTTAGCTCCTGATTTCTAAAATGCATTTACTTTCTTACCATTTCACTAATGATTTATACTTTTCACTTTACATATTTCTAAGATACTTTCTTTCATGAAAACTTCCACAACTAAACACAGTAAATGTGAAGTGTTTCTCTCATTCCTATTCTATTCCTAGCTTTCTCATTGTCGCTACAATTTTGTATCTTTTAAATTTTAACGTCTGTAATGTAATATACATACCACCTCACATAAATATATATCATGATATATATCCCAACATCTTTCGAAAAATATATGCATTTTTTCCTTCCCATATATGCATATACATGAGCATTTGTCTGTTAGCACACATAAAAAGATTTCTTCTAATATTATAAAATTAATCAGTCTGTGAATCAAATCATGTCTGTCATTTCTGTAATAAGAAAATACATTGCAGGGGCGCCTGGGTGGCACAGCGGTTAAGCGTCTGCCTTCGGCTCAGGGCGTGATCCCAGCATTCTGGGATCGAGCCCCACATCAGGCTCCTCCGCTAGGAGCCTGCTTCTTCCTCTCCCACTCCCCCTGCTTGTGTTCCCTCTCTCGCCGGCTGTCTCTCTCTCTGTTGAATAAATAAATGAAATCTTTAAAAAAAAGAAAATACATTGCATTACTTTGAGACTTTCTGTGACACAGGCAGTAGTTTTCCCTTGAAATCAGTTATAATTAGTGTTCCACTGCAATATTTTTAAAATACAGGCATTTTGTCTTACTAATCGTCCTGAAACAATCTAGTTCATGTCATTGATGCCTGCTCTAGAATTTACTTCATGAAAACAATAACCATATATTATTGTTGGTATTTTTTTATATTGCATGTAATGAGGAATTCTAAATAAATTAATACATAACAGACAAGAACAGAAGGATTCCCCTAATGCCTTCTAGCTGAAGACCATTCTCAGCAAACATGTAGGTGAACAAGCTGAATTTATTGCATGAGGAGACAGGACAGCATGGGTTAGTAAGAGGACATTAGAAGAACTTTTTGGGATTTTGGGGGGTACTTGATGAAAAATCACACAAATATGATTTTTCCTAGGTTGAGTCAGAAAATGAGGGAAATTTATTTAGGGGGCATATAGAATAAACATTGTTAAGCTGTGATTGGTAAATAAGTAGCAATGGATGATTTCAACTAGGAGAAGGAGATAATTATCATTTCTGATGTTTGGACTGCATTCTCATTTTCATGGGCTCAGATATGCCAATGGAGTGGACTTGCTTCTATCTTGCTCTATCATAGTGACATTTTATGATGCTGATGTTGTGTGTGTGTGTGTGTGTGTGTGTGTGTGTGTGTGTGTGTGTGTTGATGATCAGCAGAAAACCATGGCCTACCTGTTTAGCCAAATGAGCAGAGTAGAAATTAGGCAGAGGCTGTTTTCTTTCTTTCTTTCTTTCTTTCTTTCTTTCTTTCTTTCTTTCTTTCTCTTTCTTTCTCTTTCTTTCTTTCTTTCTCTCTTTCTTTCTTTCTTTCTTTCTTCTTTTCTTTAAAATTAAGCTCATAGATGACTGTCTTCATTATTTTCTCTTCCTTATTAAAGAGAGACACATGGAGGCCAAATAAACAAAACAAATTAATTCCTTTAGAAAGAGAAATATAAAACAATTGCCTGAAAGTGTTCCTTTTTTTGAAATTAGGTGGTTATAAGCATGTTTTGAAAAAAAGTGAGACAATAATTTGAAACATTCAGATGTATTTTCATTCTGAATTTTTTTTCCTAAGTGGAAAATTTTTAAAGGAAACTAATTCTGGACCCCCTCCTCTCAGAATTTGTTGCACTGTTGCTCCTATATTATCTTTTTTATTATTATATTGTGCATTGCATTTTGTAATATGTATATTTTGGACTATCTTGCATGATTTCTAACTAACCAATTATACTGGCGTGTATAACTCATGCAACAGAGAGAGAATGAACTCTGTGTATAGCTAGACATCTAGAATATTTATGTGTTTGTTATCCAAAGGAGAGCATAGACCAGGTGAAGTAAAAATTGTATCTTCCCCATATTTCTTGCACAGTACCTTGTACCTCTTAGCATTGCAAACATCCATCTTAAGTTATAAGCCTATTGCACATTTTTTTTTAAATTTTAGAAGTAAGAGACAAGAGTGGTTTCAGTATTTTGTGCCATTTATATGTTGATATGTGATTGTGGGATGGGGAGAACTGTGGTGTATAACGGATTTCCCCTTCATTGTATCTCATACTTGATATAGTGTATGATGAATATTCATCATACGATGAATCATATGATCATTGTATGATGATTTGGGCTGGTTCCCTTAGAACACTGGTTTTTTATAATAATAATTTTTTAATAATAATTTTTTATTATGTTATGTTAGTCACCATACAATGCATCCCTAGTTTTTGATGTAAACTTCCATGATTCATTACTTGCATATAACACCCAGTGCACCATGCAGTATATGCCCTCCTTACTACCCATCACCAGCCTATCCCAATCCCCCACCCCCTCCCCTACAAAGCCCTCAGTTTGTTTCCCAGAGTCCATTGTCTCTCATGGTTCATTCCCCCTTCTGTTTACCCCCTCTTCATTCTTCCCTTTCTTCTCCTACCAATCTTCCTACTTCTTATGTTCCATAAATGAGTGAAACCATATGATAATTGTCTTTCTCTGCCTGACTTATTTCACTTAGCATTATCTCCTCCAGTTCCACCCATGTTGCTTTAAATGTTGTGAAATGTATAACACTGATTTTAAGAGACAGGCATTCTGAGTTTGGACCTCATGTAGATTATTTTAGATTTCATTGGAGAAATATCCTATTCCACTGAACACAAATGTAGGGAAAAGCCTTGGTAAGTTTCTAATATGTTCAGCTACCAGATAATACAGAATACTACTTCTGTCTTTTTAAACCAGTACATAGATTTATGCCTCATGCAATGGAAGTTTGGTGTGCAAAATCAATAGTGACTATATCCACTCAAGGATATCAGCAAGAACTGGTATCCTTCAAGTTTGTTTTTGTTGTTGTTTTGTTTTGTTTGTCCTGCTATACTTTGTTTTTCCTAGGGTCATTAATGGCTTCTATATTCCTAGCTATTTGAATCATGACCCAGGCAGAATAAAGACTAAATTGGAGATGTCAAAAGGTATGTGAATCTTCACCTATTATTTTAAACTCTTGTTTCACCTTTATTGAGGTATAATTAATAACTAAATGTGTAAGATATACCCAGTGTATCTGATGATTTTGTAAAATAAGAATCACTCAATAACCATGCACTCACATCACACTGGCCATACCTCTATTACTGTACCATCTCAGACTGTAAGAACTGACTAGAGGAGCAACTCTGGAGACCAGGTACTTGGCATCCCTAAACAAATTTATAGTTAACATACATGGGGAAGGGATGGAGGTATTCATATTATCCCAATTATTAGTAGTACATATTGACAAATAAAAACACAGATTTGGGATCACAAACTTAATGGCTGTGTAAAATTTCATTGAGAAATGGCGAGTACCAAGACTGAGACCACAGTAATACCAGATGCAAAATGCCACTTGGGACAGTTATGAGGTTTGGCATAAAATTTGTATCTTCAAAAATTTTGACCACCAGTAACATTTATATTTATATATTATGTAATATAAAATATTTAAATATAGATAAAATTATATGTTAAAGGCAAAATGAATAACATTTTAATAGGCTTTAATATAATTAACTTATTAATGATACACCCATTTTGATCACAATCATACAAAATAAAATTAAATCATATTAATAATTGTATTTTTCATAAAAGCAATATAAGTAAATATGTCTCCATGTTTTTGAAATCTTGTTTAATACTTCATGATTAGTGAATAGAAGACCTGGCTCTGATGATGAATTCTGATTATACTGTATACAGTATCATACTATAATATTTATGTTTACTGACTACCAGAGCTAAAAATGACATCTCACAACACATTTTTTTTAAAGATTTTATTTATTTATTCAACAGAGATAGAGACAGCCAGCGAGAGAGGGAACACAAGCAGGGGGAGTGGGAGAGAAAGAAGCAGGCTCATAGTGGAAGAACCTGATGTGGGGCTCGATCCCATAATGTCAGGATCACACCCTGAGCCGAAGGCAGACTTAACCGTTGTGCCACCCAGGCGTCCCCTCACAATACATCTTATTCCAAAATGGGGCAAATACATGAATGGTCATGCTTACTGAATCATGGCACTTCTTAGTATATTTCTACATATATACCAACATGCTGTTGGAATTCGATCTTACAGAGAAGTCTGAAACAGTTGTAGGCTTGTTTTATTTAAAATGGGTAATGAACAGACTTGAACTTCTTCTTGTGGCAATTTAAAAACAGGTTAGAGAATTGTTCCTAGTCGTAACTATGTGTACAATGAGATTTTAGATATCATTTGCTTACATAATTTTATCCAGCAAAATCTCATGACGGTAGACATATTTTTAAACATTGAGTCTTAATATTTAAAAATATATCACTAGTTCTTTTTTTTCCAAAAAATAAGTTAATTTCACATTTGTTTTTAAAATGCAACCTCTAGGGTGGTCTGGATGACACAGTCAGTTAAGTCTCCAACTCTTCGTTCTGGTCATGGTCTCAGTGTCCTGGGTTGGAGCCCCGCATTGGGCTCTGTGCTCAACAGGGAGCCTGCTTGAGGATTCTTTCTATTCCTCTTATTCTGCCCCTACCACCACTCATGCCTGCTCTATCTCTCTCTCTCTGTAAAATAATAAGCATTTTTTAAATGCAGCTTCTACATTTTATTTTTTAAAATAATTTTTATTTTGTTATATTAGTCACCATACAGTACATCCCCAGTTTTTGAAACAATGTTCCATGATTTATTACATGCATATAAAACTCAGTGCACCATGCAATATGTGCCCTCCTTAATACCCATCACTGGCCTATCCAAACCCCCCACACCCCTGCCCTCTGAAGCCCTCAGTTTGGTTCCCAGAGTCCACAGTCTCTCATGGTTCATTAACCCTTCTGTTTACCCCCCTTCATTCTTCCCTTCCTTCTCCTACTGATCTTCCTGTATCTTATGTTCCATAAATGAGTGAAACCATATGATAATTGTCTTTCTCTGCTTGACTTATTTCACTTAGCATAATCTCCTCCAGTCCCATCCATGTTGCTGCCAATGTTGAGAAATCATTCTTTGTGATGCCTGAGTAATATTCCATTGTATATATAGACCACAACTTCTTAATCCAGTCATCTGTTGACGTGCATCATGGCTCCATCCACAATTTAGTTATTGTGGATAATGCTGCTATGAACATTGGGGTGCATATGGCCCTTCTCTTCACTACATCTGTATCATTGGGGTAAATACCCAGTATTACAATTACTGGATCATAGGGTAGCTCAAATTTTAACTTTTTAAGGGACTTCCACAACGTTTTCCAAAGTGGCTATACCAACTTGCATTCCCACCAACAATGTAAGAGGGATCCCCTTTGTCCACATCCTCTCCAACATTTGTTCTTTCATGCCTTGTCATTTTTTGCCATTATAACTGGCATAAGGTGGTATCTCAATGTGGTTTTGATTTGAATTTCCCTGATGGCTAATGATTTTGAACATTTTTTCATGTGTCTGTTGGCCATTTGTATGTCTTCTTTGGAAAAGTGTCTGTTCATATCTTCTGCCCATTGTTTGATTTGATTATTTGTTTCCCATGTATTTAGTTTGAGAAGTTCTTTGTAGATCTTAATACCAGTCTTTTATCTGTAGCATCATTTGAAAATATATTCTCCCATTCTGTGGACTTCCTCTTAGTTTTTTTGACTGTTTCCTTGGCTGTGCAGAAGCTTTTCATCTTGAGGAAGTCCCACTAGTTCATTTTTGCTTTTGTTTCTCTTGCCTTTGGAGATGTGTCATGAAGAAAGTTGCTGTGGCCGATGTCAAAGAGGTTACAGCCTATGTTCTCCTCTAGGATTTTGATGGATTCCTGTCTCACATTGAGGTCTTTCATCCATTTGGTGTTTCTCTTTGTGTATGGTGTGAGAGAGTGGTCAAGTTTCATTGTTTTGCATGTAGCTGACCAATTGTCCCAGCACCATTTATTGAAGAGACTGTCTTTTTTCCACTGGATGTTTTTTCCTGCTTTACCAAAGATTAGTTGCCCAAAGAGCTGAGGGTCCATTTCTGGGATCTCTATTCTGTTCCATTGGTCTATGTGTCTGCTTTTGTGCCAGTACCATCCTGTCTTTGTGATCACAGTTCTGTAGTACAGCTTGAAATCAGGCAACGTGATGCCCCCAGCTTTGTTTTCCCTTTTCAACATTTCCTTGGCAATTCAGGGCCTTTTCTGGTTCCACACAAATTTAAGGGCTGTTTGTTCCATCTCTTCGAAAAATGTCATTGTATTTGGATTGAGATCACATTGAAAGTGTAGATTTCTCTAGGTATCATAGACATTTTAACTATGTTTATTCTTCCAATTCCTGAGCATGGAATATTTTTCCATCTTTTTGTGTCTTCTTCAATGTATTTCAAGAATGATTTGTAGTTTTTAGAATATAGATCCTTTACGTCTCTGGTTAATTGTGAGATAACATATGATTTTTGGTGCTATTGTAAATGGAATGCATTCCCTAATTTCTCATTCTTCAGTCTCATTGTTCGTGTATAGAAATGCAATGATTTCTGAGCATTGATTTTGTATCCTGGCACATTACTGAATTGCTTTATATGTTCTAGTAGTTTGGGGGTGGAGTCTTTGGGGTTTTCTGTATAGAGAACCATGTCATCTGCGAAGAGAGACAGTTTGACTACTTCTTTGCCAATTTGGATACCTTTTATCCCTTTTTGTTGTCTGATTGCTGTTGCAAGGACTTCTAATACTATGTTGAACAATAATGGCGAGAGTAGGCATCCTTGCCGTGTTCCTGATTGTAAGGGAAAGGATTTCAGCTTTTCCCCATTAGAATGATATTTGCTGTGGGCTTTTCATAGATGGTTTTTATGAAATTGAGGAATGTGCCCTTTATCCCTACACTCCGAAGGGTTTTAATCAGGAAAGGATTCTGTATTTGTCAAATGCTTTTTCTGCATCAATTGAGAGGATCATACGGTTCTTGACTTTTTCTTGTTGATATGATGTATTACACTGATTGATTTGCAAATGTTGAACTAAACTTGCCTCCCAGGGATGAATCCCACTTGGTCGTGATGGATAAACCTTTTAATGTACTGTTGGATCCTATTAGCTAGGATCTTGTTGAGAATTTTGGCATCCATATTCATCAGGGAAATCGGTCTGTAATTCTCCTTTTTGATGGTGTCTTTGCTTCGTTTGGGGATCAAGGTAATACTGCCCTCATAGAATGAGTTTGGAAGTTTTCCTTCTGTTTCTATTTTCTGGAACAGCTTCAGAAGAATAGGGATTATTTCTTCTTTGAATGTTTGGTAGAATTCCCTGGGGAATCCGTCAGTTCCTGGACTCTTGTTTTGGGGAGGTTTTTGGTCACGGCTTCAAACTTTTCATAATTAATTGGTCTGTTTAAATAATCAATTTCTTCCTGTTTCTGTCTTGGTAGTTTATAGGTTTCCAGGAAGGCATCCATTTCTTCCAGGTTGTTTAATTTATTGGCATAAAGCTGTTGACAAAAGTTTCTAATGATCTTTCCTATTTCATTGGTGTTGGTTGTGACCTCCCCCTTTTCATTCATAATTTTATTAACTTGGGTCTTTTCTCTATTCTTTTGATTAAGTTCTGCCAGTGGCTTATTGATCTTATTTATTCTTTTAAAGAACCAGCTTCTAGTTCTGTTGATCTGCTCTTCTGTGCTACTGGTTTCTTTTTTTTTTTTTTTTTTAACGATTTTTTATTATATTATGTTAGTCACCATACAGTACATCCCCGGTTTCATTAGTTGCATATAACACCCAGTGCAGCATGCCATATGTGCCCTCCTTACTACCCATCACCGGTCTATCCCATTCCCCCACCCCCCTCCCCTCTGAGGCCCTCTGTTTGCTACTGGTTTCTAATTCATTGATCTCTGCTTTAATCTTGACCAACTGCCTTCTTGTGTGTGGGTTAGGCCTGTTCTTCTGTTCCAGCTCCAGCTTCTTGAGGTGAGAATATAAAAAATGTATTTTAGATTCTTCTATTCTTTTGAGTGAGGCTTGGATGGCTATGTATTTTCCCCTTAGGACTGCCTTTGCAGTGTCCCATAAGTTTTGGACCACTGTGTTTTCATTCTCGTTGGTTTCCAGAAATTGTTTAAACTGATTTTTAATTTGCTGGTTTACCCAATCGTTCTTGAGCAGGATGGTTCTTAGTTTCCAAGTGTTTGAGTTTCCTTGAAATTTTTCCTTGTGATGGAGTTTCAGTTTCAAAGCACTGTGGTCTGAGAATATGCAGGGAATAATCTCAGTCTCTTGGTATCAGTTGAGACCTGTTTTGTTACACAGGATATGGTCTATTCTGGAGAAAGTTCCATGTGTGCGAAAAGAATGAGTATTCTGTTGTTCTGGGGTGTAGTGTTCTGTATATATCTATGAGGTCCATCTGGTCCAGTATTTCATTCAAAGCTCTTGTGTTTGTTGATTTTCTGCTTAAGTGATCTGTGTATTGCTGATAGTGAAGTGTTGATGTCCCCTACTACTAACATATTTTTATCTGTATGTCTCTTTTTTCTGGTTAAGAGTTAGCTTGTGTATCTACCTGCTCCCCTGTTGGGGCATAGATATTTATAATTGTCATATCCACTTGATGAATACATCCTTTAAGAATAATATAGTGTCCTTTTGTATCTCTATCTACATTCTTTAGTTTAAAATCTAATCTGTCTGATATGAGAATTGCTACCCCAGTTTTCTTTTGAGGTCCATTGGCATGAAAGATGTTTTTCCATACCTTCACTTTCAGTCTGGATGTATCTTTATGTTCAAGATGAGTCTCTTGTAGATAGCAAATGGATGGGTCATGTCTTTTTATCCAATCTGCAACTCTGTGGCATTTTATGGGAGCATTTAGACAATTCACATTGAGAGTGATTATTGAGAGGTATGATTTTAATGGTGTCATGTTGCCTGTGACGTCTTTGTTTGTATATTGTAAATTTCTGTTCTGTATCACTCTTGGGGACTTGTTACTTTTATAGAACCCCCTTAATATCTCACGTAGGGCTGGCTTGGTGGTGATGAATTCCTTCAGTTTCTGCCAATCCGGGAAGGTCTTTATCTCTCCATCAATTCTGAAAGACAGCCTTGTTGGATAAAGGATCCTTGGCTGCATGTTTTTCTCAGATAGAGCTTTGAAAATACCCTGCCAACCCTTCCCAGCCTGCCAGGTCTCTGTAGACAGATCTGACTTTATTCTGATATTTTTCCCTCTGTATGTGCGGATTTTCTTCCCCCTGGCTGCTTTCAATACTGTATCCATGGATCTAATATTTGCTAATTGCACTATGACGTGACGTGGCGTAGGTCTGTTCTCATTGATCTTGGGAGTGGTCTTCTCTGCCTCTTGGATATGAATGCTTGTTTCCTTTTCCAGATTAGGGAAGTTCTCAACTACAATTTGTTCACATATCTTTCCTAGACCTTTCTCTTTCTCCACCCCTTCAGAGATGCCAGTGATTCTGACATTGGAACATTTCACTGAGTCAGTAATCTCCCGTAATCTACATTCTTGAGATTGGATTTTTTTGAGCCAAGTTTCTTTTTTAATTTTCTCTTCTACTATCTCATCCTCTAATTCACTAATTCGTTCTTCTGCCTCATTTACCCTAGCAGTCAGAATATCTAGTTTTGACTGCATTTGATTCATAGAATTTTTAAATTTCTTCCAGACTCGCTCTCATTTCTGCCCTTAGAGATTCTATATTCTCATTAATATTTTTGTTAATAGTTTTTTCAAGCCTACACATCATCTTGACCATTGTTACTCTGAATCCATTTCTGATAATTTGATTATGTCCATATTCGCTAGTTCTGTGGCAGAAGCCACAGACTCATTATCTTTTCTTTGCTGGGGGGGATTTCTCCTCCTTGTCATTCATTTGAGGAGAGGTTGCAGGGATGCCCAGAGCCCAAATTATTGACCAGGACCCAGGCAGTATGTACTCATTTTATAGGGACCTTATGGATGTAGGCTTCTTGATTTATCAGCCTGCCTTCTGGGGGAGGGGCCTGCCATGCTGATATTCAGGCAACCCTCTTTGGGTAGAGTTGTCCTGTCCCCTGCGAGGGGCAATAGGGATGGGCACAATGTGAGCCAGCATTTCCGGGCTTTTGTTCTCTGGTGGCTTTCCCTGGCAGTTTGCTGTGCCTCTTCTGAGAGTCAGAGCAGCAGTGGCCATATACTAGCCTCTGTCTCAGAATAGAGAGATTGCAGTACGGTCCCCACTGAGCTCTCTTGGCCACTTTAGCTCTGTTTCTGTCGGTGCTGCTAAAAACCCTGCAGCATCCTGGGTTGTGCACCCCACAGCTGCTCTCCCAGCCCTCACATCCAGTCACGGAACTTTCTGTCCTTTGTGCTTCTTACACCGCCAGCTGCCCCTGGTTGCCGCTCATGCTCCCGAGCTCCTTGTTTCAGTATGGTTTGTGCACACTCCAGAGCCGGTTTTCAGTCTGGTCGCTCACGTGGTCCCGAGCTCCCAGTATTAGCCTGGTTCCAGTGAGCTCTCCAGAGCTCCGGGTTTCACTCTGGTCATGTGCCCTCCCAAGTTCTCAGTTTCAGTCTAGTTCGAGTGTGAGCTCCGGACCTCCAGTTTTTAGTTTGGATGTGTGTGTGCCCCCGAGCTCCCAGTTTTAGTCCGGTTCCAGTGAGCGCTCTGGAGATCCGTTTTTCAGTCTGGTCACACTCACATTCCCAGGCTCAGGGTCTCATTCTGCTCTCTTGCAGGTGCTGGTCTGTGAGTCCGGCCCCTCCCCAGTGCAGGTGGCTACCACTTCCCAGTGCCCAAGCCTGTCAGCTCCCTCACCCTTTGGTTTATCTTCCAATATCTGTGCACAGTTTCATGGCTCCCTGCATTGTACCTCAAAATTTAGTGCTGGAGATGTTCATTTGTAGAGATCCAGATGTATCTTCCTGCATCTCAGGCTGATTCTGTGGTTTTTCAGGATGGTCTGGTAGATATCCAGCTCGACTCAGGGGACCAGCTGAAAAAGGGGTCCCTCTCTCCTCCACCATCTTTTCTCCTCCTTGCAGAAAGTGGTCACTTTTCTGTTCATAGAGTTTCTGCTACTCTTTTCTTCATTCTCCAGTTGCATTCATAGGTATTCAGAATGGTTGGTAGCTCTCTAGCTGAATTCCTGGGACCAGACGAACTTTATTTATCCTGCTTCTCTGCCATCTTGGAATGCCCCCAGCTTCTACATTTTAAGGACAGTATATGTGTTAACTTTGAGCTAAGAATGTTACAAACATCTCTAAAATGTTGGTAGCATTTTGGAATTTTTGTTAAAATCAAATGTCTTATATTACAATTAATCAAAATGACTTTAAAACAAAGTAACATGACTGTGTATATTCCATGTGATATAACCTAAATGCAAAGAATTTCTGAAGTTTTTAAATGTTTTCATTTAACATATGATTTCAAGATAAAATACATAAAATCTTCCACTTAAACTCACCATTTTTAACAATAAAAATTTTACAAGATTAAAAAAATACAAGAATTCATGATATAGTTTATGTTTAAACTATGTTTAATCCTTAGCTTTGTCCATTAAAAAAAAAGTTAGAAATAATAACTAATACAACAAAAATGAACACTACCACCCTTGAGATTGTGATATCTAAAAACTATTTCCTATAAAAAGAATCACAAATCCTTAGAGTAATGATAGGGTACAGGTACAGAGTAGAATTTACCTATAGCAATCTGGGAATTTGTGGTCATACCAGAAAACATGAATGTGACCAAATAGGGTCATGGCAAATGGACCTAGGCAACAAGCTATACACTTCTACTGCCAAGGATTGGACATTTGTGTACCAATATGGATAATGATCACATGAATTTAATACAGCAAATATGTTTAAATTAAGGAGTTTCAAATTACCCTAAAATGCTTTGGTGAACACTGGGTGATTTTAGGAACAAACTCATTAAAACTAGTAAAAGAAAAAATAGTCTTTTTTTCACTTGCTATATAATCTATATATTAGGAATTAAAGTTGCCAAATTGGCTTATGTTTGGTGAGTGAGTTGTCTTTAAGGATTTCAGCTAACAAATGAAGAAAAAAGACACAATGTCAATAACATCACTTTGTATACTCTAATGACTGCAAAAACCTAGGCAATGATCTTTAAAATTTGCTGAAAACTTCAAAATATAGAGAACCACATATATATATCATCTTGCCCAAAAAAATGACAGTATCATCAAACTTTTATATCTAACAATAAATTAATGGTAATTGCAGGGTTTAGGGAAGATGACATCATGAATATGCATCCAGCAAAATCCAGACTACAAGAATCTGTTCATTACAAACTAGCTACTTTATTTGACAAGAATAAAAGGGCAAAATTAAAAATAAATGCGTAAAAAGGCAAACCAATAGAACAAAAGTATTTAGAGGGTTTATCAAACAATTGCAAAGTACTTATTTATTTATATCCTAATCAGGAAAACCCAATTTATAACTTAGAAGTCAATTATAAAAATATCAACTCGAGGACACTGTGAAGATGGCAGAGTTGGAGAAACCTAATGTAGCCTTCTCCCACACAACTAGATAACACTTAAAGTGTAAGTAACTCAGAAAAGGATCTGAAGATTGGCAGTACAAACTCCACAGCTAAAGGTAGAGAAGAAGGCACATTAAGGATGGTAGGAAAGGTGGAGATATGATGGAGAGTTAAACTAGTCATGGCCAGCTGTGGTAGAGAATCCAGCATTATGGAGAAGGGTGGAAAACAGACTATCACACCAGGGAGCCAACATGGGGAAGACAAATTCCCATATTTGGCTTTGAAAGTGAGATGGTCTAAATTTCTTGGATTCTTACAACCTGCAATGCTTAAAGGCTGGAATTTTAAGTATCAATGGACTTGGCTTTCTTCCAAAAGCCCAGATGGCATTAGGAAGCTGAGTCTCTACCCTTAAAGAGACAACACAAAAACCAGCCCATGGAAACAGCATAGAAGTAGACTTTGAAAAACCCCTGGGGCATATGGGAGGGGAACTTATTTACTCATTTCAGATTCAGATTTCAGAGAAGCAGGGATCATGGGGAGACCCCCTCCAGGAACAAAAGAGCTGGCAGTGGCTATTTCTCTCCATTGTCCTTCAGCGTAAACACAGGGACACCTGCAGGAACAAGTGCTGTGATGACATTCATTAACTAACTTTCTTACACCAAGCCCTGCCCTGGCCAGTCACTGAATCTACCCTTTGTAGTTATGCTTGCCTCAATCCCAGCACTGTGGGTCTCCTTTCCCAAGAAGACCTGTGAAACCTTGCAAAACAATGTCTCCTAACCCAAGTGTTTTGAGAGCCTTTGGTCTTGGTCTTTGGTCACCACTCAGGGAAAATGAGTGCACCTTGTTAAAACTGCACTACTCATGCAGAATTTGCTGAGCAGTCACAGCCACCCTGGTGGTTACAGCATTTATAAGTCCCCTTTGGAGGAAGACCAGCACATAAAGGTTGAGGACACCATGGCCCCAAACATGGGCACTTTGTGAAGCAGGACCTGCCAGTTCCACTTTCTGCAGAAGCTGAATGTCCCTTATGGGAAAAGACCAGCATGCATACTTTGTGAGCACTGTGGGCCCACCAAAATGAGCTTTGTGGAGTGGCCTGGCCAGCCCTGGTCTCCAAAGTGGCTGTATATCCCTTGTGAAAGAGAACCAGTGTCACTTTGTTAAAAGTGTGCATCATGCCCACTACTTTCAAAAGCAGGAGACATAGCTGAGTTTCATAACACCCAAAAACAGACCCAGAGCTAGACAAAATGAAGAGAAAGAAGAAATGTCCCAAATGAAAGACCAGGACCAAATCACAGCAACAGACCTAAGTGAAACAGATAAAAGTAATATACCTCATAAAGACTATAAAGTAATAATTTGAAGGATACTCATTGGACTTGAGAAAAAAGTGCAGGCATCAAGTAATCAACCTGAACATGTGAAAGAAAAAATATGCAAAATGAGAATAGACTTAGGAAACTCAGTGACTGGATCCAGTGTAATAACATTTGCATTATAGGAATCCCAGGGGAGGAAGAGAGAAAAGGGTACAGAAAATGTATTTGAAGAAATAATAGCTGGAAACTTCCCAAAGCTTGGGAAATAAATAGATACCCAGATTCAGGAAGCATTGAGAACCCGCCCCCCCAACCAAAATCGACCCAAGAAGATCCACACAAAGACACATGGTAGTTAAAATGGCAAAAAAAGAAATGATAAAGAGAGAGTTTTAAAAGCAGCAAGAGAAAAGAAAGCAATTACATACAAGGGAAACCCCAAAAGTCTATGAGCAGATTTTTCAGCAGGAACATTGCAGGCTGGAGAGAATGGTATGATATAATGAAAGTTATGAGTCTGCAGACAAAATCTGTGGACAAAAATATTTGATTGAGCAACTCAATCATTCAGAATAGAAGGAGAAATAGAGAGTTCCTCAACAAAAGGTAAAGGAGTTGATGATCACTAAACCAGTACTAAAATAAATGTTAAAGGGAGGGGGCTCTGCATGGAAAGGAGAAGCAATGAAAAAGAGTATGAAAAGTAGGAAACACAAAAACAATATATCTGTAAGCATCAGTCAAGGGAGTCACAAAATAAAAAGATATAAAATATGACACCATAAATTTAAAATGTGAAAGGGAGGTGGAGAGAAGTAAATGGGTTCAAGCTTAAGCAGTCATCAACTTAATATAGGCTGCTATATACAGAAGATAGTATATACAAACAGAATGGTAACCACAAATCAAAAATGGTAATCGATATGCAAAGAGAAGAAATAAATCCAAGTATATCACTGAATAAGGCCTGCAAACCATGAAACAGACTAAGAAAGAAAGGGTCAGAGAAAAATTACAAAAACAGCCACAAAACAAGTAACAAAATGGCAATAAATATATACATTTCAAAAATAACTTGGAATGTAAATGGACTAAACATTAAAATCTAAAGACATAGGATAAGAGAATATATACTTTTAAAAGCCCACAAGAAATCAAGATTTGTCTATATGCTGCCTACAAGAGACTCATTTCAGACTTTAAAACACCTGCAGATTGAAAGTGAGAAGTGACATGTTGGAGAAATATTTATCATACAAATGCATGTCAAAAGAAAGTCAGAAGGGCAATACTTATGTTAGACAAAATATTTAAAACAAATAAAGGGGGAATGAAGCATGAGAGACTATGGACTCTGAGAAACAAACTGAGGGCTTCAGAGGGGAGGGGGTGGGGGAATGGGACAGGCTGGTGATGGGTAGTAAGGAGGGCACGTATTGCATAGTGCACTAGGTGTTATATGCAACTAATGAATCATCTAACTTTACATCAAAAACCAGGGATGTACTGTATGGTGACTAACATAATATAATAAAAATATTATTATAAAAAAATAAAACAAATATGGTAACAAAAGACAAAGGAAAAGACTATATAATAATAAAGGTGATGATCCAACAAAAAGATATAACAATTGTAAATTTTTATGCGCCCAATATAAGAGCACCCAAATACATAAAATAGTTAATAACTGGATACCTTGGTGGCTCGGTCAGTTAAGCATATTGCCTTTGGCTCAGGTAGTGATCCCAGGATCCTTGGATTGAGTCGCAGACTGGGCTTCTTGCTCAGTGAGAAGCATGCTTCTCCCTCTGCCTGCCACTCCCTTGCTTCTGCTCTCTCTAATAAATAAATATATAATTTTAAAAAAATTTTTAAAAATGAAAAATAAAATCAAATAGTTAATAACAGACATAAAGGAACTAATTGATAGTATGCAATAATAGTAGGGGAATATAACACCCCAAATACACAAATGGACACACCATCCAAACAAAAAATCAACAAGGAAATAGTGACTTTGAATGACACACAGGAACAGATAGATTTAATAGATATATTCAAAACATTCTATCCTAAAGCAACAAAATACACATTATTTTCAAGTGTACATGGGACATTCTCCAGAACAGATCACATCCTGGGTCACAAATCAGGCCTCAACAAATTTTAAAAAGATCAAAATCATACCATGCATTTTTTTCTGTACACAATGCTATGAAACTAGAAATCAATCACAAGAAAAAATCTGGAAGGACCACAAATACATGGAGGTTAAGTGACATACTACTAAACAACAAACAAATCAAATAAGAAATAAAAAAAAATTACACGGAAACAAGTGAAAATGAAAAAAAAAAAAAAAGGTCCCAACTCTTTAAGATGCAAGACAAGCAGTTTTAAGAGGGAATTTCAATGCAATACAGTCTTACTTCAAGAAGCAAAAAAAAAAACAAAAAACAAAAAAAAACAAAAAAAAAACACAAATTAACAACTTAACCTTAGACCTAAAGGAAATAAAGAAAGAAGAGCCAACAAAACCCAGAATAAATAGAGGAAGGAAATAATAAATAGTATTTCCAGAAACAAATGATATAGAAACTAAGAAAAACAATAGAACAGATCAATGAAACCAGGAGTGTGCTGCTTGGAAAGATAATTAAAATTGAAAAAACTCTAGCCAGAACTCAAATAAACAAAACCAGAAATGATATAAGAGAAATAACAACCAACACCACAGAAATACAAACAATTCTAAAAGAATGTTACAAAAAAAAAATGCCAAAAAATTGGCCAACTTAGAATCAATGGATGAATACCTAGAAACATACGAACTACCAAAACTGAAGCAGGAAGAAATAAAAAATTTGAACAGATCAATTACCGCCAATAAAACTGAATCAGAAAAAAACAAAACAAAACAAAAACCCTGAAATTCCCAACAAATGAAAGTCCAAGATCAGATAGTTTCACAGGGGAATTGAAGCAAATGCTTATAGAAGAGTTAACATCCATTCTTTCCAAACTATTTGAAAAAATAGAAGAGGAAAGAAAACTTCCAAATCCATTCTATGAAGCCAGCATTACCCTGATACCAGAACTAGATAAAGACGCCACAAAAAAGGAGACCTACAGTTCAATTTCCTTAATGAAGATATATGTAAAAATTCTCAATGAAATATTTGCAAACCAAATCCAACAGTATTTACCAGGATAAAGTGGCATTTATTCCCCAGATGGAATTGTGCTTCAATAACATCAAATCATTTAATATGACACAACATATCAATAAGAGAAAAGATTAAAAGATATTATCATTTCAATCTGTGTTGAAAAAAATTGGACAAAGTACAACATTCACTTATGATAAAAATTCTCAACATAATATGCTTAGAGGGAGCATTCCTAAAGACAATAAAGGCCTTATATGAAAAACCTACAGCTAACATAATACTCGATGGGGAAAAATTGAGAACATTTCCCTTAAGGTAAAGAAAAAGACAAAAATGTCCAGTCTTACCAATCTTATTCAACATACTACTGGAAGTTCTAGGCCCAAGAATCACACAACAGCAACAACAAAAATAAAAGACATGGAAATCAATAAGGAAAAAGTAAAACTTCCACTATAAGCAGATGACATGATACTATATATAGAAAACCCTAAAGAATCCACGAAAAACATACAAATGGTTAACAGACAGAGGAACATGTGTTCAACATCACTAGCCATCAGGGAAATATAAATCAAAACCACAAAGAGATACTACCTTACACCAGTTAGAATGGCAAAAATTAATGCGGCAGGAAACAACAAATGTTGGCAAGGATGTGGAGAAAGGCGAACACTCTCACACTGTTGGTGGGAATGCAAACTGGTACAGCCACTCTGGAAAACAGTATGGAGTTTCTTCAAGATGTTAAAAATAGAGCTATCCTACAACCCAGCAATTGCAATACTAGGTATTTACCCCAAAGATACAGACATAGTGAAAAGAAGGGGCACATTCACCCCAATGTTCATAGCAGCAATGTCCATGATAGCTAAACTGTGGAAGGAGAAAAGATGCCCTTCAACAAATGAATGAATAAAGAAGATGTGGTTCATATATACAACGGAATATTACTCAGACATCAGAAAGGATGAATACCTACCATTTTCATTGACATGGATGGAACTGGAGGGGATTATGCTAAGTGGAATAAGTCAAGCAGAGAAATACAATTATCATATGGTTTCACTCATTTATGGAACATAAGAAATAGGGAGATCAGTAGGAGAAGGAAGGGAAGAAGGAAGGGGGGGTAAACAGAAGGCGGAATGAACCATGAGAGGCTGTGGACTTTGGGAAACAAACTGAGGGTTTCAGAGGGGAGGGGGTAGGGGATTGTGATAGGCCGGTGATAGGTATTAAGGAGGGCACATATTGCATGGAACATTGGGTGTTGTATGCAAACAATAAATCATGGAACACTACATCAAAAACTAATGATGCACTGTATGGTGACATAACATAACATAATAAAAAAGAAAAAAGAAAAAGAAAACAATCTTTTTTACAATTGTACCAAAAATAATAAGATATCAAGAATGAACTTAACCAAAAAGTTGAAAGAGCTGTACTCTGAAAACTATAAAACATTGATGAAAGAAATTGAAAATGGCACAAGGAAATGGAAAGACATTCCATGCTGTTGGATTGGAAGAATAAAAATTGTTAAAATGTCCATATTACCAAAAGCAATCTGCACAATTAATGAAATCCCTATCAAAATACTAACAGCATTTTTCATAAAACTAGAAAGAAAAATAATTATAAAATTTGTATGGAACCACAAAAAAAATAGCCAAAGCAATCTTGAAAAAGAAAACCAAAGTTGGTGGCATCACAGTGTCAGACTTCAAGCTATATTACAAAGCTGTAATCACCAAGACAATATGATACTGGCACAAAAACAGATGCATAGATCAATAGACCAGAATAGAGAACCCAGAAATGGACCCTCAACTCTATGGTCAACTAATCTTCGACAAAGCAGGAAAGAATATCCAATGGATAAAAGACAGTCTCTTCAGATGGTGTTGGGAAAACTGGACAGCCACACACAGAAGAATGAAGCTGTATCATTTCCTTACACCATACACAAAAACAAACTCAAAATGAATGAAGGACCTAAATGTGAGACAGGAATCCTTCACCATCCTAGAGGAGAACCGAAGCAGCAACCTCTTTGACCTCAGCAGCAGCAACTTCTTCGCTAGTTATGTCTCCAAAGGCAAGGGAAACAAAAGCAAAATGAAATATTGGGACTTCATAAAGATAAAAACCTTTCATACAGCAAAAAGAACAGTTGACAAAACCATAGGAAAACCTACAGAATGGGAGAAGATATTTGTAAATGTCTCATCAGATAGAGGGCTAGTATAAAAGATATATAAAGAACTTACCAAACTCAACATCCAAAGAACAAATAGCCCAGTCAAGAAATGGGCAAAAAGACATGAACAGACACTTCTCTAAAGAAGATATACAAATACTAACAGAAACATGAAAAAAATGTTCAAGATCCATGTGGCATCAGGGAAATACAAATCAAAACCACAATGAGATACCACCTTAACACCAGTTAGAATGGCTAAAGTTAACAAGACAGGGAACAACAAGTGTTGGTGAATAGAAAGGGGAACTCTCTTATACTGTTGGTGGGAATCTAAGCTGGTAGAGCCACTCTGGAAAACAGTATGGAAGTTTCTCAAAAAGTTAAAAATAGAACTACCATACGACCCAGCAGGTGTCCTGCTAGGTATTTATCCAAATGAATCAAGTGTTGTGTTCTAAAGGGCACCTGCATCCTAATGTTTGCAGCAGCAATGTTCACAATAGCCAAACTATGGAAAGAGCCCAGATATCCATCAACAAATGAATAGATAAAGAAGATGCGGTGTATATACACAGTGGAATATTACTCAGTCATCAACATGGATGAAATCTTACCTTTTGCAGCTACGTGGATGGAACTGGAGGAGATTATGCTAAGTGAAATAAGTGAATCAGAGATAGATAATTATCATATGGCTTCATTAATATGTGGAATTTAAGAAACAAAATAGAGGATGATAAGGGAAGGGAGGGAGAAATAAAATAAGATGAAATCAGAGAGGGAGACAAAAATAAGAGATCTTAACTCTAGGAGACAAATTGAGGGTTGCTGTAGGGGAGGTGGATGAGGAGAAGAGGTGATGGGTATTAAAGAGGGCATATGGTGGAACCAACACTGGGTGTCATATGCTATCGATGAATAACTGAACTCTACATCTGAACTAATGATACACCATATCTTAATCAATTGAATTTAAATAAAGTAAGATTATAAAGAAAAAGAACACAAACAAAAATCCCTGCTTGGGAGCACAGTTTATTTTGGGTTGAGTATGTGTGTGTGTGTGTGTGTGTGTGTGTGTGTTGGGGGGAAAACAGACACTAAATTTACACAGAATAGATAAGTAAATGATATAGAATGTTAGAAGACTATTTGTGATTCGGTTAGAAAAAGTAGCAAAGAACTGAGACCAATAAAAAACAATGAGGGTAACAGTGGGAAGTTCATTTAGGCCTGTTTGAATAAGTAACTTTGGAGCACAGACTAGAAAGCAAGGAGAGAATTTGTCCCATACATAGTTTGTAGAAGACTGTGGACCGTATGTTCCAGAACTGCATGGATGCCAGTTTGTTAGCATGGAGAAGACAGAGATTAGATCAGTGAGAGATGAGGCCAGAGGTATCTAGGAACATGACTGGCAGAGTCTTGGAAGACTTCGTGAGGACTGTGACTTTGGCTCCAAGGTCAATGGAAAGCCATATGTGGGGTTTTATGCAAAGGCTTTAATCTGGCTTTCATGTATGATTTTAGCTACTCTGTTGACAGCAGGTTGCTGAGGGGCATGGGTAGAAGTAGGGATATTAAGCAAACATTTCAGAAATCCATGTGAGTGATATATGTGATTCAGAGCAGGGTGGTTACAGCAGAGATGGTGAGACGTCATCAGATTCTGGATGTGTTTGGAGGTAGAGAATACAAATCCCAGTGGACAGAACATAAGAGTGTGTGCAGATCAGAGAACTCATGGGTGACCCCAAATCTTTGGGCCTAAGGCATTGAAGGATGCCACTGCCATCCTTAGGAATAAGGAAGGATGTTCCTGGAAATGTATGAGATGGGGGGCCAAGATACAAGATACAAGATTGGACTTGTTATATCAGAGATGTCTAAGAGCCATTTGAATGGAAAGCTCACCTCATCAGTTAGATGCATGACTGAATCAGCAAGTGAATATATGTAAAATGTTTAGGAATCCCTGAAGACAAACATCCCACACACACAAAAAAAAGATGTGTGCAAAGGTATGAATGGTAATTTAACAGAAATCATGAATGACCAATAAACACATAAAATGATACTGAGTATAACTATCATAGAAATGAAAATGAAACCATTAGATAGTATTGCACACTTATTTTTGGCACATATTTAAATGAGCAAACCTACCAGATTTGCATGACATTGTGGAGGAAAATAAATTCTGATGCATTAAGGGTAGGAGTGTAAATTTGCTCAATCACTTTGGAAAATAATCAGGAATTACCTGGTTTTAAAATCCATTTATTTCTGTCCTGAGTGTTTGTCCTAAAGCAACTCTTATTTTCACAGGGAGACTTGTCCAAATACACTCATTGAATTTGTATTTGTGATAGCACAAAACTGGAGAACACAAGTGAATAGGTTGCTGAAACAATGTAATACTACATAGCTGTTATAAACCATCAGCACCTGCAATAATGAATCTCCCAGACAAAAAATTGGGGAAAAGAAAAGACAGAAGAAAAATTTTAGTATGATCCTTTGAATTTTCAACCTTAAAAATTGAAAACAACAAAGGTTAATTAGTAGCAAATGAATTTAGTCAGGAATATCAAGAGAATTATAATTCAGGCCCTGCGATCTATGGCAAGCCATAGAAAAGTCAAGAGAACAAAGAAGGAGAGCATTCTTTTATAGAGGAGAGGAGGAAGTTGGAACAGGTTGTTTTGAAAAAAAAATCATTGGAAGAAAATGAGAATTCAACGTGGTGGTGTTAACTCATCGCCTACAGGCCAGGGACAGCTTGCTGTTGCCCTACCAAGAGGAAATTTTCTTTCTTGCTGAAGCATGCAACGTACAACTGGTGGTAGTGCATAAGAATTCACTTTTCATGGCTCTGGACTCCATTTTGAATGAGATTTCCTTTATTCATGTTCAAAGAATGTAAAGCACAAAACAGACCCACAAAGATATTTGACACAAATATTTGTGATATAATTATAAAGGAAAACATAGGATTGACTAAAACACTCTTAAGGATGTCGTAACTTTCTGGAGATGGTGGGAGGAGACCACCATGGTTTGAATGCAATGTTAATGTGCATTGTGCATTTCCTGTATGTGTGGTGATATGCTTTTATTTTATTTTAAATGTGTAAATATTAATAAAATGTACTATCTTGTGTATGCAATATCTCTTATAATATGCATTAAAATAATTTCATTTTTAGAAGTGTAAAACATCAAGCTAAAGCCATCAAGAAAAGCTCATTTTGTTTTTCTTTTATCTCATATTAATGAGTATACTATTGTCACCCCTCTCTCAATACACTTGCAAATACAGAAATGCTTCTAAAGAAAAAGGAGATTCATGCATTATTTAATAGGATTGTATTTAATTCCAGGAGTAAACAAAATATGTCAAATACTCAAGACACTTATAAGAAAGTAGAGTTAAGATTAGCAGTTGATTAGAAAATTCTTCACAGCAATGGGCAATCCAGTGGCAGACAAATAAATGAAGAGGTGATTAAATTACTTTCTATGGATTTGTTATGGAAGTGCATCATCAAAAACAGCAAAAACAAATATTACTTTATTTCCATTATAATAATGAAGACACAGTACTGTAGTTGTGACAGAAAAAAATAAATCTGGATCCACTTGCACAAGAATCTTTTTTTTTTTTAAGATTTGTGTATTTATTTAAGAGAAAGAGTGAGCAAGCACAGCTGTAGGGCAGAGGGAAAGGAAAAGAGAATCTCCGGCAGACTTCACACTGAGTGTGGAGCCCAATATGGGGCTCAATCTCACCACCTGAGATCATGACTTGAGCTGAAACCAAGAGTCCGATGCTTAAACAACTGAGCCACCCAGGCACACCAACTTGCACAAGAATCTGAAATAACTGCTGCTATAGATTCATACAAAAGAAAAATGAAATGCATATCAAATGTATATCAAAATCAACAGTTTGGGGAGGGGTGTGTGTGTGTGTGTGTGTGTGTGTGTGTGTGTGTGTGTGTGTTTGTGTGTGTGTTTACCTGGCAGGAAACTCCAGATGAATATCTGGGCAGATCTGAAACACATGAAATGTTGCTGAGTAGGTGGGTTTAATAAGACTTGTTGACTCTGTCACTAGAGGCAGAAAGTAGCAGCTTCCTAGGGATAAAGGTGAGTAATGAGATCGTGAGGCAGATAGGTGACAGAAGCGAGATCTTTGATGTGAAGCCAGAGGACACCGTGGGCTTCTGGTTTATTTAAAAGGAACTAATGCAAATGAGTCTAACTGCCATCTCTTATTAAGCTTTTATGGGAAGTTTTGAGGTCAGAAAGTTGATAAGAAAGGCTGACTAATACTGCTAAGAACGGGGCCAAACTCTCTACTGGCTCCGGATCTGCCATATCTACAATATCTGAATGGGAAACGAGATTCAGGTTATGAATAACAAGAGTGAGTTTTCAATTTAAACTCCAGATGACTGCTGGGAAAAGGTTACAAAGCTGTTGGATAGTAAAGGTAAGCACAGATGATGAGAGCCAGAATATATAGTGTGTGTTCATCTGTGTGTGTGTGAGAGAGAGAGAGATGGAGAGAGAAATTGAGAGAGGGATTTCCATATGATTATGTATGATGTTTAAAAAAAAAAGTCCTAAACTTCCATAGTTACAATATGCACCTTGTTACAAATAGAATTTATATTTTGGTAAGAACATTTTTGCAACACACTTACGTACACAAACACACACAGATGCACACATACTTTAAACAATGAAATGGAAGCATAACTTTTAACAGAACAAGGATTAATGAGATAAATCAGGAAGGGTGAAGTAAGAAAATCAGATAGAAAATTAGCAAAACCAGAAATCTTGGAAATATAATTAATTGAAATAAAAATAAAATAAAACAAATGGAATGCATTCTGAATTCAGCATAGCGAATGAATGATTTATTTAATTAGAAGACAATGAGACATGTGCCCATATGTAACAATGAAGTTAAGAAATATGAAAAGTTGTTACAATATTGGGGGAATGAGAGTCAAAGTCATGGGTGATTAAAAAAATCTATGGACTTTACAAGATTAAATAAGATACCCAAAGTCTAAACACCATAGAGTGTGCTGGAAAATTTTACAATTTTCCAAATTATGATTAGTTAAATACTTGAAATTTTATTAACATTTGCTATATCACAATATAGAAATGATCATCATACTGTTATTATCTTAAACATGTGTGGGATTGAAATACTCTTTAATGTAAAAACAAGGAAGAAAATGGGGATGGGACGATTGTGGGAGACCTAAGACATTTCAATTTTTTAAAAAGAGTTTAATAAGTTGAGAAAGGTGGGACACTAAGTAGAAAATAGTAAAAATAATTTTGGGCCAGAGCATAGTCATCAAAAGTAGCAGAAAAGAGAGAAAACTGATGGAACATGATTGATCTTAGAAGTTCTCCAAGACAATCAATACCTTTCCTTAAATGAGGGCTGGATTTGCAGTACTTTCACTGAAATAAGTCAATTTAGTCTGTTGTATGAATTTTTGTATTTTTCACTGGCTTCCCTGAATGCTTTATGAAATTGATACAATTTATTAGTTGTTTTGAATATTCTGGTCCCCATTCTTGGATTTTATGAAGAAGTGAAACTTGTGTGTAAACTTTGAACTATGGAATAGCTTCTTGGAAAGTAAGGGAATTGGATAGTGTGTGTTTCCACACCTAATAAAATACCCACTTATATTTCAGTTCAGTGGGAGTTTTACCATAAATGCTGTGACAGTCAAAATCTCAAAATAAGCTATGTCTGAATCTGCAGTTGTCTTCAAGATACTGAAATAAGTGGCATTATCAGAGAAAAGAGTCCCTCCTTGAAGTGATCGATTTAGTCTAGTGTCACTCATTGTAAGCCCAAAAGCCTCCTAAGGCAGGTGCAGAGTGGTTAAATGAGCCCACAGCCACCGAGGAAAGCTCATCTTGCTCTTCAACTACCTGAAATTAGTGAATACACAATTGTTCTCCACTCCCAATACACTCGTCATCACAGACACAATGTGTTTAATGATAAGCAAATGGTCTGCACATCCTGTTTGAAAAGTACATCTGATCTCAGGAGAAACTGAAAACTTTTTTTCTCAAAGTTTCTCTTTGTTTTCACTGTTTACAATTTCACCTTAAGTGAATGTGAATATTCATTACTGTCAGAATGCCAGGGAGAGCTGATTTAGAAACCCAAGGGATGTTTTAACAAGCTCTTCTTCTCTGGGGATACAAACTACACAGGCAGCCCTTGTCATTCCCTCAGTTTAATTATAACTTTTTAATTGTTGTACTGTAGCTCTCTAACAAGTCCCTTGGAACATCCATAGCAGGGGCTTAAGAGGCAGGGCTCCCAGCTCCCCAAAGTCACTAAGTAAAGAAAACAAAGTTGCTTTCCAGCACTGCCCCCCCGCCCCCGCCCCCGCCATGTTCTATGAAAGACAATTTAATTCTTTGCTCAGTCCCTATGACTTTAACTTGCCTCTATTTAATAGTCTCACTGGGATGCCAAGTGATTATCAGGTTAGAGAAACCAAACCACCTCAGGGAACTTTTGTTGAAATGTGCCCACTGGAACAAAGCCATCACACTTTGAATTCAAACTATTGGGTAATGCAAACACTTCATTTTTTCTCAAACAAAAGTTCTTTGTTTTTGTTGTTGTTTTTGTTATTGTTCATATACACACTAACTCACCTTAGAAAAACAGAATATATATTCTGAGTCCTCCATTATTAGACAAGCTTCAGGAGGAAAGATACATTTATCAATCTGACCATCACTAAAAAAAAAAAAAATCATGGTATAATCTACTCACATTCCACTCCCCTTTCACATCCTCTTTCTTCCACTCCCTAAAAGCATAGAATAAAGTATTTAAATAACTGATTACTGGTCATATCATAAATACAACTGGGATGTAACAACTGGCTCATCAATGTACATGAGAAGTTAAATATGTAACTTTGTAACAGTTACAACAGAAAGTGCTTCTTGTGGATACTGAAAAATTCTCAGTAAAGGTTTCTAAGTTTCTACTCTTTTTAGTAACTACTATTGTCATTTTGTCCTTACATGGTTGATTTGAAAATAAAAATTCACATGTATTTAATAATCTTATTTTTTGAGATTGATATATAAAATCAAAAGTGAAACTATTCCCTGTTTGGATAGATTTGGTACATAGTATTTTAATATTTTTAACTGAAATTATGTCAGGCACGGTTCTGAGATCTGATCCCAACAGCATATTCTATTTATTTGTTATTTACAAAATGTGATATATTCACCCCAACTATGCTTCCCGCTTGCCTCCATCTGGTCCAAGACATTCCATAAAGTAGATCCCACATAAGATTTTAGTTCATCAGAGATAAAGAGCACATATTTTAAAATGGCCATTATGAAGAGAGACACAAAGGACATAGAGGCTTTTATCACCTCATATCGTTTGAAATTATTCAAGTTAAGATATGCAGGAATGTAAGTTTGTATTATTTTATATTTATTTACATATGTACATACACAATTTATATGTCTCTATATAAAGTTTATATTCATATTTATACATCACATTTTATATATTTCTTATAAGTTTCTCTTCATAATTATGGTCACATGAGACATGATGAGGTTTGATAATAAATGTGTGTATTGCTATAGGCCTATTCCTATGGAAAATATCACACTAGAGCCCCAGAAGGCTCATATGAACCCCAACTAAGTGCACATGCACATGGAGAAGGAACAGGAACCAGTGGAAAATGATGAAAGAAGTGAATTGATGAACTCTGAATTATTTTAAAAATCATGTAATGTCAGGTAACTACATAGCCATCATACACAATGGTCTCAAGCAGAATTGCCTTCACTCCCAACTGGTGAAGGAATGATATTTGAGTATGGTCTCCTTAAAAGATAATGCTCATAAAAATATATATTCAAGCATTTTAAGGAAGATGCAGAAGAATAAACCATGCAAAATCCCAAATAAAACAAGATATAATATTTAGAAATAAATATCCAAAAGTATAATATCACCACCAAGGATATTATTCAGGTAGAATTGTGTTTTTTTTAATGAGGACAAAATTAATATCTCTAATTCCTTAGCAAAGGGCAACCTGAAGATTTGAATTCAATTAATATGGTCTGTTCACGCTTTAACTTCAAAGTGATGTAATCAGTGTAAACATTGTTAAAAATAAGGAAGGGAAGCGTTAAGGGGGGAAATCAGAGGGGGAGATGAGCCATGAGAGACTATGGACCCCAGAAACAAACTGAGAGTTTTATAGGGGAGGGAGGTGGGGGATTGGGATAGGCCAGTGGTGGGTATTAAGGAGGGCACATTTTGCATGGAGCACCAGGTGTTTTATGCAAACAATGAATCATGGAACACTACATTCAAAAACTAATGATGTACTGTATGGTGGCTAACATAACATAATAAAAAAATAAAGTTATTCAAACTCAAATGAATTTTGCTTTAGTATTCCTCAGGACACCATGAGATTCTATGCAGAATTATCTGAAAAGGAATTCTGCTTTACACACACATTTTTAAATAGCTCCTCTATTAAGTTAGAAATGGCACAATTCAAATTTTAATATCAAAAATGACTTCTTTAGGAAGGTGTTCTACTCTGAATATTTGATAAATACCATCATTATTTATTTTAGTCTTTTATTATTTTTTACATATAAATGTTTTATCTAAATGTAATTTATGAAATAAAGAGTGAATTCCAGGTTCTGAAGTGTTTTTCCTCAGGTGCTATGAGTGTCATAACAAATGTCCTTCATCTCGCTTACAGTGCCAATCATTTCATGGCAACTTCACTTGGGATCCCAAGGTAATTTGGAGCTTGACAGAAGAAGGAATGTGGAGGCACATATAGGATTTAAATAACACTTTTTTGAAATATTTTTCAGGGTTTATTGAAATGTAACTGATACGTAACATTGCATAAGTTTAAAGTATACAGTGTGGTGATTTTATATACTACAGTATATATACGCTCATTCTTAAATCAGTAGAATATACATTATTTTCAAGTGCACATGAGACATTCTCAAGAATAGATCACATACATACTAAGTCACAAATTAGGCATCAGAAAGAACAAAAACACTGAGATGATTCCATGTATATTTTCTGAACACAATGTTAGGAAACTTAAAGTCAACCACAAGAAAAACATTTGGAGAGACCACAGAAACATGGAGGATAAACAACATACCACTAAATAATGAATGAGTCAACCAGGAAATCAAAGAAGAAATTAAAAAAAAAATACATGACAATAAATGAAAATGAAAACACAATGGTCTAAAACCTTCGGGATGCAGCAAAAGTGATAATAAGAGGGGAGCATATAACAGTACAGGCATACCTCAAGAAGCAGAAAAATTAGCCTAACTTTATACTTAAAGGAGCTAAAAAAGAACAAATGAAGACTAAAGCCAAGAGAAAGAAAGAAATCATAAAGATTAGAGTAGAAATAAGTTATCTATATAGAACCTAAAACAAACAAACAACAAAAACAAAAAACAACAAAATCACAGTAGAATATATCAATTAAACCAGGAGATGGTACTTTGAAAAAATTCATAAAATTGATAACCCCAGCCAGACTTACCAAAAAGAAAACAGAAAAGACCCAAATAAATAAAATCATACATGAGAACAGACAAGTAAAAACCAACATTACAGAAATACAAACAATTATAAGAGAATATTATGAAAAACTATATGCCAACAATTTGGACAACTTGAAGAAATAGATAAATTCCTAGAAGGAAAACAAAAACAAAACAAAAACACAACACAGAAAAACAAAAAGAATGACCCAAACTGAAATAGGAAGAAATAGAAAATTTCAACAGACAGATAACCAGCAAAGACATTGAATCAGTAACAAAAAATCACCCAAAAAACAAGTCTAGGGCCAGATAGCCTCATGGGCAAATTTTACCAAACATTTAAAAAAGAGTTAATACCTATTCTTTTCAAACTACTCCAAAAAATTGGAAAGGAAGGAGAACTTCCAAATTCATCCTATGAAGCCAGCAATTCCCTGTTAACAAAACCAGATAAAGCTTCCACTAAAAAAAGGGGAACTGCAGGACAATATTCCTGATAAACATGGCTGCAAAAATTCTCAATAAAAGGTTAGCAAATTCAAACAAATCTCTGAAATAGTCCTGAATCATGCATGTGCAGAAAGAATCAAAGGAGTAAGTCAAAATAAGATCTGAAGGAGACTCAATCTACTGCAACATAACATATAAGTTGTAGTTCAAGACCAGTCAAAATATTTTCAGCAAGAAATAGAAATAACGCTTGTCGAAAAAAGAAAATAAACTTCAGATTCCCACGGTTTAGCATTAATATCATTATATTAAAACATTATAATAGCACAATCCACAATTGCCTACCATATGAAGTACCCCAAAATTAAACAAAATGACATGAAAAATATCAAACTCATGATTAACCTAATTTTTAGGGGAGCCTTGGGTGTCTCAGTCAATTAAGTATCTGCCTTAGTCCCAGGATCAAGCCCTGGATTGGACTCCTTGTTCAGTGGGGAATCTGCTTCTCTCTCTGCCCCTCACGCCACTCTTGTTCTCTATCTTGCCTGTACCCTCTCTCAAATAAATAAATACAATCTTGAAAAAAATTAAAAAGTTAAACCTAGTTTTGAAACAATGATATTAAAATTGGCTATTTCTCTCAATAAAGAAAACAAAACATACTTTCAATGTATGTAAATTTTACATACAAATGAAAATCCTTAAAAAGAAATAGAAACATAAAAAAGAAACAAATGGAAATTATAGATTTGAAATTTCAATTTCTGAAATTAAAGTTTTACTGAACAAATATGTAAATTGAAGAAAAGTGAAAAAAAATTACCTAATATAATGACCCACAAGAACAGAAAAGAGATAATATTTCCCTCCAAATTTGTTGAACCCATGGCCAGCATTTTCTCATATTTGATAGAATATAGAAATCCATGGGTATAAGGTACTAAACCTGAAGCAAAACACAGACACACAGACACACACAGACACACACACACAAAGAACTCAAACAAAAATAAACAGTCACAAAAAATGTTGAAAGCAAACTATAATTGAAACTAATACTGAACTAATTGAAAGCAGCAAGAAATAAAATATTTTATATAAATAAAGAAATGTTAGAAATATTGTATTATTTCTCAGTAGAAATATGGCAGCCCAAAGAGGGTGGAAAAACATTTTTAAAATACTGATGGGAAAATTATCAACTGAATTTTTTACGTCCAAAAATATGATTAAAGTATTAAGGAAATATAAAGGTAATATCAGATAAAAGACTAAGATTGTTTGATGGCAAACTATGCTAACTTCCTTCAGTCTGATGGAAATGATAATAGATATACTGCATTCTTAAGGAAAATAGTAAATAATATAGGAAATGATCAATATATGAACGAATGTCAGAATTGTGTTCTTATTTGAGCTATCCCCTCCTAATTTCTTTATAATCCCTATAACTATTTAAAAACTAAAATTATGCCATGGCTTTGTGGGTTTATAATATGTGTACAAGTATTATATGTGACGAATGTGAAGAATCAAGGGGAAATTTGTGAATCTATATCATGGAGAGATTATTACACTTTCTAAGAAACAGAAGACTATTAATTGCATGTGGAGTTAGCAAAGTTAATTTGGTTATGATTTACTTCCTAGGGCATCGATAATATCCCAGAAATTGATCTAAAGCCTGACAGAACACACGCCACAATGAAAGGGAGGGAGGAGGCCACATTGAAGAAGGTAGGAAAGGCAGAGGTGTGTTTTATTTATTTTATTTTATTTTATTTTATTTTATTTTATTTTATTTTATATTTAATTTAATTTATTTTATTTTACCTTTTTGAATTAGTGTTTCTCTTTCTTTTTTTCTTCTTTTTAAACTTAATATACAGTGTATTATTTGTTCCAGAGTTACAGGTCTGTGATTCCTCAATCTTATATGATACCCAGTACTCATTACCACACATACCTTCCCCAATGTCCATCACTCAGTTACCCATCCCCTCACCCCCCCACCTCCCCTGCAACTCTCAGCTAGTTTCCTAAGATTAAGAGTCTCTAATGGTTTGTCTTTTAGAGGGGAAAGGGATCATGGGTGCTGGGGAGAGGAATGGAGCCATTGTTGTGATGAAGGATGAGAGAGAAGCACACAGGGGAATGCAGGAGAACGTTTCCCAAAGCCATTGGCTTGGAAAATGAGAATGGCTAAATTTTATGAATTCTTATAACCAGTGGGCTTAAAGGGTTTTAAAGGTCAGTGGCTTGGCATGGATAGAGCCCTAAGGGCACTGGGCTGCTCCTGGAAAAGGCAGGCAAACAACACAAGAACAGATAGCATAGAAACAGCAATGTGAAGAAAGTCTGGGGCACATAAGGGGGAGATTATTTGCTCTTCTCAGAGTACATCCAAGAGAGGAAACTTTCATTGAGATCCCTCTCCAGAAACAAAGGAGATGGCTGTTACCATGTTCTTCCAATGTCCCTCAGCCTAAGCACAGAACTACCTCTGGGAAACAGCACAGCACCAAAACTGCCTGCCTAATTTGCTTACACCAACCCACACCACCTTGCACTCCTACTGGACTGCCTTCCTCAGTTAAGCTTGCCTCAATCTTAACCTGGTAGTCTGCTGCTCCAGAAGACCAGCACAAACCCCTGTCCACAGCATATCTCCCAACAACAGAGTTCTTCAAGAACTGGTGGACTTACAGTCAGTCACAAGCAGTCCAGAGTATACCTATTTAAAACTCATCACATTCAGGCCAGGTATCAAACACGGTCTATAGCAGGCAAGGAGAGCCTCTGCAGACAACTGGCCTAAAGGAAAGAGCAGTGAAAACCTATCAGCAGAGTGCACACAGCACCCACCAGAGACACTCATTGAAGAGCCAGGGACTAGGCTTTCCATGATCTCTTCTTCATAAGGCCTTTTTTTTTTTCAGAAGCAGGAGATGTAATGGGCTATTCTAACATAGCAGAAATTAGACAAAATATCAAGATGGAGAAATTTATCCTAAATGAGAGAAGAACTTCAGGCCACAGCAAGAGACCTAAGTGAAACTGATATCAGGGCACCTGAGTGGCTGAGTTGGTTAAGCATCTGTCTTTGGCTCAGGTCGTGATCCCAGGGTCGTAGGATCGAATCCCACATTGGGCTCCCTGCTCTGCAGAGAGCCTGCTTCTCCCTTTGCCTGAGCCTCTGTCTCTCTGTGTCTCTCATGAATAAAAAAATAAAATCTTAAAAAAAAGAAACTGATATCAGCAAAAAACCTAATTCAGAATTTAAAGAATCAATCATAAGCATACTCCCTGGACTTGAGAAAATAATAGAAAAAATCATGGAAACCCTTACCACAGAGATTAGAGAATTAAAAGAGTCAATCAGAGGTAAAGAATGCAATAAATGATATTGGACAATAATGAAGAAGAACAAAAGAGCAAAACATAGACTAAGGGAGCTCAAGGAATTCATCAAACATAACACCATTAATATTATAGGAGAAGAAAGAAGAAGAAGAAGAAGAAGAAGAAGAAGAAGAAGAAGAAGAAGAAGAAGAAAAGGAAGAAGGAGGAGGAGGAGGAGGAGAAGGAGAATAGGAAGAAGAGGAGGAGGAAGGGGGCAGAGAATGTATTTGATGAAATAATAGCTCAAAACTTCCCCAATCTGGGGAAGGAAACACACATCCAGATCCAGGGGATGCAAAGAACTCCCATCAAAAGCAACAAATGTAGGCCAACACCAAGACATATGGTAGTCCAACTTGCAAACACAGTTATAAAGAAAAAAAAATCTTAGAGTGAGAAAGACAATGGAAGTCCTTGACTTACAAGTGAAAACCTACAAGGATACCTGGAGGTTTCTCAACAGAATCTTGGCAAGCCAGAGGGAGTGGCATGATATATTAAATGTGCTGAAGTGGAAAAATCTACAGCCAAGAATACTCTATCCAGTAAAACTGCCATTCAAAATAGAAGGGGAGATAGTTTCCCAAACAAAAACTAAAGAAGTTCATGACCACTAAACCAGCCCCCACAAGAAATATTAAAGGGCACTCTTTGAGTGAAAAGAAAAGATGAAAAATGACAAAGATGAAAAAGTGTCTGAGAAAACTTCAGAAACAATGACACTACAAGTATAAAATGACATTTAATATCCATAAATATTTACTCTGAATGTAAATGGACTAACACTCCAATTAAAAAACATAGGGTGTCAAATGGACAAAAAGAAACAAGCCAACAAATTTTTTAAAAAGACCCATCTGTATGCTGATAACAAACTACTCATTTTAGTGCTAAAGTTACTTGCAGATTGAAAGTGAGAAGACTGAGGAACATTTACATAAATGGACATCAAATGAAAGCCAGCATAGCAATACTGATATTGGACAAGCTAGACTGTGAAACAAAGACTAACAAGAGATGAAGAAAGGCATTCTATTATAAAAAGGGACCATCCAACAAGAAGATCTAACAATTATAAACATTTCTGTCCCCAATATAGGAGTTCCCAGATAGATAGACCACTTAATAACAGACATAAAGGAACACTTTGGTAATAACATAGTAATAGTAGGGGGCTTTAACACCCCACTTACATCATTGGACAGATCATCCAAACAGAAAATCAACAAGGAAACGATGGTTCTAAATGACACCCTGGACTAGATGGACTTAACAGATACATTCAGAATATTCCATCATAGAACAGCAGAATACACATCAAGTGCACATTGAACATTCTGCAGAATAGATCACATATTAGGTCAAAAAACAGGCCTTAACAAGAAAAAAAAAAAAAGACCAAACTCATACTATGCATCTTTTCTGAGCACAATGCTTTGAAATGACAAGTCAACCATAAGAAAAACTCTGGAAAGATTACAAATACATGAAAGGTAAACTATAGGATATTAAAAAATGAATGGGTAAATCAGGAAAGCAAAGAAGAAATCAAAAATTCATAGAAACAAAAAAAAAGAAGAAGAAGAAGAACTAGATTGGTAGGAGAAGGAAGGGAAGAATGAAGAGTGGGTAAACAGAAGGGGGAATGAACCATGAGAGACTATGGACTCTGGGAAACAAACTGAGGACTTCAGAGGGGAGGGGGTGGGGGAATGGAGTAGGCTGGTGATGGGTATTAAGGAGGGCACGTATTGGGTGGTGCACTGGGTGTTATATGCAAATAATGAATCATGGAACATTACATCAGAAACTAAGGATATACTGTATGGTGACTAACATAACATAATAAAAATTATTATTAAAAAAGAAATTAAAAAGTAAATAAAATTTAAAAATTTGATTTGCAAATAAAAAAATAAAAAAAATAAAAATTCATAGAAACAAATGAAAATGAAAATATGAAGATCCAAGCCTTTGGAGCGCAACAAAAGTGGTCCTAAGAGGGAAGTATATAACATTAAAGGCCTAATTTAAGAGAAAGAAAAAACTCAATTGAGCAACCTAACCATACACCTAAAGGAACTGGAAAAAGAACATCAAATGAAGGCTAAAGCCAACAGAAGGAAGAAAATAATAAAGATTAGAGCATAAATAAATAATATAAACTAAAAACAAACAAGCAAAAAACCACAATAGAATATATCCATTAAACCACGAGCAGTTTCTTTGAAAAAAAATAGTAAAATTGATAAACGTCTAGCCCTATTTATCAAAAAGAAATGAAAAAGGACCCAAACACATGAGAGAAGAGAAGTAACAACTAACACTACAGTATTACAAACAATTATAAGAGAATGTTATGAAAAACTATATGTCAACAAACTAGACAACCTGGAAGAAATGGATAAATTCCTAGAAAAAAATAAACTACCAATACTGAAATAGGAAGAAATATAAAATTTGAATAGACTGATAACCAGAAAGTAAACTGAATCAGTAATCAAAAATCTCCTAGCAAACAAAAGTCCAGGGCCAGATGGCTTCACAGGCAAATTTTACCAAACATTTAAAAAAGAGTTAATACCTATCCTTCTCAAACTGTTCCAAAAATTGGAAAGGAAAGACAACTTCCAAATTCATTCTATGAGGCCAGGTATGCCTTCATAACAAAACCAGATACAATCTCCACTAAAAAATAGAACCACAGGAAAATATTCCTGATAAACAAGTTGCAAAAATTCTCAAGAAAATATTAGCAAAACTGAATAAAAAAAAAAAAACATTTAATGAATCTTTCAATATTATCAAGTGGGATTTATCCCTGGGCTGCAAGAGTGGTTCAATACTCACAAATCAATCAGTGTGAGAAATCACATTAATAAAAAGAAGGATAATAATTCTATAAGATCCTTCCTATAGATGCAGAAATGCATTTTACAAAGTATAACAACCATTCATGATAAAAAAAAAAGAAACCCTTCAACAAAATAGGTTTTAGGGAACATACCTCAACATAATAATACCCATATATGAAAAATCCACAGCTAATCCCATCTTCAATGGGGAAAAACTGAGATCTTTTCCTTTACAGTCAAGAACAAGACAGTGATGTCAACTTTCACTGCTGTTATATAATGTAGTTCTATAAGTCCTAGCTACAGCTTTCAGACAACAATAAAAAATAAATAAATAAAAATAAATAAAGGCATCCAAATCTACAAAGATGTCAAACTCTCACTATTTGCAAAATACATGATGGTCTATGTAGAAAACCCAAAATATTCCACCAAAATATTGCTAGAACTGATAAATGAGTTCAGTGAAGTCTAAGAATACAAAATCAATGTACAAAAATCTGTTCCATTTCTATAAACCAATAATGATGCAGCAGAAAGATAAATCAAGGAATCGGTCCCATTTATAATTACACCAAAACCCATAAGGTACCTAGGAACAAACTAAACTAAAGAGGTAAAACATCTGTACTCTGAAAACTAGGAAACACTGAAGAAAGAAATTGAAGATGACACAAAGAAACAGAAAGGCATTCCTTGTTCATGGATTGGAAGAACAAATATTGTTAAATTGTCTATAACCCCTAAAGCAATCCACACATTTAACATAATTCCTACTAAAATACTAACATTTTTCACAGAGCTAGAACCAACAATCCTAAAATCTGTATGGAACCAAATAGACTCCCAAATAGCCAAAGTAACCTTGAAAAGCAAAGCTGGAGGAATCACAATTCTAGACTACAAATTATATTACAAAGCTGTAGCGATCAAGACAGTATGGTACTGGTGCAAGAATAGACATGTAGATAAGTGGAATGGGACAGAAAACCAAGCAATGAACCCAAAAATTAATGGTCAATTAATATTTGACAAAGCAGGAGAAAATATCTAATGGAAAAAGAGACTCTCTTCAATAGATTATGTTAGGGAAACTAGACAGCTACATGCAAAAGAATGAAACTGGACCACTTTCTCACACCAGGCACAAAAATTCAAAATGAATGAAAGACTTAAAGTGAGACAGGAAACCGATAAAATCTTAGAGGAAAACACAGGAAGCAATTACTCTTTGACATTGGCCATTGCAATTTCTTACTAGATTTTTCTCCTGAGGCAGGAAAAAAAAAGCAAAAATAAACCACGGGGACTTTATCAAAATAAAATATTTTGCACAGCAAAAACAATCAACAAACTAAAAGGCAGCTTATGGAATGGGAGAAGATATTTGCAAATGACATATCTGATAAAGGTTGAGTATCCAAAATATATGAAGAACTTATAAAACTCAACACACACACACACCACACACCACACACACACACACACACACACACACACATGCACACACACTAAAACAAAAATCCCGTTTAAAAAATGGGCAGAAGACATGAATAGACATTTTTTCCAAAGAAGACATCCAGATGGCCAACAGATGAAAAGATGGTCAACATCACTCATCATCAGGGAAATACAAATCAAAACTACAATAAGATATCACCTCACACATGTCAGAATGGCTAAAATTAACAATAACAACAAAAAAACAGCAGGTGTTGGTAAAAATGTGGAGAAAGGAGAACCATCTTGCACTGTTGGTGGGAATGCAAACGTGCATCTGCCCTAGAAAACAGAATGGAGGTTCCTCAAAAAGTTAAAAATAGCACTACTCTACTACTGCTACAATAGCCCACTGTTTACACAAAGAATACAAAGATACTGATTCAAAGGGATACATGCACCTGGATGTTTATAGCAGCATTATCAATAATGGTCAAACTATGGAAAAAGGCCAAATGTCCATCCACTGATGAATATATAAAGAAAATGCAGTGTGTGTGTGTGTGTGTGAATATATGCATGTGGTGTACATATTAAATATATATACACACACACACATACAACGGAATATTACTCTATCATAAAACTAAATGAAATTTTGCCATTTGAATCAATGTGGATGGACCTAGAGAATATATGTTAAGCAAAATAAATGGGTCAGAGAAAGATAAATACCGTATGATTTAACTCACATGTGGAATTTAAGAAACATAACAAATGAGCATGGGGGAAAACAAAAGAGGGAGAGGCAAACAGAGATACAGGCTCTTAACTAGAGAACAAACTGGTGGTTACCAGAGGGGAGGTGGGTAGGGGGATGGGTTTAATAGGGGATGGGGATTAAGGAGTGCACCTGTTGTGATGAGTAGTAGGTGTTGTACGTAAGTATTGAATCACTAAACTATACACTTAAAACTAATATTGTACTAATTGTTAACTAACTGGAATTTAAATAAAACTTAAAAAAATAGCTTGTATTGCTTTACTGTATGTAATTTTTGTGTAAATTGCTTCCTATGAGTGTTATTTTTTAATATATTTTCTAGATATTCTTCAATATAATAATGTGTTCCAATACTTAGTTTTGGAGCTACAAACAGAACGTGTGTGTGTGTATAACATACATATACGTGTGTGTGTAAATTATCTCCCATTCTTATACAAAAGGTAGCATTATCTATAACTGTTCTATACATAATATATATTATTAATATAGCATATGCAGTTATTAATATATACTATATCGTGGTCACTATGGTTTTCTTTTTTTGGTTTTTAGAAAATTTATGAATATTATTTTAATTTTTATTGAAATCTAGTTGCCATATGTCACTATACAACATTGTTTTATATTATTAACTATATTCCCAAAGCAGTGCATTGTATTCTCAATTATTTTATAACTGAAAGTTTGTGTCTTGTAATCCCTTTCAACTATTATGCTCATTTCCCAACCCCTTCCTCTCTGGCAATCACCAGGTTGTTCTATATATCTGAACTGGCTTCTGTTTTGTTTTATTTACCCTTTTCCCCCCCTAAGATTCCACAGATAAATGAAATCATAAGGTATTTGTCTTTTTCTGCCTGACTTATTTCATTTAGCTTAATATCCTCTAGATTCATACATGTTGTCACAAATGGCAAGATATCATTATTTTATAGGGGAGTAATATATGGATACATATATTACATCTGTCTTATCCATTCGTCTACCAATGAAAACTTAAGTTGCTTCCATATTTCCATATTTTGACTATTATAAATAATGCTATAGTGAACATAGGGGTGCATGTATCTTTTTGAATTAGTGTTTTAATTTTCTTCAGACAAATACCCAGACATGGAATTGCTGGGTTTTATGGTAGTTCCATTTTTAATTATTTGGGGATTTTCCACACTGTTTTCCATAGTGACTGCACCATTTTGCACACCCATTCAAGAGTGTATGAGGGTTCCCTTTTTTCCATATTTCACCAGCCCTTACTCTTTCTTGTCTTTTGATAATAGCCATTCGAACAAGTATGAGCTGATGTCTCCTGTGGTTTCAATTTGTATATACATTATGATATGAGTGATTTTGAGCATTTTTTTCATGTAACTGTTGACCATATTTATATCTTATTTGAAGAAATATCTATTTAGATTCTCTGCCATTTTTTTAATTGACTTGTTTGTTTTTGATATTGGAGTTGTGGGAATTCTTTCCATATTTTTTAAAAATCTTATTTATTTATTTGAGAGAGGGAGCATGAACAGGGGGAGGGACAGAGGGAGAAGCAGACTCCCCACTGAATGGGGAGCCCAATGTGGGGCTCGACCCTTGGACTCCAGATCATAACCTGAGCTGAAGGCAAATGCTCAATGAACTGAGCCACCCAGGCACCCCTCTTTCTATATTTTGAATATCAACTCCTTATTGGTATTATCTTCTCCCATTTAGTCAGCTGTGTTCTCATTTTATTGATTGTTTTTCTGCTTTTGCTGTCTTGCCTGAAGAGACAGATCCAAAAAATATTGCCCAGAACTATGTCCAAATATTTTCTGCCTATGAATTCTTTCTTTAGTCTTAAATGTATGTGTTTCATACAATTTGAATTTATTTTTACATATAGTATGAAAAAGTGATCTAGTTTCATTTTTGGGATTTTGTTGTCCAGCTTTCAAAACACCATTTATTGTAGAGATTATATTTTTCCTACTGTATGTTCTTGCCCCTTTGTTAAAGAGTAATTGAACTTAATGAGTTTATTTCTGGATTCTTTACTCTGTTTCATTGACCTATGTGTCTGCTTTTGTGCCAGTACGTACTGTTATGTTTAGTATATCTTTGTATTATTGCTTGAAGTCAGGGTGCATCATACCTCCAGTTTTCTTATTCTTTCTCAAGATTTCTTTTGCTTTTTGGTTGCATACCATAAAAAGGTTTATTTTCTTGATTATAGGATTATTTTCTCTAGTTCTGTGAAAATGCTGTTTGTATTTTGATAGGGACTTTACTGAATTTGAGGATTACTATGCATACTATGAATATTTAACAGTATTAATTCTTCCAATTCATGAGCATGTTATATATTTCCATTTATTTCTGTCTTCTTTAATTTCATTATATTTTGAAATACAAGTCTTTCACATCCTTGGTTAAATTAATTTCTAGGAATTTTATTGTTTTGATGCACCTGTGAATGGTATTGTTTTCTTAATTTCTTTTTTTTAAGATTTTATTTATTTACTTGACAGAGAGAGAGACAGCCAGCGAGAGAGGGAACACAAGCAGGGAGAGTGGGAGAGGAAGAAGAAGGCTCCCAGTGGAGAAGCCTGATGTGGGGCTCAATCCCAGAATGCTGGGATCACACCCTGAGCCGAAGGCAGACGCTTAACGGTTGTGCCACCCGGGTGCCCCTGTTTTCTTAATTTCTGATAGTTTAGTTTTATTATATGGAAATTCCACACCTTTCTGTATATTGATTTTGTGTCCTACAACTTTACTGAATTCATTTATTTGTTCTAATAGTGTTTGGATGCAGTTTTAAGAGTTCTCTATGTATAATATTATTTCATCTTCAATCAGTGACAGTTTTACTTCTTTTTTACTAATTTGGATTATTTTCCTATTCTGATTACTATAGCTATAAAACCCAATATTATGTTCAATAAAGGTGGCAATATTGTTCTTTGTTGCATTTTTGTATTGTTGCATTAGAAGAAAATCTTTCAACTTTCCACCTTACTGTATTGTTGAATTTCGTTCCCCAATATTGTGTTGAGAATTTTTGCATGTATATTAATCAGGGTTAGTGACCTGTAATTTTTTTTTCTTGTGGTGTCTCTGTCTGGTTTTAATGTCAAGGTAACTTCAGCCTCATAGAATGAGTTTTGAAGCATTCCTACTTCTCCAAATTTTTGCAATACTTTGAGAAGCCTAGGGATTAACTCTTATTTGAGTATTTGTTAGAATTCACCTGTAAAATTCTCTGATCCTGGGCTTTTGCTTACTTGGGGTTTTTTGATTACTTATTCAAGTTAACCAATAGTAGTTGGTCTGTTAAGATTTTCTACTTCTGAGCTAGAGGAAAGATGGCAGAAGAGTAGGAGAACTCATTTCATCTGGTCACTTGAATTTAGCTGGATATCTATCAAACCATTCAAAACACACACAAAATCAGCCTGATGTAAGAAAATGTATCTGGAATTCTACAAATAGAAATGTTACTGCTTTTTTCAAGGTTGGAGGTGTGAAGTTGTGAATCTTTGGGGAGATATCAGAGGATAAATGGAGGGGGGAGAGAGACTCCATTAGCTGGCTCGTGGAAAGTGATATAACACCAGAGTGCAAAATTGGAACCTTTAGAAATCTGCTCTAGTGAGAGACATCCCTCTCTGAAAGGGGCTTTGCAAATGAAAAGGCAGAATACTAGGTGGGGCGTTGTGGTCTTGGGATCCGAGGAGTCACAGAGCAAATACTGTGCTGGATCCAGGAGAGTGCCCAAGCACTGGAGGGGGTAAACTGGTTATAGTCAGTGAAGCAAGGAGACTCATCAAGGGTCAGCATAAACTGAGCTGGGGTGATTGGCTGACTGATCTTTATGTGAGCATCCTGAAAAGGATTGGAATGTGCAGGCTGTTTACCAACACGTGGGAGGAGCAAAACGGCACCCCGGAGCAGTGGAGCAGGTTGAGCATGTGAGCCCAGAACCACTCATAGTCCCAAGGATACAAAAGGCAGTGGTGCTTGTGGGTCCCAGGGACTTCCCACAAGAGGATTGTAGTGGGCATGCACTGCAAGATTCTGTGGAGTTTGGCACACACAAAAGTGAAAACTGATTGTCCCAGTGGGTTTATGGATGTGGGAGAACCGTGATCTTTTGTCTCTGAGCTGGAGATCCAGGCATGTCCATTTTTGCTCTTATCCTCTGAATAGACACAGAAAGCCTCCAGGGAAAAAAAAAGCCACACAGAGGACCAGCTCACACTTAGTCCAGCCCCTTGACAAGGGGTGGCCAACTCTGCCCAGGCAAGGACAACTGAGAAGGAGCACAGCAGGCCCCTCCCCCAGAAGACAGACTGGAAGAACAGCTGGACAATAACTATATGGATCCCAGAAGACTGTAAAATTCCAGCACCAGGGGAAAATAGTGTACTCAGCTCCAGGTGTTTTCTCATGATTTGTTTATCTTTCAGTCTAAAATTTTTCTTTTTTTTTACCTTTTTCCCATTTCAACCAGATTTTTATTTTACCAACTTATGTTTTTAAGTTGCTTTTAAACTTTTTTTCACATCTACATTTTATAGATATATGATTAATTTTAGTCATGTTTCACTCTATTCAATCTTACATACATATATATATATAAGTTTTGCTTTTTTGGCAATTTTGGGATGTAGTGTCTTCTAACACACAGACCAAAATTCAATCAGAAACAAGTGGATCACCCTGCTTTGTCCACCCTGTGAGATTATAAACTCTCTCCCATCCCTGTTTTTTTTTTTTTTTTTTTTGGTTGTGTTTGCTTTTCTGTTATGGCTTCCAATGTCTTCAGATTTGTCTTGGATATATTTTTCCTCAGTCATGTTTGGTATTGATGCTGCTCATTTGCTCACCCATCCTTCTCTGGGAAAAATGACTAGAAGGAGGAATTCACAACAAAAGAAGAACCAGAGGAAATGTTTTCTGCCACAGAGCTAATCCATATGGATATATGGAATTCATGATAGCAATTTTAATAGCTAGGCTTGAAAAATGAATAAATGACAGTGCAGAATCTCTAAGGGTGGAAATGAAATCTAAGCAGGCTGAGTGTAAAAATACTATGAATGAGATGTAGTCTAAACTGGATAATCTAACAGCCAGGGTAAACAAGGCAGAAGAAAGAATTAGTGACCTAGAGGACAGGTTGGTGGAAAAGAAGGACGTTGAGGAAGAGAAAGACAACTAATACCATGTGAAGAAATGCTATGAGAAATTAATGATGCCCTGAAATGAACCAATGTCAGAATTATTAGGGTGCCTAAGGGTATAAAGAGAGAGAGGGGGCCAAAAGCTATATTTGACAAACAGAAACTGAATGAATATGCCACCACCAAGCCAGCCCTGTAAGAAATATGAAGGGGGATACCGTAAGCAAAGAGAGACCCCAAGGGTAACACAGACCACAAAGAAAAAGACAATCTACAGAAACAGGGATTTTATAGGCAATACAATGGCACTAAATTCATCTTTCATTAGTACTCTGAATGTAAATTGGCTAAATGCTCCAATAAAAGGACACAGAGTGTCAGAATGGGTACAAAAGAAAGACCCATCCATATACTGTCTACAAGAGAATCATGTTAAACCTAAAGAAACATCCAGGCTGAATGTGAGTGGGTTGAGATCTGATTACCACACTAATGGACCTCAAAAGAAAGCTGGGGTAGCAATCATCATATCAAACAAATTAGATTTTTAAAATAAAGACTGTAGCAAGAGACGTAGAGGGACACTATATCATACTTAAAGATCTACCCAACAAGAAGAACAAACAGTTGTAAATATTTATGCCCCCGATTTGGGAGCAGAAAATTATATAAACCAATTAAAAAACAAAATGAAAAAACACATTGAAAATAGTACATTTTAAATGTACTATTATAAATAGTACAAAATAGTAGGGGACTTCAACACCCAACTCTTGAAAATGGACAGATCATCTAAGCAGAAGATCAACAAAGAAAAAGGGCTTTGAATGACGCACTAGACCAGATGGACTTCACAGATATATACAGAACATCCCACCCTAAAACAACAGAATACACATTATTCTTGAGTGCAGATGGAACTTTTTCCAGAATAGATCACATCCTGGGTCACAAAACAGGTCTCAACCAATGCCAAAAGACTTAGATTATTCCCTGAATATTTTCAGACCACAATGCTTTGAAACTGGAACTCAATCACATGAAGAAATGTGGAAGGAACTCAAACGCTTGGAGGTAAAAGAGCATCCAGCTAAAGAATGAATCAGTCAACCAGAAAATTAAAGAAGAACTTAAAATATTCATGAAAACTATTGAACATAAAACCACATTGGTCCAAAACCTCTGGAATACAGCAAACGTAGTCCTAAGAGGGAAGTCCATAGTAATCTAAGACACTCTCTAAAAATTAGAAAAATCTCAAACACATGAGCTAAACTTACACCAAAAGGACCTGGAGGAAGAACAGCAAATAAAGCCTAAGCCAAGCAGGAGAAGAGAAATAATAAAGATTAGAGCAGAAATCAAGGAAATAGAAACTAGAACAGTAGAACAGATTAACGAAACTAGAAGCTGGTTCTTTGAAATAATAAGCTCAATAACCTCTGGCCAGACTTATTCAAATGACAAGAGAAAGGACTCAAATTAATAAAATCATGACTAAAAAGGGAGAGATTATGACTAATACCAAGAAAATAGGGAAAATTATTAGAACCAATTACCAGCAGCTAAATACAAATATTTGGGCAATTTTCAAAGAAATGTATTGATTACTGGGAACATATAAACTAACAAGACTGAAACAAGAAGAGGTAATAAATCTGAACAGACCAATAAACGTCAAGGAAATTGAAGCAATAATTAAAACTTCCTAGGGGAAAAAAAAAAAAAAGAGTGCAGGGCCAGATGGCTTTCCGGGGGAATTCTACTAAACATTTAAAGAAGAAATAATACCGATTTTAATGAAGATGTTTCAAAAATTAGAAACAGAAGGAAAACTTCCAAACTTTTTCTATGAGGCCAGCATTACCTGCATCCCAAAACTAGACAAAGACCCCATCCAAAAGGATTATTATAGAAAAATATCCCTGATGAACATAGATGCCAAAATACTCATCCAGATCCTAGCCAATAGGATCCAACAGAATATTAACTGGATTGTTCACCATGATCACATGGAATTTATTCCTGGGATGCAAGGATGCTTCAAGATTTGCAAACCAATCAACGTGATAGATCACATAATAAGTGAAAAGACAAGAAATGTATGATCTTCTCAATTGATGAAGAAAAAGCATAGGAAAAAATACAGCATTCTTTCTAGATGAATACTGTCTACAGGGTAGGGATAGAGGGAACATACCTCAATATCATAAAAGCCACCTATGAAATAGATGTGAATATCATTCTTGATCGGTCAGCTTTCCCCATAAGGTCAGGGAAAAGTCAGGGATGCCCACTCTCACCACTGTTGTTCAACAAAGTACTAGAAGTTCTTGCCTCAGCAATCAGACAAAAGAAGAAATAAAAGGAATTCAACTTGGCAAAGAAGAAGTCAACCTCTCACTCTTCACAGATGACATGGTCATTTATGTGGAACACCCCAGAAACACCATCCCAAAATTGCTAGAACTCATACAGCAATTCTGCAATGTGGCAGGATATAAAATTAATGCACCAAAATCACTTGCATTTCTATACACTAACAATGAAACAAAAGAAATAGAAATTAAGTAATGAATCCCTTTTACACTTGCACAAAAGACCTTAATATGTCTAGGAATAAACCTATCTAAATAGGTAAAGGATCTGTACTCTAGAAACTACAGAACACTGATGAAAGAAATTGAGGAAGACACAAAGAGATGGAAAAACACTCCATGCTCTTGGATTGGAAGAATAAACTTTGTGAAAATGTCTATACTTCCCAGAGCAATCTACACATTCAATGCAATCCTGATCAAATTACCACTGACATTTTTCACAGAGCTGGAACAAACAAACCTAATCTTTTTCTGGAGCCAGAAAAGACCCCAAATCACCAGGGTTATATTGAAAAAGAAAACCAAAGCTGGGGGCATCACAATGCCTGACTTCAACCTATATTACAAAGCTGTGATTATCAAGAATGCATGGTGCTGGCACAAAAACAAGACACAGAGATTCATGGAACAGAATACAGAGTGGACCCAGAAATGGACCTTGAACTCTATGGTCAACCCAATCTTCGACAAATCAGGAAAGAATATCCAATGGAAAAAAGACAATCTCTTCAATAAATGGTTGTGGGAAAATTGGACAGCAAAATCCAGAGGAATGAAAGTGGACCAAACTATGGAAGGAGCTGAGATTTCCTTCAACACATGAATGGATAAAGATGTGGTTCATCTATACAATGGAATATTACTCAGCCATCAGAGGTATGAATACCTACCATTTACTTCAAAATGAAGGGACCTGGAGGGTATTATGCTAAGTGAAATAAACAGAGAAAGACAATTATCATATGGTTTCACTCATATGTGGAATATAAAAATAGTGCCGAGGACAATAAGGGAAGGGAGGGAATGAGTGGGAAGAATTCAGAGATGACAAACATAAGAGACTCTGGTCTCTGGGGAAAAACTGAGGGTTGCTGGAGGGGAGGTGGGTGAGGGGATGGGGTAATGGGTGAAGGACATTAAAGAGGGCATGTAGTGTGATAAACACTGGGTGTAATATGCAACTGATGAATTATTGAAAACTACATATGAAACTAATAATGTACTGTATGTTGGCTAATTTAATTTAAATTTTAAAAAATCCTTGCAGGAAAGGCTTCCAACAATGAAGACAGTTTGCTGGAAAATTTTGATATTTAACATGTATTCTTGCACAAATCTGATTGTTGTGCTCTACCCTGGAGTTATGAGTTTGCAACATTTGAATAAAATAAAAAAAGATTATCAAATAGGTAATGAAAATATACTTATTCTATAAAATGATTAAATAAACTCCCATTATCATCCAACAATGCTGTATTAATGCAATAGAATATGTTATTAATATTTCATAGATATATAAATTACATTAGATAGATATTTGTGTTTAAGATTTTCCTCTAGATATAAGTTTAGATCATCATATTTTTTGGATCCTATTAAAAAATTTTTTTTTATTATATTATGTTAGTCACCATACAGTACATCCCTGGTTTCTGATGCAAAGTTCGATGATTCATTAGTTGCATATAACACCCAGTGCACCATGCAATACATGCCCTCCTTACTACCCATCACCAACCTATCCCATTCCCCCACCCCTCTCCCCTCTGAAGCCCTCAGTTTGTTTCTCAGAGTCCATAGTCTCATATTTTTAAAGCCCAAGAAATCATTGCTGATTCATTCAAGCTAATTTGTGACTCTTTCTCCTTTTCTACATAGAATATTATGTCATTTGCAAATAGTGAAAGTTTGACTTCTTTGCTGATATAAATGCATTTATTTTGTTGTTGTTGTTGTTGTTGTTGTTGTTGTTGTTGTTGTTGTTGTTGTTGCTGTTGTTTCCTGATTGCTGTGGCTAGGACTTCCTGTACTAGCAGTGAGGGTGGTGAGAGTGGATATCCCAGTGTTATTCCTGACCATAGAGGAAAAGCTCTCTGTTTTTCCCTATTGAGACTATTACCTGTTCTTTTTTTTCCATATATGACTATTATCATACTGAGGTATGTTCCCTCAGCACTACTTTGTAGAGGGTTTTTATGATCATATGGTTCTTATCCTTGCTTTTATTAATGTGGCATCTCACATTCAATGATTTGTGAATATTGAAACATGTTTGCAACCCAGGACTAAATCCCATTTGATCATTGTGAATTTTTTTTCTTTTCTTTTCTTATTGAAGTATAGTTGACATACAGCATTATAGTAGTTTCAGGTATACAATATAGTGATTTGACAATTCTATACATAACCCAGTGTTCATCAATATAAATATAGTCACCATCTGTCACCAAACAATGTAATTACAATCTTACTGTTCTACTTTTCATCTCTGTAACTTTTTTTTTCATTTATTTGTACTACTGAATTCAGTTTGCCTGTGAAGCCATCTTGCCCTATACTTGTGTTTGTTGGAAGAAAGTTTATAGCTGATTGAATTTCTTTGCTGGTTATTGGCCTGTTCAAGTTTTCTATTTCTTCCTGTTTCAGTTTTGCTGTAACTTTTTTTTTCATTTATTTGTACTACTGAATTCAGTTTGCCTGTGAAGCCATCTTGCCCTATACTTGTGTTTGTTGGAAGAAAGTTTATAGCTGATTGAATTTCTTTGCTGGTTATTGGCCTGTTCAAGTTTTCTATTTCTTCCTGTTTCAGTTTTGTTAATTTATGTGTTTCTAGAAATTTATACATTTCTTCCAGATTCTCCAATTTATTGATGTATATTCATATATTTTTCATAATATACTCTGACAATTGTTTGTATTTCTGTGGTGTCATTTCTAATTTCTTATTTTTTATTGTATTTACATGGGTATTTTCTCATTTCTTTTCGAGAAATCTGGCTGGGGGTTTATCAATTTTGTTTTTTATTTTTTCAAAGAAACACCTCTTGGTTTCTTTGATCTGTTCTATTGTTTCTTGTTTGTTTGTTTCTTTGTTTCTATACCATTTATTTCTGCTCTAATCACTATGGTTTGAGATTTTTCTTGCTTCTTGAGGTAGGCCTGTATTGCTATATACTTCCCTTTTAGGACTGCTTAAGTTGCAAAGTTATGGGAACTTTATGTTTTAATTTGCATTTGTTTCCACATACACATTATTTCTTGTTTTATTACATGGTTGACCCACTCATTGTTTAGTAGCATGTTGTTTTAACTCCGTGTATTTGTGGTCTTTCCAGATTTTTTCTTATGGTTGAATTTTATTTTCATAGTGTTATATTCAGAAAAGGTGCATGGCATGACTTTGATCTTCTTGAATTTTTGAGGTTTGTTTTGTGAGCTACTATGTAATCTATTCAGGGAAATGTCCCATATGCACTTGTGCAGAGTGTGTATTCTGCTGTTTTAGGATGGAACGTTCTGAATATATTTGTTAAATCCATCCGTTCCAATGTGTCATCCAAAGGCACTGTTTCCTTGTTGGTTTTCTTCTTAAATAGTCTATCCATCGATGTAGGTGTGGTGTTAAAGATCCCCATTAATACTGTATTATTATCTACTAGTTCCCTTGTGATTGTTAGTAACTATTTTATGTATCTGGTTGCTCCTATGTTGGGTGCATAAATATTTATAATTTTTATATCTTCTTTGATGAATTCTTCCTTTCATATTCTATAGTGCTCTTCTTCTAGTATTACATTATTTGTTTTAATGTCTGTATTTTCTGATATAGTTATTTCTCCAGCTTTCTTTTGACATCTATTTAGATAATAGATGGTTCTCCAACCCCTCACTTTGAATCTATAGGTTTCTTAGGTCCAAAAAAAAGGGGGTGCCTGGGTGGTACACTGGTTAAGTGTCTGCCTTCGGCTCAGGGCGTGATCCCGGCATTATGGAATTGAGCCCCACATCAGGCTCCTCTGCTGGAAGCCTGCTTCTTCCTCTCCCACTCCCCCTGCTTGTGTTCCCTCTCTCGCTGGCTGTCTCTATCTCTGTCAAATAAATAAATAAAATCTTAAAAAAAAAATTAGTAGGTCCTTAGGTCCAAAAAAAATTATTTTGTAGGCGACATAATGATGGGTCTTTTCTTTTCTTTTTTTAAAAATCCATTCTGTCACAGTATGTATTTTGATTTGAGTGTTTAGTCCATTTACATTCAAAGTAATTATTGAGAGATATGTATTTATTGTCATTTTATTATGTGTTTTTTGCTTGTTACTGATAATTTTCTCTGATCCTTTCTTTTGTTTCTGTGGCTAATGTTTTTCTCATATTCTTTAGTGATATGAATGAATTTATTTCTCTTTATTATTTTCATGTGTATTAGTGGGTTTTGATATATGATTACAATTAGATTAGTATATAACATCTTCTGCATTTAGCCATCTAAATTAATTTGTGGTGTTTATGTTTGAACCCATTCTTTACTCCTCTCTTCCTCACATTTTAGTCATATGTTGTTATATTTTATATCAATTTGCTGTTTATTCCCTAGAGTGATTTTTTACAGAAATTTTCATTGTTACTGATTTTGTCTTTCATATCATTATAATGTTACTTATGTTCTCTCCTTTCAATTCAAACAACCCCCTTTAATATTTCTTTCAGTCCTGGTTTAGTGGTCATGGACACCTTACTTTTTGTTTTGTTTTGTTTTGTTTTTCTGGGAAACTCTATCTCTCCTTCTATTCTGAATTATAGCTTTGCTGGATAGAGTAATCTTGGCCGCAGATTTTCCCCACTCACCAATTTGAATATATTATGGTACTCCCTGCCAGCTTGCAAAATTTATTTTGAACAATCTCCTTCTAATCTTACGGGTTTTCCCTTATGAGTTGCTGCCTTCTTTTGTCTGGCTGCTTGTACATTTTTTCCCTTTGTCACTCTATCTTTCCCACTTAATCACAATATGTCTTGGTGTGGATCTGCTTTTGTTGACTTTAATGGGAGTTCTGTGTCTCCTGGATCTAGATATCTGTTTCCTTCCCCAGATTAGGGGAGGTTTCAGCTATTATTTGCCCAAACATATGTTCTTCCTCTTTTTTCTCTCTCTTTTTAGGATTCCAATAATATGAATGTTATGTAAATATGTATTAATTAATTAATTCATTTATTTATTCATTTCAGAGAGACAGAGCACAAGCAGGGAGAGGTACAATCATAAGCAAACTCTATACTGAGCAAAAAGCGTGGCGTGGGGCTTGATCCCACGACCCTGAGATCACGACCGGAGCCAAAACCAAGAGTCAGACAATTAACCGACTGAGCCACCCATTCACCTCATGTAGTATGAATGTTATTTGATAGTGACTTGCCTAAATCTATTCTTATTTTGTGTAATGATTTTTTTCTCTCTTTTGTTGAACTTGATTACTATTACTTTGCATTCTAGATTATTAATTTGTTCCTCTGCTTCTTCCATCCTACTCATTATTGCATCAAGTGTGTTTCTCACTTCATTTGTTGTGCCCTTTATCTCTGCTATGTTGTTTCTTATCGCTGTGGTAAGGGCCTCACTCATTTCTTCCTTTGCTTCCTCCATTCCAGTATGTGTCTTTCTGATCATTATTTTAAATTCCCTATCAGGGATGTTACTTGTATCTGTTTTGCTTTGATCTCTAGCCATGGTCTATTTCCTTTCTTTTATTTGGGATAAATTTCTGTCTTCTCTGTTTGTCTAAGCCTCTGTGACTCTTTTTGTGTTTTAGGAGAGTTACCTACGTCTCCTTTTCTTGAGGGTAATGGCCTCCCACTCCACTGTCATCCTCCCACAAACACTTGTATCTTAATGAAAAATGACCTTTTTGAATTAAAGTTAACTGTATTATTCACTGTGTCCTCTATACCTCCCTGTCAGCAATTATTATTTCCTCCTACACTTCTTTCCATCTTTCTTTTTTTTTTTTAAGATTTTATTTATTTATTTGACAGAGAGACAGTCAGTGAGAGAGGGAACACAGCAGGGGGAGTGTGAGAGGAAGAAGCAGGCTCCTACCAGAGGAGCCTGATGGGGGGCCAATCTCAGAACGTGGGGATCACGCCCTGAGCCAAAGGCACCCCTGTTTTTTTTTTTCATAAATGATTGCTGTCAGTCTAGTTTGAAAGTAATTAACATAAAAATGTCAAGTTATCTAGAGACATACTAGTTAGCCAAATCTAACAAATTTAGCTAACCCTCCAGTGTATCTTGAATTTTAATGAGGTGGCTAATTTTAAGCTTGACTATGCATTCACATTGCACTAAAGTGTCAACTACATCCCAGAGGATTTTCTCAGGAAATTGTCAAGTAATTTGGCCAGATTTTCTCACATAATTGTGATATTTGTATAAAAGAGGAGAAAGGAATAAATATAAATGGATCACTGAGTTTACTCAAAGGCAGCATGATATCTTCAAACAAACGGATATGCCATAATCAAAATACTACCAGCCATACGTTTAGATAGACCTAGATCCCCAGGACAGGAGACCATGCCTTCTACCACTTTTATCCAGCTTAAATATTTGTGGTTTTAACATCTTGAGATTTGTGTAGTTCACTCCAAATTTCACATTGTGGAAGCTGGAAGACCCCATTATTTTGCTTATACTTCAGGGATATTTTTCTTGGCTTAATAAGAAAAAAGCTAACATCAAAATGATTCTATGTTAATTATGCACAGAATGTTATAGACATTTTTTTCCTTTTAAAATATTTCCCAAAAACCTGTTTAAATGTTGGCCAAGGCCTGATTTGTTGTGAACTTGGTGAGATGCCCACTGTTTTCAACAGGATTGAATTAGATCCCAAAGTGTTTCTGTGACACAAATATAACATTATGACAATCAACATTACATGCAAACAAAGGTGAGTCATTAAACAAATATCATGGTGGCTAGTATCTAAAATAAACGATTGAATTTTAAATATATTATTTAATTTTATGTGGTGTTACACCTACCAAAATTCATGATTTTTAATGCAATCAGGACTTAATTCTATTATACTACATGTGAATTCTGCAGTAGAGACTAAAATGAGCAATAAACAGAAAACATCTCTCAAATTTATAATAAATAAGTAGTAGTATTATTTCATTCCCTTATTAAGGTCCATATGGATTTTCTTACTCTATTTAAAATTACATAACAGATAGGTGATGTGCCACTATTATGAATAGCCCTGGAATGTTGTATAAGATATATTTGTCTATTGCTGAATTTTGGAAGATATAATTATTACCAAGCATGGCATGTTAAAGTATTTATTCTAGCTCATGCAGCACAAGTACATATGACAAAACTATCATTTGGTAAAGTTTGAAAATGAAATGATCACTTCATTCAGTGCTAATGGAAGGGGATATAGAAGATAAGAGAAAGAGAGAAGACATTGAATGCCAGAGAGGAAAAATAGATTCTGAACTGTAGAGAGTGGGTTTATATGAAAAGTGACCAACTGACTGGAGACTAAATTTTGAAAGTATTTGGGATGTTCAGGGTTGAGGAAAACTGTGGAGAAAATTATACATGATTGTAGAGTTAATGCAGTGTATTACATAAGCAGTAATACTTCAAGAAAACATTCTTATTTCTAGATGTGATAGAAATAGGGGAATGGAGTGTGAAAGTTGAGCCATCCCCAGTCAGAAACAATTGCTTTTTAGTCATATTGAATGAAAGTCCTGAGCTTCAAGGCAAAGTAGAGTCTAGTTTCATGGATTATAGTCTGCATAGCTGGAAAAAATTGGTAACAAAAATGCAAAGTAGTTGATAAGGTGCGTGTGTGTGTGTGTGTGTGTGTGTGTGTGTGTGTGTGTTTATGTGCTTGTAAGTGTATTAGAAAATGACACTCTCAGTTTTGACCAGGTTCAGGCAAAATTTTGATAATATTGTGAACTAAATTAGATATGTAAATCGGAGATTTGGAAAGTGAGTGATCTCTTTGGAGGGACAAGTAGAACTGAGAATGGATAGAGTCCCAAGAAAAGAGATAAACATAAATACAGAATAAGTGGAAGCTAACATTGATAGAAAGAGCAAACTAATAATGTAAATATATCAACATAAACAGTCAATTACATAAGGGAAATTAATAAAAGGAAGATCTATAAATAGATGATGAGATAATGATTTAAAACAAATACAAAACATACAGGTGATAGAGGTATGAGTATGGATACAGATATGAACATATATCCAAGTTAACTTAAGAGCATCTCAGGTTATGCCTGTTAATTATTAACCGTTCTCTGCTTACTCTTGAAAATGCCTGTTTTCCAATGATAAATTTTAAGAGCTCAGTGGATAGATATAAAGATATACATATATAGATAAATATAACTAGTGTACATGTGTTCCTAATTTTCTGAGTTCGTAAATGTGTTCTATATATCAACTGAAAATTATTCTATGAATTCTTCCTATGAATTTATTCTAAATTGAGCATAGATATATTCTACTTTAATATTATAATTGCTGCAAACATGCTCTGTGACATAGAAGCCTCCTGAGTGCTTCTTTGACCTCCACGTTTTTCAGGCTGTAGATCATAGGGTTTAACATTGGGGTAATAACCCCATATAGCATGGAGATGAGTCTGTCTCTCGCTGGAGAGTGTTGGCTGGAGGAAGGCCGAATGTAGGTAAATATTGTTGTGCCATAGAACAGACAGACCACTAGGAGGTGGGAAGCACATGTGGAGAAGGCTTTGTGCTTCCCTTCCACTGTCTGGATCTTTAGAATGGTGGATATGATGTAGATATAAGAGACAAATGTGATTAGGAAGGCGCTTATCCCCAGGATGCCTCCCACCACTAAAACAAGCATTTCAGCTACATAAGTGGATGAGCATGAGAGGGCCATCACTGGTGGGATGTCACAATAGTATTGGTTAACTCGGTTGGACTTGCAAAAAGACAGGCGGAATGTAGACACCGTATGGAGGAGGGAATTGAGAAACCCTGCTGCCCAGGTCCCAGCTGTCAGCTGGATGCAGCGAACCTTGGTCATTATGAGCATGTAACGAAGGGGTAAGCAGATGGCCACATACTGGTCATAAGCCATGACAGCGAGAAGGAAGACTTCAGTCCCTGCCAGGGCCACCAGGAAATAAAGCTGAAAAGCACACCCAAGGAAGGAAATGCTTTGCTGCTCAGTGAGAAGGTTCTCCAGCATTTTGGGGACAGTAGCTGATGGACAGAATATGTCTAAGAGGGATAAATTTACCAAAAAGTAATACATGGGTGTATGTAGCTTCTTCTCAGTCCCAATGGCCAAGAGAATGGCCCCATTTCCTACCAAGGTGACCTGATAGATGATGGCAAAGACCACAAAGAGAGGGTAGCGCACCTCAGGGAGGTCAGAGAGCCCTATGAGGATAAACTGAGTCATGGTGGTTACATTGTAATTATCCATCTTCTCTCTCCACAAGGGACTTTCTGGAAGAAATGGAACAAACAGACACAGGTTAGACGAAAAAGCCAAGGAAACTAGTGATTAGAAATTCTTGGAAAAATTTTGGTGTGTGGTTGATAAATTCTGTTGTTATGATAGAGATTTAATTTATTAAAACTGTGAAAAACATCTCTTGCATTCATGTTTCTTGAAATAGTCATCCTCAGTTCTTTATAAAGAGGAGATTTCTGTGCTCGCTTTGGCAGCACATATACTAAAATTGGAACGATACAGAGAAGATTAGCATGGCCCCTGTGCAAGGATGACACGCAAATTCGTGAAGTGTTCCATATTTTTGAGCCTTGCATCGGAAACTGGGGATGTACTCTATGGTGACTAACATAATATAATAAAAAATCATTAAAAAAATAAATAAAGAGGAGATTTCTAAGAAATGAAGGAGACATTTAAAAATTTGCATTCTCAGTAGAACAGTTGTGGATCTTTCATCGGTGTTTGGGATATCACAATTCATTGAATGTTCACGGTGTTTCTCACACCTATTCAGACATTGACATTATTTTGTCTTGTATTACCTAAATGTGTACAATTGTATGCACTAGCTAAAATCTAAGTAACTCAAAAGTGGAAGCTGTGCATTTTACATGATATACAATTTTAATAATTGTTACCAACTAGCAGATATACGGTATATTTGTCTAAATAATTATTCAGTATAAGAATGGATGGTGTGTCTCCTGTTCTGATGAAGTGTTTAACTGGTAAGAAATAAATGTGGGAATGCTTTTATAATTCCAAATTATAATTTATATATGAATATTAATATTTTTTCCACAAAGACTAAACTTTAATAAAATTAAAATAGCCTACAAAATATAAATAAAGCCATATATATATGTGTATGTATGTGTATATATATATATATATATATATA
>NW_024426663.1:86826199-86834520 GCF_017311325.1 Ursus maritimus
ATATATATATATATATATATATAAAATCTGGTTTTTATAGTTTCTGTGAACAAATATACTCATATAATATTCAGTTCCCGTCTCATTAAAATTTAAAATTTCACCATGTGTCTAACTATTTAAGGAAATATGGGGCTTAAAATTATTTATGTAACTATATATTATATATTTAATTTAATTATAATCAATTATAATTATGTAACACTGATCTTTTTGGCCATACTAACTTTTTAAATTTTAATTGCATTTGTGTGTTAATAGTCCACATAATCATAGTGTTTAAGGGTATTTACAAAAATAACTTTATTTTTTTGGTGGTGATACATATTTTCCTTTTCTTTTTATGCATTAATATTTTTTAATTTAAATTCAATTAGGCAATGTATAGTGATTTTAATTAAGTTTCTACAAATCAATGCTTCTGTGGATTTTTTGTCACTTTGAAACTATTTTCTTTTTTAATGTCACATGTGTGATAGCAAAAGAGAAGATAATTCAAAAATAAAATATAAAAGTCATATTCAATGATCTCTTGTCTCCATTGATTTTGTCTCTTGGAAATTGTTAATTAGCTTTGTTCAGAGACAATGTACACTATATATAATAGGATTACACATAATGATTTATTTATTTAAATAGAATTAAATTATTTTTCAACACTCTTTTTCCATGCAATACTTAAATAAAGATCTGTGAATCTACTTGGGAGAAATTTTCACTCATTCCTCAAGCAGCATCAGTTTTGTGCCATGTTTGGATAGGCTGGTAATGGGTATTAAGATGGGCATGTATTGCATGGTGCACTGGGTGTTATACACAAGTAATGAATCATGGAACTTTACATCAAAAATTAGGGATGTTCTGTATGGTGACTAACATAATATAATAAAAAATATTATTAAAAACAAAACAAAATTTATATTAATTATATTAAAATCATAAAATTTAGGATAGAAAATACTATTATAACCAGAAAGTGCTTGAATTCCGTCATCTAATCAGCAGATATTTAATGAATGAATTAAAAGTATAGGGGGTAGGGGAAGAAAGGGATAAAGAAAGGGGGGGTAATCAGAAGGGGGAATGAAGCATGAGAGACTATGGACTATGAGAAACAAACTGAGGGCTTCAGAGGGGAGGGGGGTGAGGGAATGGGATAGACTGGTGATGGGTAGTAAGGAGGGCACGTATTGCATGGTGCACTAGGTGTTATACGCAACTAATGAATCATCGAACTTTACATCAAAAACCAGGGATGTACTGTATGGTGACTAACATAATATAATAAAAAAATTTTAAAAACTTAAAAAATAAAGTGAAAAAAAGTATTGAAACAAATCTATCATGTCAGAAAAGTGCTCAATTTTTATTTGTCTATATCTTTAAATATTTGTTTTCTGAAAATGTTATAATGAATTCATTAAATTTTAAAAGGAACTTTCTTCTATAAGAAAAATTAATCTTTAGAGACAGTAAACATTAAATTCTATGTTAAATATTTATTTTTCTTTTTATCCACATTTACTAATTTGACCCCTTCTTTGTAACAAGGATTATGAAAAATAAGTAAAAAACATCCTAATGGACACATAAGCTAGTTATATATTGGGTTCCATAATCAATATGTATCCTTTATAAAAAAATGCATATTCCCTACACTTTGTAATTTATAAAGTTTTAAATCAAACTTATTGCTTTGGCATATAGAATATAGAATTTGTTTATTTGGGGAAGGAACTTTTATTTACCCTCCTTTTGAAATCAAACATAATTAAAGTTTATATATTTGCACTTAATTAGAAAATAAGAGTAATATTTTTGTTAATAATATATTGTTGAGGAGGAAGTTCTGTGACCTTCCTTATTATCCCAGAAAATTGATAGCAATTATACTAGAGAATCTGAGAAATTTTGTGAAATGCAATATCTCAACTGCCTTGTGTGATTGGTGTAAATATATACATGTAAGTGTATGAAGAATACACACGGAAATCAGGGTGTTTGTTTTGTTTGGTTTGGTTTGGTTTGGTCATAGACAGCCAAACATAGAATTGGGACAAGGGGTGTGTGGCTAAGATTACTTTTTTTTTTTTTGAAATGACCCAGGAATCAAACAGTCTCATTAGTTATAAGACTTACCTTATGCATGGGGTGAAATCCAAGTGTCCCGTAAATGAAGCTGATTTCTTAACAAATAGTTACCTTCAAATGTCCACTATATAAAAGAAAAGAACATCACTCAATTAAACAAAAATAATCATAAATAAATCTTCAGTCTTGAAATAATTCCTAAAGTTTATAACGTATTTAATAAATCAGTATCAAAAATTATTTTTAACATTTCTTAAAAAACAGGAGGATGTTTTTCATTAAAGCTATATAGTTAAAGAAGTTCTATAGGCTTTTTAACTCAATGATTGATAGCTAATAAATTGAAGGAATCAGTGATAACCTTCTAAAATATATCTTTCCACCTACTTTGTAACGTCCTTCTTGTCTGTTAGGTCTCATGAATCCAGTTTTCTAGGGAACATACACTCATGTCAATGGGTGAGAAGAATTCATTAAATACATCAATATTCTACTGACAGAGGCTTGAGATACACCCTTGGGTGAGCATGCACAATATTTTAGGGCTGAAATTAAACTAGGTTAAGCATTTATTTAAATATACATGCTATAATATTTTAAATTCCTCCTTTATCATACTGATTTAGTATTCAGTTTTAACTAGTTTCCTAAATGTATTTGTTTTTACATCACATTAACATCCCCACAATCATCCAAAGATTTATTTTAGTTTCAAAAGTCCAGATTTTAACATACTATTTTCTTTTCAAGATCTGGAATACTCATTACCAATAAAAATATTCAACAATAATAAAGCAAAATGAACTAGCCAAAAAATCAGTAATTAAAGCAAACTTGTCATTCATATATAGGATGTCTATTGCCATTTATTCTCTAGTTGATGTCATGCCCACTGTTCCCTTAGGAAAAAAAATAAATAAATAATGACTCTAGAGAGAATATTCTGCTCTTCATAAATCTAAATTACTACCAACCTAATAATAGCCACTTATTAATAATAAAAAAACCTACTCATTTTAGAGTTAGTCAATTTAGTGGAAGTGGAAAAAACCTAAAATATTGAAGAGGAAAATTTTGTGTCTTGTGATTGTCTAAGGTAAGATTGTCATTCAAGGAATGTAGGTAATGGACATATAGATGTTCATTATGCCATTTCATTTTGTCTATAATGTAATTTCTCCAAAGAAAATGTTGGGAAAATATCAAACATGAACTTAAAAATGACAGTATCCAGAGTAATTTGGCAACATGGACTTCTATGTTCACATTTTTTTAACTTTTTAAATTTTTAAGTAATAATTTGGAATATTTCTAATCTATTTTTAGATCTTTACACTGTTTCTGGTGTACTATATGGAATAGATTTTAACTTCAATTGTGCTATACATCATTTTTACCTTTTAGGTCTTTGGACAATAGAGGTGTACACTCTGTTATAAAATATTAAGAAAATATCCATATATTTCCCATCATATCCTCTCAAATCTTCCTTCCATCTCCTCAGCTGCAAAGTGGTTGATTATTGTATTTGTTGGAAACTGTGATTCCCTGAATCAAAGAAAACCCCCTAAAAAATGTTGCTTAAGCAGAATTACAATTTTTATGTTTTGTTCTTGTTGTCGTTTTTTTCTCCACACTAAAGAAATACAGAGGTAAAATCCTATCTCTAACATCCCAATGCACCTGGGCTCCCTTAGGTTTCTCTTCAGCCCAAAGGAGCATGGCAGCTCCATCCAACCATCCATACACATGGTTCTGAATCATTGCATGAGGGTCCTGAGCCCTAGAAAGAGGGGCCGGGATGCAAGTTGGATTAAGCCACTTGGAAAAAATCCTTATGAAAGTAGTTGTAGAAATTCTAGTTAATTCCAACTGGAAAGACTTGAGTTATCTGACCACTCAGATTCCAGGGAGTCCTGAGCATATTGTTTTTCCTTTAGACACCTCTTAGAAAATCAACTAACAATTTTAAGGAAGGCATATACTCTGATTTCTTATTTTTTATAATTATATGTACAAAATAGGATGCCATTTTATTTTTTTTTAATTTTGTGCTGTTACCTTATTATATTTATAATAACCATCTTTGTGGGTATGAAGTAGTATGTCATTTTATTTGTTTTTTTTTTTAAGTTTTTGTTTAAATTCCAGTTAGTTAACACACAGTGTAATGTTAGTTTCAGGTGTACAATATAGTGTTTCAATACTTCCATGCTTCCCTGGTGCTCATCACAATAGATGCACTCCTTAATCTCCATCACCTATTTAACCCATTCCCCCTTTCCCCTGCCCACCTTCCCTCTGGTAGCCATCAGTTTGTTCTATATAGTTAAGACTCTGTTTCTTTCTCGTTTTTTAATAATATTTTTATTATATTATATTAGTCACCATACAGTACATCCCTCGTTTTTGATGTAAAGTTACATGATTCATTACTTGCATATAACACCCAGTGCACCATGCAATACGTGCCCTCCTTACTACCCATCACCAACCTATCCCATCCCCCCCCCGAAGCCCTCAGTTTGTTTCCCAGAGTCCATAGTCTCTCGTGGTTCATTCCCCTTCTGTTCCCCCCCCATTTCTCTTCCCTTTCTTCTCCTACCGATCTTCCTACTTCTTATGTTCCATAAATGAGTGAAACCATATGATAATTGTCTTTCTCTGCTTGACATTTTTCACGTAGCATTATCTCCTCCAGTCCCGTCCATGTTGCAGCAAATGTTGAGAAATTGTTCTTTTTTGATGGCTAAGTAATATTCCATTGTAGATATGGACCACATCTTCTTAATCCAGTCATCTGTTGAAGGGCATCTCAGCTCCTTCCAAGAAAGACTCTTTTTCTTGATTTACCTCTCTCTCTCTTTCCCCCTTGCTCATTTACTTGTTTCTTAAATTCCACATATAAGTGAAATCATGACATTTGTCTTTCTCTGACTGACTTATTTTGCTTAGCATAATACTCACTAGCTCCAACTGTATCCCTGAAAATGGCAAGTTTTCATTCTTTTTGATGGCTAATAATCCAGTGTGTGTGTGTGTGTGTGTGTGTGTGTGTGTGTGCGCGCGTGTGTGTGTGCAATCACATCTTTATCCATTCATCAGTTGATGGACATCTGGGCTCTTTCCATAGTTTAGCTATTGTAGATAATGCTGCAAAAATATGCTCAACATCACTCATAATCAGGGAAATACAAATCAAAACCTCTATGAGATACCACCTCACACCAGTCAGAATAGCTAAAACCAACATCACAAAAAACCACAGATCTTGGAAAGGATGTGGAGAAAGGGGAACTCTCTTGCACTGTTGTGGGAATGAAAACTGGTGAAGCCACTCTGGAAAACAGTATAGAGGTTCCCCAAAAAGTTAAAAATGGAGTACCCTACCACCCAGCAATTGCACTACTAGGTATTTATGCAGAGAATACAAACGTACTAATTCAAAGGGAATATTAATAGCATGCTATTTTAAATATATATAAAAATATATCTTTAAACTGTATACATTGATACAGATGCCAAAGTATTTGGAAACCATCAAGCTTGTATAACACATTCCAATCTTCTATAGCTCTAAACTTTCATTTGGTTGTCAGTAAATTATAAGTTGTCCTCTAATATACTTTTTAATGATGGGCATGGGAGTAGGTGGATAGAACTCTAAATCCAGGGGCACCTTGATGGCTCATTTGGTTAGGTGTCGACACTTGATTTCTGCTTGGGTCAAGACCTCAGGGTCCCAGGATGGAGCTTCATGATGGGCTCTGTGCTTAGTGGGGAGTCTGCTGCGGATTGTCTCTCTCCCTCTGTCCCTCACCTCCCCCTGGCTCATGCTCTTTCCTCCAAAATAATAAATAAATAAATCTTAAAAAAAAAGGTACTCCCAATCCAAATGTATTTAGCAAACATGACTTCCAGCTAATGATTACAATTTCAGCCTCCATTTTAGCTAGATGGAACAATCTGTTAAAATACAAGCTAATAAGATGTTGATAATGTCGATGTGTGCAGGCTCCATGTCATAATTAATAACAAAGATGTTCATTGATTTCTGCATTCCTATTCTTAATATGCTTAATATTTCTATATTGTCAAATTAATACCTTTTACATTTCTAAAGTTTAAACTTTTACTGGTAAGAAATAGTTCCTTAACTTTGATTATCCATTCTTTTCTTAACAGGAGAACCTGCTCCTCTGGATTTCTCTCTCTAAAAAGGGAGCATTTCAGTTTTCTTTTTTTCTTTTTTTTAAATAATAATCTGTATTATTGTTATCATAATAATAAGTATTATTGTTATTTTTATTATTAAAATTAGTATTGGAGTAAAAATATATATATTTAAAAAGAGCATATAATTATGCTCATGGAATGTTCTCATTTTAGTTTTGTATTTTATTTTTTTTAATTTATTTTTATTTTTATTTTTTTTAAAGATTTTATTTATTTATTCAACAGAGATAGAGACAGCCAGTGAGAGAGGGAACACAAGCTGGGGGAGTGGGAGAGGAAGAAGCAGGCTCCCAGCAGAAGAGCCTGAGATGGGGCTCGATCCCAGGACTCCAGGATCACACCCTGAGCTGAAGGCAGACACTTAATGACTGAGCCACCCAGGCACCCCTAGTTATGTATTTTAAATTAATATTGCAATAAAATTAACATCTTATTTTTGTTGTACAATTTGATGAGCACTATCCTATGTATAGATTTTATAATGACCATTACAATCAGGATATTAAATAACTCCCCACAAAACCCTGTGATATCTCTGTGTAGGCATACACTCACTTAAACCTCTAACCCCTGGTATCACTGTGTTCATCACTGTAGTTTTGCCATTTGGATAATGTCATATACATATACTCAACTGTGTATAACTTTCTGAGACTCCTTTCTCTCAGTATAATTCTTGTGGTGTTATCCACATCACTGCACACAGCTATATTTTTATTTCTAAGTGTATTTCATTTTATGAATGTATCACATGTTCATCCAATTCTCACTGAAAGATTTTAGATTGTTTCTTGATTTTGGTAATTATAGAGTGGCTACAACTATTCATGTATACATTTTGGTCTAAACATGAATTTGCATTGCTCTCAAATATTTAGTATTATGTTTCTGAGCCAAATAACTATATGTTTAACCACATGAAAAGTGACCCAATTTTTAGGGTGGCTATACCATTTTACATCACCACCAGGAATGTGTGAGAGTTGAAGATGTTGTATACTCTCGTTATTTGTTATTGTCAGCACATTTTGTTTCAATCATGATATCTTATGCTACTCTACATTTGCTTGTTTTTTTCAGATTTTGTTATCTATCTGATAGAGAGATAAAGAGAGAGTAGAAGTAGGCAGGAGAGAAGACAGAGGGAGAGGGAGAATCAGGCTCTCTGCTGAGCAGGGAGCCTGACACGAGACTCAATCCCAAGACCCTGGGATCATGACCTGAGTTGAAGGCAGATGCTTAACTGACTGAGCCACCCAGCCACCCCTACATCTGCTTTTCTATCATAGCTGCCATATAGTAGCCTTCTATAGTATAGCTTTCCGTAGTTTCAATAGTAGCACTATCCATGCACTTACCATGTGTTTATGAACTTAATGAAGGGTTGTCAATTTTTAAATTGTTTGGCTTATTTTCTTCCTCTTGACTACTGAATGATTTTTATATAATGTAAGTTCCTTGTCAGAATGAAATGTTCAAATACTTTATTACACTGTATTTTGTATTTTCATTGTCTTATCACTGTATTATTTACTTGTTTTTTACTGACATTTTTTTAATAAGGATTTTTTATTATGTTAGTCACCATACAGTACATCCCCGGTTTTTGATGTAAGGCTCGATGATTCATTAGTTGTGTATAACACCCAGTGCACCATGCAATATGTGCCCTCCTTACTACCCATCACCGGCCTATCCCATTCCCCCACCCCCTCCCCTCTGTAGCCCTCAGTTTGTTTCTCATAGTCCATAGTCTCTCATGTTTCATTCCCCCTTCTGATTACCCCCCCTTTCTTTATCCCTTTCTTCCCCTACTGATCATTCTAGTTCTTATGTTCCATAGATGAGAGAAATCATATGATAGTTGTCTTTCTCTGCTTGACTTATTTCACTTAGCATTATCTCCTCCAGTGCCGTCCATGTTGTAGCAAATGTTGAGAACTCATTCTTTCTGATAGCTGAGTAATATTCCATTGTATATATGGACCTCAACT
>NW_024426663.1:86834530-86912057 GCF_017311325.1 Ursus maritimus
AGGAAAGGATGCTGTATTTTGTCAAATGCTTTTTCGGCATCGATTGAGAGGATCATATGGTTCCTGAGTCTTTTCTTGTTGATATGATGTATCACGCTGATTGATTTGCAAATATTGAACCACGCTTGCATCCCAGGTATGAATCCCACTTGATCATGATGGATAATCCTTTCAATGTACTGTTGGATTCTATTAGCAAGTATCTTGTTGAGGATTTTGGCGTCCATATTCATTAGGGAAATCGGTCTGTAATTCTCCTTTTTGAGGGGGTCTTTGCCTGGTTTGGGGATCAAGGTAATATTGGCCTCATAGATTGAGTTAGGTAGCTTTCCTTCTGTTTCTATTTTTTACTGACATTTTTAAGAATAGTTTTAGGTTCATGACAAAATTGGGGGGAAAGTACAGAATTTTCCCATATACTCATTACCCTGTACATTCATAGACGCCCCCATTATCAACATCCCCCACCAGAGTGGTACATTTTTTATTCATATACCTGCATTGACACACCATAATCACACTATATCTGTATTTTACATTGTGTCACTGTTACTGTTTTATCCTTCATCATAGTGTCATATAGAATAATTGCAGTGCCCTAAAAATCCACCTGTTCCACTTTGCCCCTCAACCACCACACAGCCCCTAGCAACCACTAATCATTTTGTCTCCATAGTTTTTCTTTTTTCAGAGACTAATAGTAGGAGTTACACAGTGTGTAGCCTTTACAAATTGTCTTATTTCCCTTACTAATATACAGGTAAGATTCTTCATGGATTCCCAATAAGAGCATTTCTTTTAAGCACTGAGTTATTTCTCATTGCTAGGATATATGACCATTTATTTATCCATTTACATGGTAAAGAACATCTTGGTTGCTTTCAGATTTTGGCAATGATGAATAAAGCTTCTATAATTATCCATGTGCAAGTCTTTGTGTAGACATAATTTTCAACTCCTTTTGGTAAATACCAAGAAACAAAATTGCTGGATCAGATGGTAAGACTGTTCAGGCTTGTTAGAAACCACATCACTGCCTACTAAAGTGGCCTTACCTTTTTGCTTTCCACCGAACATTGAATGAACTCCATATTTTCGTCAGCATTTGACATTGTCAGTGTTCTGGATTTTGACCCTTCTACTAGGTGTGTAGTGATATCTCATGGTTCTTTTAATTTTCATGTCCTTGGTGACATGCATGTGAAGCATCTTTTCATTTGCTTACTTATCTGTGTTTCTTCTTTGGTATTGCTTGTTAAGTTTTTGGCCCATTTATAACTGGATTTATTGTTAACTTATCCTTGAATTTTAAGTGTTTTTTTTAAACAGTCTTTTATTAGTTATGCCTTTTGGAAATATTTTCTGCCAGTCTATGCTTTGTCTTCTCATTATTTTGGCTTTGTCTTTCACAGAGCAGAAGTTTTTAATTTTAATGAAGTTCCACTTTCAATTATTTAGCATAAATATTATAGGAATATAAAAATATAGATTGTGCTTTGGTGTTGTTAGATAACTGCTTTTTTTTTTAATTTTAATGAAGTCCAGGCTTTTTTTCTTCTCCCTTGCATAGACTATGCTTTTGTTGTCATGACTAAGCACTCTGTCTTATTTTACATTATTAAAATTTTCTTTGGAGTTTCTTCTAAAAGTTTTGTAAAATTTTATAATTTCTTCTTGGACAATTTTTGTATACAAATGAAGTTTTAGTTATGTTTATTTTTTTCTTTCTTTTTCTTTCTATTTTATGTGTCTGTTCAAAAGTTCTTGTGCCAATTAAAAAAAAAAAAAAAACCTACTGGGGCGCCTGGGTGGCACAGCGGTTAAGCATCTGCCTTCAGCTCAGGGCGTGATCCCGGCGTTCTGGGTTCGAGCCCCACATCAGGCTCCTCTGCTATGAGCCTGCTTCTTCCTCTCCCACTCCCCTGCTTGTGTTCCCTCTCTCACTGGCTGTCTCTATCTCTGTTAAATAAATAAATAAAATCTTTAAAAAAAACTACCCTTTCCCCATTGGATTATTTTTATATGTATTTTTTAAATCAGTTTTCCCTCCCTTCCCCTGTGGTCTTCCCCTCTAATCCTTATGTTCCACATATGAATGAAACCATATGATTATTGTCTTTCTCTGCTTGACTTATTTCACTTAGCATAATCGCCTCCAGTCCCATTCTTTGTCAGTGCAAAGGATAGGTATTCAGCCTTTCTGATGGCTGAGTAATATTTCACTGTATATATAAACCATATCTTCTTTATCCATTCATCTGTTGAAGGGCAGCTCAGTTCCTTCCACAGTTTGGCAATTCTGGATGTGAAAAAAAATCAAATAGCCATACATTTTTATTTTTATTTCTGGGCTTTCTACATTTTACCATTGATCAATTTGTCTATTCCTTTATCAATCACACAGTCTTAATTTTCTTTATTAACAAAAGTTATTATCTGTTAGTTTCCTTTTACATTGTCTTTGAAGGGTTTTGGTATTCAAAAACAGCAACAGGGTATCAAATAATGTTCCTATTCACATATTTCTAATTTACTCTTCTGGCAATAATATAAGAAAACACTCTAATTTTAAGGTCTCCTGTGATTTCATTGGATACGCACAGCTAATGCAGGGTAATCTTACTATCTTAAGGTCTATTGTGCCATAAAAGATTGTAAAATCATTGGGAGTGATGTCTCACCATATTCACAGATTCTAGAGATCAGGACATAGAAATTGGGGGAGTATTACTAAAATTTTTCACACCTTAACTATACACATTAACTTCTCAGATTCTACCAAGAAATAATATTATACCATTTTAAATTGAATGGAGAAATTTCACCACTTCATAGGTTTTTTTATCTTACTTTCTTTATGATTTTTTCTCTGTGTTTTAAAATCTCTAGCCACTATAAAACTCATGTGACAAATTATACTTTTTTTGTATTTTATTATTAAACATTTTAAAGGACTTGAGCTAGAATAATATATTGTTTCTGTTACCATTCATTCTTCCTGATACTCAAGTTTCTTTCTGATACCATTTCTCATCAATACAAAATAATTTTAAAGCAATTGTTTTAAAACAAGTTGATTGACCTTAGTTTTGTTTTACCTGAGAATGTCTTTCTTTCTTTCTTCTTAAGATTTTATTCATTTGTCAGAGAGAGTAAGAGTGAGAGAGAGCACAAGCACAGGGAGAAGCGGGCAGATGAAGCAGGCTCCCCACTGAGCAAGAAGCTTGATGCAGGCAGGGCTTGATCCCAGGACCCTGGGATCATGACCTGAGATGTAGGCAGATACTTACCTGACTGAGCCACCCAGTGTCCCAAGAATGTCTTTATTTCATTTTCATTTCTAAAGATACATTCACTGCATAAAGGATTCTGGATTAACTATTATTTTCTTTTAGTGTTACAAGCATTTTGCTCCACTCCTTTGTGTTCCATGGTTACAGGTGAAAATCCATAATCAACTAAAGTAACAAATCTCATACAATGTGTCATTTTCCTCTGATTGGTTTCAAGGTTTTTCTTTGTCTTTAATTTTTAGTGGTTTGACCACAGTGTGATTAGACATATATATGTTTGGAATCATTTTACTTATGACTTTCCTTCTGTAATTTGTTTATTTATTTTTTCCTAAACTTGGAATATTGTCAGCTAGAACTTCTAATGATGTTTTTACCTGAAATATCTATCCTCATCTTCTGGGACCCCATGATAAGAATGACAGATTTTTCTAGGTGTTTGTCCCAATGTTCTCTGATATTCTATTCTTTTATTTTCAAGTAGTTAATATAAATGTTTTTCAGATTAAATGATTTCTAATAAGCTATCTTAAAATTTTCTGACACATTTTTCTATAATCTCCATTCTTTTTGACTGTCATTTCATTTTATTTCAATCTATAATTTCTATTTGTCTTTCTTAAAAAAATTGTTTTGTTATGTGTACCATAACTTTACATATGCTGAAATACACTAGAACATTTTTTTTGATAACTGCTTCAAGGTCTTTATGAAATTTTCAACAAGCATCATCTCAGCATTGACATTATATGATTCCTTTTTCCTTAGCAAGTTGAATATTTCTTATTTCTTTATATGCCAAGTATATTTGGGTTATATCTTTGACATTTTATTTAGTTTCTAATGAATCTCAAGTCTTTTTAAAATACTATAGAAGAAGATAGTGGCTTAGTAGGAGGACCCCAAGCTTGCCTCCTTACTTGAACACAGCTAGGTAACCATCAAATCATTCTGAATACCCAAGAAATTGACCTGAGGAGTGGCAGGACAAACTGCACAATTAGAAGGAGAGAAGATGTCACATCCAGGAAAGTGGGAAGAGCAGAGACTTGGGCTGAGGGAGAAATGGGTCATGGGTGCTGCAGATGGGAGTGAGCCCTGTCATGGAGAAAGGTAGAGAGAAAGTGGAGTGCAGAGGGAGAACACTTCCCCAGAGCCAGTGACTGGGAACATGAGGGGCTGATTTTTATGAATTTTTATAACCAGCAAAGCTCAAAAACTGGAGTTTGAGAAGTCAGCACGGTTGCCTGGGAAAGGACCCTGAGGGCACTATCCTATTCATGGAAAAAAGGGATGTGAGCAACCCCAGGGCAGATGACACAAACTTAGGATAATCTAACTCAAAAGGGGCAACTCTTGGAGCAACTCTGTGAGGAGTGATGATTACAGATTCACCTCTCAGGGAACAAAAGAGCCTGTGGGACTATTTCCCTTTTTCCACCCTTCAGCATGGGCATGGGAAGACCTGTTGAGAGCTGTCAAATCAGACACTGGTTGTTTAACTTGCTTTGCTCCAAATCTGACATGCCTGTGCTCTGATGTTACAGCCCTTCTGAGTCAAACTTACATTAGTCAAGTGAGGAGAGACCCTCTCACAGAAGACCAGGGAATGTCCCCACCACACAAGGTCTCTAATGTTTGGAGGATTAAAAGTTAACAGGCTTGATAGCTTGGCTGACATAGATCCTAAAGTGCACTGTGCTGTTCTAGGCAGGCAAGCAAACCAGAACCGGACAGGCTGAAAACAGTGACCTGAAAAATGCCTGGGACACATAAAGGGAAATCATTTTCTCTTCTGGGAGTGCTTCCTGAGAGCAACAAGCACTGAGTCACCTCTTTGGGGACAAAGGAGATGTTTAGCACCATTTCCCTCTTTTGTCCTTTAGCATAAACCAACTTCAGTAAATAACACAGTGCTAACACTGGCTGCCTAAACTGCTTACACCAAGTCCTGACCCCTGAGCTCTGTTGATACTTTTCTCTGACAAGTGAGACTAGGGACCAACACAGTGTTCCCCTTCCATGGAAGACTAACAGAAACCTCCACAGGCACTATGTCTACTGAACAGAGTATTCTGCAAGGCTTCAATTGTAGTGAAAGTAGCTTCAGGTCTCATTTAACAAGCAGACCAGAGCACACCTAGTTAAAACCTGCCACACTCTGGTCAAGGTCAAAACGCTGCTTACTGCAGGCAAGGAGAGCCTCTGGAGAGAACTGGCTTGAAGTACAGAGCAGCCAAAACACAACAGCAGAATACACACAATACACAACAGAGACAATACGTGAAGGGCCAGACTATGGACACTATATGACCTCTTCTTCATAAAGCTATTACTCCCTGGAACAGGAAATATAACAGGCTTTTCTAACACACATAAGAAGACACAGAGCTAGACAAAATGCCAAGACTGAGGAATTCATCCCAAAAGAAAGAACCAAAATAACACACAGTCAGTGATCTAATGAAAACAGATATAAGTAATATGCCTGATGGAGAATTTAAAGCAGAAATCATAAGAATACTCACTGAGCTTGAGAAAAACATGGAAGACATGAAGAAAACACTGCAGAGAAATAAATGAAAACAATCAAGTTGAAATGAAAAAATACAATAACTGAGATTCAAAACTGACTGAATACAATGCCCAAAAGGATGGAAAAAGTAGAGGAACAAATAAGTGATATAGAAGTTAAAATAATGGAAAATAATGAAGCTGAACAAAAGAGAAAGAAGAATATTGGATCATGAGAATAGACTTTGGAAACTCAGTGACTCCATAAAATGTAATAACATAGGTATTACAGGAGTCCCAGCAGAAGAGAGAAAAGGTGGCAGAAAATATTAAGGAAATAAAACTTGACTACTCTGGGGAAGGAAATAGACATTCAGGCCCAGGAGATATAGAGCACTCTCATCAAAATCAACGAATGTAGAGGCACCTGGGTGGCTCAGTTGGTTAAGCATCTGCCTTCAGCTTGGGTCATGAATCCAGGGTCCAGGGATCAATCCCTGCATTGGGCTCCCTGCTCAGTGGGGAGCCTGCTTCTCCCTAACCCTCTGCCTGCCACTCTGCTTATATGTGCTTGCTCTCTGTCAAATAAATAATAAAATCTTTTTAAAAAAAAATCAATGGTTGTAGACCAGCACCAAGACATATCGTAGTTAAATTTGCAAAATACAGAGATAAGGAAAAAATCCTAAATGCATTAAGGCAAAAGAAGTCCCTAACATACAAAGAAAGAACCATAAGGCTAGGTGCAGATATTTGAAGAGAAACTTGGAAAGCCAGAAGGGAGTGACAGGATATATTCAACATGCTGATTCAGAAAAATCTGCAGTCAAGAATACTTTATCCAGCAAAGCTATTATTCAGAATAGAATGATAGTTTCCAAGACTAACAAAAACTAAAGGAGATTGCATCCACTAAACCAACCATGTAAAAAATATTAAGGGCGACTCTTTGAATGGAAAGAAAAGACACCAGATGTGACAAAGATAAGAAAGAAATAGAAAAAAATCTCCAGAAACCCTAAGAAAAAATGTAATAAAATGGCACTAAATACATATCTGTCAATAATTCCTCTGAATATAAATGGAATAAAGGCCTTAGTCAAAAAACATTGGGTGTCAGAATGGAGGAAAAAGATAAAGAGTTAAGATGGGGGAGGAGTAGGGGTCCCCTTTTTCAGCTGGTGCCCTGAGTCAAGAGGGATAGGTACCAGACCATCCTGAACATCCACGGAATCAGCCTGAGACACAGGAAGATACATCTAGATCTCTACAAATGAACATCTCCAGCGATGAGTATTGAGGTGCGAAGCAGGGAACTAGGAAGCTGCGCACAGATATCGGAAGATAAACGGAAGGGGGGGTGCCGCGTTCGGGCACCTGGAAGTGGTAGCCACCTGCACTGGGGAGCGGGCGGACTCGGACCAGCACCCACAAGGGAGCAGACTGAGACCATGAGCCAGGGAACATGCACAACCAGTCTGAAAACCAGAGCTCTGGAACGCCCACGAACCACACTGAAATGGATCTCTGGAGCATGCAGGGGCGGCTGGTGGTGTTAGAAACACAAGGGACAGAGATGTGCCAGACCAGGCAGGGACGGCTGGGACACTGGCTGTGGGGCGCACATCCCCAGATGCTGCAGGGTTGAGCAGCACCAACAGAAACAGAGTTAAAGTGGCCAGAACCCCAGTGGAGAGTGGTCTGTGATCCCTCTGTTCTGAGACACAGGCTGGGATTCAGCTACTGCTCCTCTGACTCTCAGAAGAGGTACACAAATCACCAGAGAACAAAAGCCAGGAAATAAGAGCTCAAAGTGTGCCCATCCCAATCGCCCCTTGCGGGAAACATGGAGACTCTACTCAAACAGGGATGCCTGAGTATCCTTGCAGCAGGCCCCTCTACAGAAGACAGACTGAAAAATCAAGAAACCCACATCCCTAAGGTCCCTATAAAACAAGTGCACACTGCCTGGGTCCTGGTCAATAATTTGGGCTCTGGACAACCCCATAACCTCTCCTCATCAGAAAGACAAGAAGGAGAAATCCCCCCAGCAAAGAAAAGACAATGAGTCTGTGGCCTATGCCACAGAACTAATGGATATGGATATAACCAAATTATCAGACATGGAGTTCAGAGTAGCAATGGTCAAGATGATGTGTAGACTTGAAAAAAAAGGATTAGCAAAAATGTTAATGAGAATATAGAATCTCTAAGGGCAGAAATGAGAGCGAATCTGGCAGAAATTAAAAATTCTTTCAATTAAATGCAGTCAAAACTAGATGCTCTGACGGACATGGTAAATGAGGCAGAAGAACTTATCAGCGAATTGGAGGACGGGTTAGCAGAAGAGAAAGCTAAAATACAAACTTCCTCAAAAAAATCCAATCTCAAGAATGTAGGTTATGGGATATTACTGACTCAATGAAATATTCCAATATCAGAATCATCAGCATCCCCCAGGGGGTGGAGAAAACAGAGGTCTAGAAGAGACATTTGAACAAATTGTAGCTGAAAACTTCCCTAATCTAGCAAAGTAAACAAGCATTCGTGTCCAAGAGGCACAGAGGACCCCTCCCAAGCTCAACCATGACAACCTACACCACGTCACATCATATTGCAATTCACAAATATTAGATCCAAGGATACGGTATTGAAAGTGGCCAGGGCAAAGAAATTTCTCACGTACCAAGGCAAAGTTATCAGAATCACGTCAGACCTGTCTACACAGACCTGGAATGAGAGAAAGGGTTGGGGGGGGGCATTTTTAAAGCTCTCTCGGAGAAAAACATGCAGCCAAGGATCCTTTATCCAGCAAGGCTGTCATTCAGAATTGATGGAGAGATAAAGAATTTCCAGAATTGCCAGTCACTGACCAATTTTTTAACAATGAAACGAGCCCTACAGGAGATATTAAGGGGGGTTCTATAAAAGTAAGAAGGCCAATAGTGAAACAGAACAGAAAGTCACAATCTATAGAAACAAAGACTTTACTGTCAACATGGCATCATTAAAATCGTATCTCTCAATAATCACTCTCAATGTAAATGTCCTAAATATTCCCATAAACACCGCAGGGGTGCAGACTGGATAAAAAGACATGACTCATCCATTTGCTGTCTACAAGAGACTCATTTTGAAACTAAAGATACATCCAGACTGAAAGTAAAGGGATGGAATAACATCTTTCATGCCAATGGACCTCAAAAGAAAGCTGGGTAGAAATTCTCATATCAGACAGATTGGATTTTAAACTAAAGATTATAATTAGAGATACAGAAGGTCACTATATTATTCTTATTATACATCCAACAACTGGATATGACAATTATAAATATATATGCCCCCAACAGCAGAGCGGCAAGATACACAAGCCAATTCTTAACCAGAATAAAGAGACATACAGATAAAAAATACTTTAATAGTAGGGGACCTCAACACTCCACTATCAGCAATAGACAGATCACCTAAGTAGAAAATCAACAAAGAAACAAGAGCTTTGAATGCCATACTCAACGAGTTGGACCTCATAGATATATATAGAACACTACACCCCAGAACCAAAAATACTCATTCTGTTTTAATGCCCATGGAACATTCTCAAGAATAGACCATGTTCTGGGACACAAAACAGGTCTCAACTGATACCAAAAGATTGAAATTATCCCCTGCGTATTCTCAGACCACAATGCTTTGAAACTGGAACTCAACCACAAGGAAAAATTTGGAAGGAACTCAAACACTTGGAGACTAAGAACCATCCTGCTCAAGAATGATTTGATAAACTGGGAAATAAAAAATCAATTCAAACAATTTTTGGAGATCAATGAGAATGAATACACAGAGCTCCACAACCTATTGGACAGTGCAAAGGCAGTCCTTAGGGGAAAATACATAGCCATCCAAGCCTCACTAAAAAGAATAGAAACATCTAAAATGCAGTTTTTATATTCTCACCTTAAGAAGTTGGAACAACAATAGAGAAACAGGCCTAATCCATGCACGAGAAAGCAGTTTATCAAGATTAGAGCAGAGATAAATGAATTACAAACCAGAAGCACAGTAGAGCAGATCAACAGAACTAGAAGCTGGTTCTTTGAAAGAATAAATAAAATTGACAAATCACTGGAAAGACTTATCCAAAAGAATAGAGAAAGGACCCAAATTAATAAAATTATGAATGAAAAGGGAGAGGTCACAACCAACACCACTGAAATTGGAAGGATCATTAGAAACTTTGTCAACAGCTTTATGCCAATAAATTAAGCAATCTAGAAGAGATGGAGGACTGCCTGGAAATCTATAAACTACCAAGACTGAAACAGGAAGAAATTGATTTTTTAAACAGGCCAATTAATTATAAAGAGATTGAAAGAGTGATTAAAAACCTTCCAAAAAACAAAACGCCAGGGCCTAATGGATTTCTCAAGGAATTCTACAAAACATTCAACAAAGAAATAATACCTATTCTCCTAAAGCTATTTCAAAAAATAGAAACAGAAAGAAAGCTAGCAAACTCATTCAATGAGGCCAATATTACCTTGATCCTCAAACAAGGCAAAGAACCCATCAAAACAGAGAATTACAGACCCATTTCCCCAATGAATATGGACGGCAAAATTCTCAACAAGATCCTTGCTAATAGAATCCAACAGTACATTAAAAGGATTATCCATCACGACCAAGTGGGATTCATCCCTGGGATGAAAGGGTGGTACAACATTCACAAATCAATCAGTGTGATAGATTTTATCAACAAGAAAAAAGCCAAAAATCATATAATCCTCTCGATAGATGCGGAGAAAGCATTTGACAAAATACAGGATCCTTTCCTGATTAAAACCTTTCAGAGTATAGGGATAGAGGGTACATTCCTCAATTTCATACAAACCCATCTATGAAAAGCCTACAGCAAATATCATTCTCAATGGGGACAAACTGGAAGCCTTTCCCTTAAGATCAGTAACACGACAAGGATGCCCACTCTTGCCATTATTACTCAACATAGTACTAGAAGTCGTTGCAACAGCAATCAGACAACAAAAATGGATAAAATGTATCCAAATCGGCAAAGAAGAAGTCAAACTGTCTCTCTTCACAGATGACACGATACGCTATATGGATAACCCAAAAAAATCCACTCCCAAACTGCTAGACGCTATAGATCAATTCAGTAATGTGGGGGAATACAAAATCAATGCTCAGAAATCAGTTGCATTTCTATACACGATCAATGAGACTGAAGAAAGAGAAATCAGGGAATCCATCCCATTTACAATAGCACCAAAAACCATACATTACCTTGGAATTAACTTAACCAGAGACGTAAAGGATCTATATTCTAGAAACTACAAATCACTCTTGAAAGACATTGAAGAAGGCAAAAAAAGATGGAGAAATATTCCATGCTCATGGATCAGAAGAATTAACATAGTTAAAATGTCCATGCTACCCAGAGCAATCTACACTTTCAATGCCATCCCAATCAAAATACCAATGACATTTTTCAAAGAACTGCAACAAACAGCCCTTAAATTTGTGTGGAACCAGAAAAGACCCCGAATCGCCAAGGAACTGTTGAAAAGGAAAAACAAAGCTGGGGGCATCACAATGCCTGATTTCAAGCTGTACTACAAAGCTCTGATCACAAAGACAGCATGGTACTGGCACAAAAACAGGTGCATAGACCAATGGAACAGAATAGAGAACCCAGAAATGGACCCTCGGCTCTTTGGGCAACAAATCTTTGATAAAGCATGAAAAAACATCCAGTGGAAAAAAAGACAGTCTCTTCAATAAATGGTGCTGGGAAAATTGGACAGCTACATGCAAAAGAATGAAACTTGACCACTCTCTCACACCATACACAAAGATGAACTCTAAATGGATGAAAGACCTCAATGTGAGACAGGAATCCATCAAAATCCTAGAGGAGAACATAGGCAGCAACCTCTACGACATTGGCCAAAGCAACGTTTTTTATGACACATCTCCAAAGGCAAGAGAAACAAAAGATAAAATGAACGCATGGGACTTCATCAAGATCAAAAGCTTCTGAACAACCAAGGAAACAGTTCAAATAACTAAGAGGCTGCCCCCGGAATGGGAGAATGTATTTGCAAATGATACTACAGATGGAAGACTGGTATCCAAGATCTACAAATAAATTGTCAAACTCAATACACGAGAAACAAATAAACAAATCATAAAATGGGCAGAAGATATGAACAGACACTTTTCCAATGATGACATACAAATGGCTAACAGACACATGAAAAAATGTTCAAAATCATTAGCCATCAGGGAAATTAAAATCAAAATCACTCTAAGATACCACCTTACGTCAGTTAGAATGGCAAAAATTGACAAGGCAAGGAACGACAATTGTTGGAGAGGATGTGGAGAAAGGGGATCCCTCCTACATTGTTGGTGGGAATTCAAGTTGGTACAGCCACTGTGAAAAACAGTGTGGAGGTCCCTTAAAAAGTTAAAAATTGAGCTATCCTATGATCCAGCCATTGAACTACTACTGGGTATCTACCCCAAAAATTCAGACGTAGTGAAGAGAAGGGCCATATGCACCCCAATGTTCATAGCAGCAATGTCCACAATAGCTAAATCGTGGAAGGAGCCGAGATGCCCTGCAACAGATGACTGGATTAAGAAGTTGTGGTCCATATATACAATGGAATATTACTCAGCTATCAGAAAGAGCGAGTTCAACATTTGCTACAACATGGACAGCACTGGAGGAGATAATGCTAAATGAAATAAGTCAAGCAGAGAAAGACAACTATCATATGATTTCTCTCATCTATGGAACATAAGAACTAGGAAGATTGGTAGGAGAAGAAAGGGAATTCAGGGGGAATGCAGCATGAGAGACTATGGACTGTGAGAAACAAACTGAGGGCCTCAGAGGGGAGGGCGGTGGGGGAATGGGATAGGCTGGTGATGGGTAGTAGGGAGGGCATGCATTGCACCGTGCACTGGGTGTTATATGCAACTAGTGAATCATCGAACTTTACATCAAAAAAATAAAAATTAAAAATTAAAAAAGTACACTTATTGTGATGAGCAGAGTAATGTACAGAATATTTGAATCACTATATTTTACACCTAAAACTATTAATACACCATATGTTAATTATACTGGAATTAAATAATTAAAAAAAAAAAACACAAAAGAATGGGGGAAAATCTATATGATGCCAAAAGAGACTCATTTTTGACCTAAAAAATTGAAAGTGAGGGAATGGATAAATGTTTAACATGGAAATGTACATTAAAAGAAAGCTGGAGTACCAATACTTATATCAGACAGTAGATTTTAAATTACAGACTGTAACAAGAGATGAAGAAGGGTACTATGTCATAATAAAAAAGTCTACCGAACAGGAAGACGTAACAATTCTAAATGTTCTTGCCTCCAACTTGGGAGCACCTAAATACATAAAAACAATTAATAACAAACATAAAGAAATACATTGATAATCATACAATTTTCATAGGGGCCTTTAATACCCTATTTACAGCGATGGACAGATTATCTATGTAGAAAATTAACAAATAAACAATGGTTTGAATGACACACTGGACCAGATGTATTTAACAGATGTATACAGAATATTTCATCCTAAAGCAGCAGAATATACATTCTATTCTAATGTACATAAGACATTCTCTGGAATAGATCACATACTGGATTACAAATGAAGGGTCAGCAAGTGCAAAAAGATTGAGATCATACTCTGCATATTTTCAGACCATAATTCTACAAAACTTGAAGTCAACCACAAGAAAAAAAAAATGGACAGACAGCAAATATATGGAGTTTAAGCATGTCACTGAACAATGAATGGCTCAACCAGAAAATAAAATAAATTCAAAAAGTACATGGAAAATATGAAAATGAAAGCCCAATGGTCTTGGGGTGTCTGGGTGGCTCAGTTGGTTAAGTGTCTGCCTTTGGCTCAGGTCATGATCCCAGGGTCCTGGGATTGAGCCCCATGTCAGGTTCCCTGCTCTATGGGGAGTCTGCTTCTCCCTCTCCCTCTGCTCCTACTATCTCTCTCTTAAATAAATAAATAATATATTAAAAGAAAAGAAAAAAAGAATAAAGAAAACCCAAAGGTCCAAAACTTTTGGGATGCAACAAAAACTGTCATAAAAGGGAAGTATATAGCAAAACAGGCCTAACTCAAGAAGTGAGAAAAATCTCAAAAAAACTTAAACGTAGGAGGAGAAAAAAGATGGCAAAGGAGAAGGGGACCCTATTTCAACTGGTCCCCTGATTAAGCTGGATATGTACCAAACCATTCTGAACACCCACAAAATCAGCCTGAGATGTAAGAAAATATATCTGGATTTCTACAAACAGTATCTCCAGTGATTGGTCTAGAGGTATGAAGTGGGGAGCTGTGATTCTGCAGGCCTATATCAGAAGATAAACAGAAGGGAGAGGGAACCTCCATAAACTTGCGCCTGGAAGCTGAGATAACACTGGAGCACAAAAGCTTTCTGCAGTGGGGCACAGGCTCACAGAATGGTAGCCAAAGGGAAAGGGCTTTAGGGCAGCCCCCTAGGGAGAAACCTGAGCTAGGGGCATAGGTGTGCAAACTGGGGGCAGCCTATGATTTTAGAAGCACAAAGGGCAGAGACATGCCTGGCCCTGGGAGTGACATCTGGGAGTGCTGGTGTGGACACAGAACCCAGGAGACTGCAGGTTTTAGCAGCACTGACAGAAACAGAGACAATGTGGTCTGGAGAGCTCAGTGAAGAGCACATTTCAATCTCTCTGTTCTGTGACAGAGGCTTGGATGCGGTCACTTCTGCTCTGACTCCTGAAAGAGATGCAGAAAGCCATTTTAACATAGTTAAAATGTCCATGCTACCCAGAACAATCTACACTTTCAATGCTATCCCAATCAAAATACCAATGACATTTTTCAAAGAACTGGAACAAATAGTCCTTAAATTTGTATGGAACCAAAAAAGGCCCTGAATCACCAAGGAACTGTTGAAAAGGAAAAACAAAGCTGGGGGCATCACAATACTGGATTTCAAGCTGTACTACAAAGCTCTGATCACAAAGACAGCATGGCACTGGCACAAAAACAGGCGAATAGACCAATGGAACAGAACAGAGAACCTAGAAATAGACCCTCAGCTCTTTGGGCAACTAATCTTTGATAAAGCAGGAAAAAATATCCAGTGGAAAAAAGACAGTCTCTTCAATAAATGGTGCTGGGAAAACTGGACAGCTACATGCAAAAGAATGAAAATTGATCACTCTCTCACACCATACAGAAAGTAAACTCCAAATGGATGAAAGACCTTAAGGTGAGACAGAAATCCATCAAAATCCTAGACGAGAACATAGGTAGCAACCTCTACGACATCGGCCAAAGCAACCTTTTTCATGACACATCTTCAAGGCAAGAGAAACAAAAGATAAAATGAACTTATGGGACTTAATCAAAATAAAAAGTTTCTGCACAGCCAAGGAAACAGTGAAAAAAACTAAGAGGCAGCCCACGGAACAGGAGAATGTATTTGCAAATGATACCACAGATAAAAGACTGGTATCCAAGATCTACAAATAAATTGTCAAACTCAATACACGAGAAACAAATAAACAAATCATAAAATGGGCAGAAGATATGAACAGACACTTTTCCAATGAAGACATACAAATGGCTAACAGACACATGAAAAAATGGTCAAAATCATTAGCCATCAGGGAAATTCAAATCAAAACCACTCTAAGATACCACCTTATGCCAGTTAGAATGGCAAAAATCAACAAGGCAGGAAACAGCAATTACTGGAGAGGATGTGGAGAAAGAGGATCCCTCCTACATTGTTGGTGGGAATTCAAGTTGGTACAGCTGCTGTGGAAAACAGCTTGGAGGTCCCTTAAAAAGTTAAAAATTGAGCTAACCTATGACCCAGCCATTGCACTACTGGGTATTTACCCCACGGATACTGACGTAGTGAAGAAAAGGGCCATATGCATCCCAAAGTTCATAGCAGCATTGTCCACAATAGCTAAATTGTGGAAGGAACTGAGATGCCCTTCAACAGATACCTGGATTAAGAAGCTGTGGTCCATATATACAATGGAATATTACTCAGCTATGAAAAAGAAAGATTTGTCAACATTTGCTGCAACATGGACGAAACTGGAGATAATGCTAAGTGAAATAAGTCAAGCAGAGAAAGACAATCATATGGTTTCTCTCATCTATGGAACATAAGAACTAGGAAGATCAGTTGCGGAAGAAAGTGATAAAGAAGAGGGTGTAATCAGAAGGGGGAATGACGCATAAGAGACGATGGACTCTGAGAAACAAACTGAGGACTTCAGAGGGGAGTGGGGTTGGGGTATGGGATAACTGGTGATGGGTAGTAAGGAGGGCACGTATTGCGTGGTGCACAGGGTGTTATAAGCAAGTAATGAATCATCGAACTTTACATAAGAAACCAGGGATGTACTGTATGGTGACTAACATAATATAATAAAAAAAATTAAAATAAATAAATAAGGGGTGCCTGGGTGGCACAGCGGTTAAGCGTCTGCCTTCGGCTCAGGGCGTGATCCCTGCGTTATGGGATCGAGCCCCACATCAGGCTCCTCCGCTATGAACCTGCTTCTTCCTCTTCCTCTCCTACTTCCCCTGCTTGTGTTCCCTCTCTCATTGGCTGTCTCTACCTCTTTTTTTTTTAAGATTTTTTATTATATTATGTTAGTCACCATACAGTACATCCTCGGTTTCCGATGTAAGGCTCGATGATTCATTAGTTGCGTATAACACCCAGTGCACCATGCAATACGTGCCCTCCTTACTACCCATCACCGGTCTATCCCATTCCCGCACCCCCCTCCCCTCTGAGGACTTCAGTTTGTTTCTCACAGTCCATAGTCTCTCATGTTTCATTCCCCCTTCTGATTACCCCCCTTTCTTTATCCCTTTCTTCCCCTACTGATCATCCTAGTTCTTATGTTCCATAGATGAGAGAAATCATATGATAGTTGTCTTTCTCTGCTTGACTTATTTCACTTAGCATTATCTCCTCCAGTGCTGTCCATGTTGCAGCAAATGTTGAGAATTCGTTCTTTCTGATAGCTGAGTAATATTCCATTGTATATATCGACCACAACTTCAAATCCAGGTATCTGTTGAAGGGCATCTAAGCTCCTTCCATGATTTAGCTATTGTGGACATTGCTGCTATGAACATTGGGGTGCATATGGCCCTTCTCTTCACCACGTCTGTATCTTTGGGGTAAACACCCAGTAGTGCAATGGCTGGATCATAGGTTAGCTCAATTTTTAACTTTTTAAGGGACCTCCACACTGTTTTCCAGAGTGGCTGTACCAAATTGCATTCCCACCAACAATGTAGGAGGGATCCCCTTTCTCCACATCCTCTCCAACAATTGTTGTCTCCTGCGTTGTCTATTTTTGCCATTCTAACTGGCGTAAGGTGGTATCTCAGTGTGGTTTTGATTTGAATTTCCTTGATGGCTAATGATTTTGAACATTTTTTCATGTGTCTGTTAGCCATTTGTATGTCTTCATTGGAAAAGTGTCTGTTCATATCTTCTGCCCATTTTTTAATTTGTTTATTTGTTTCTCGTGTATTGAGTTTGAGAAGTTCTTTGTAGATCTTGGATACCAGTCCTTTATCTGTAGTGTCATTTGCAAATATATTCTCCCATTCCGTGGGCTGCCTCTTAGTTTTTCTGACTGTTTCCTTGGCTGTGCAGAAACTTTTTATCTTGATGAAGTCCCATAAATTCATTTTATCTTTTGTTTCTCTTGCCTTTGGGGATGTATCATGAAAAAGGTTGCTTTGGCCGATGTTGTAGAGGTTGCTGCCTATGTTCTCCTCTAGAATTTTGATGGATTCCTGTCTCACATCGAGGTCTTTCATCCATTTGGAGTTTATTTTTGTGTATGGTGTGAGAGAGTGGTCAAGTTTCATTCTTTTGCATGTAGCTGTCCAATTTTCCCAGCACCATTTATTGAAGAGACTGTCTTTTTCCCACCGGATGTTTTTTCCTGCTTTATCAAATATTAGTTGCCCAAAGAGCCGAGGGTCCATTTCTGGGCTCTCTATTCTGTTCCATTGGTCTATGTGTCTGTTTTTGTGCCAGTACCATGCTGTCTTTGTGATCACAGCTTTGTAGTACAGCTCGAAATCCGGCATTGTGATGCCCCCAGCTTTGTTTTTCCTTTTCAACAGTTCCTTGGAGATTCGGGGCCTTTTCTGTTTCCATACAAATTTAAGGACTATTTGTTCCAGTTCTTTGAAAAATGTCCTTGGTATTTTGATCGGGATAGCATTGAAAGTGTAGATTGCTCTGGGTAGCATGGACATTTTAACTATGTTAATTCTTCTGATCCATGAGCATGGAATATTTTTCCATCTTTTTATGTCTTCCTCAATGTCTTTCAAGAGTGATTTATAGTTTCTAGAATATAGGTCCTTTACGTCTCTGGTTAAGTTAATTCCAAGGTAACGTATGGTTTTTGGTGCTATTGTAAATGGGATGGATTCCCTAATTTCTCTTTCTTCGTTCTCGTTATTCGTGTATAGAAATGCAACTGATTTCTGAGCATTGATTTTGTATCCTGTCACATTACTAAATTGCTGTATAACTTCTAATAGTTTGGGAGTGGCTTCTTTTGGGTTTTCCATATAGAGTATCATGTCATCTGCGAAGAGAGACATTTTGACTTCTTCTTTGCCGATTTGAATACCTTTGATCCCTTTTTGTCGTCTGATTGCTGTTGCAAGGACTTCTAGTACTATGTTGAATAATAGTGGCGAGAGTGGGCATCCTTGTCGAGTTCCTGATCTTAAGGGAAAGACTTCCAGCTTTTCCCCATTGAGAATAATATTTGCAGTAGGCTTTTCATAGATGGCTTTTATGAGATTGAGAAATTTACCTTCTATTCCTACACTCTGAAGGGTTTTAATCAGGAAAGGATGCTGTATTTTGTCAAATGCTTTTTCGGCATCAATTGAGAGGATCATATGTTTCCTGAGTCTTTTCTTGTTGATATGATGTATCACGCTGATTGATTTGCGTATATTGAACCACGCTTGCATCCCAGGTATGAATCCCACTTGATCGTGATGGATAATCCTTTTAATGGACTGTTGGATTCTATTAGCAAGTATCTTGTTGAGGATTTTGGCATCCATATTCATTAGGGAAATCGGTCTGTAATTTTCTTTTCTGAGGTGGTCTTTGCCTCGTTTGGGGATAAAGGTAATATTGGTCTCATAGAATGAGTTTGGTAGCTTTCCTTCTGTTTCTATTTTTTGAAATAGCTTTATAGAATAGGTATTATTTCTTCTTTGAATGTTTGGTAGAATTCCCCAGGAAAACCGTCCGGGCCTGGAGATTTGTTATTTGGAAGGTTGTTTATCACTGACTCAATTTCTTCACAATTAATTGGCCTGTTTAAGAAATCAATTTCTTCCTATTTCAATCTTGGTAGTTTATAGGTTTCCAGGAAGGATTCCATCTCTTCCAGATTGCTTAGTTTATTGGCATATAGCTGTTGATAAAAATTTCTAATAACCCTTCCAATTTCAATGGTGTTCATGGTGACCTCTCCTTTTTCATTCATAATTTTAATAATCTGGGTCCTTTCTCTTTTCTTTTGGATAATTCTTGCCAGTGGTCTGTCAATTTTATTGATTCTCTCAAAGAACCAGCTTCTAGTCCTGTTGATCTGCTCTACTGTACTTCTGGTTTCTGATTGATGGATTTCTGCTCTAATTTTGGTCAATTGCTTCCTCGTGAGTGGATTAGGCCTGTCCCTCTGTTGCTGTTCCAGCTTCTTGATGTGAGAATATAAAAACTGCATTTTAGATTTTTCTATTCTTTTGAGTGAGGCTTGGATGGCTATGTATTTCCCCCTTAGGACTGCCTTTGCAGTATCCCATAGGTTTTGGACTGTTGTATTTTCATTCTCATTGGTCTCCATAAATTGTTTAATTTGATTTTTGATTTCCTGGTTTATCGAGTCATTCCTGAGCAGGATGGTTCTTAGTCTCCAAGTGTTTGAGTGTCTTCCAAATTTTTCCTTGTGGTTGAGTTCCAATTTCAGAGCGTTGTGGTCTGAGAATATGCAGGGAATAATTTCAATCTTTTGGTATCGGTTGAGACCTGTTTTGTGTCCCAGAACATGGTGTATTCTTGAGAATGTTCCATGGGCATTAGAATAGAATGAGTATTCTTTGGTTCTGGGGTGTAGTGTTCTATATATATCTATGAGGTCCAACTCGTTGAATATGGCATTCAAAGCCTTTGATTCTTTGCTTAGTTTTTGCCAGGGTGTTCTGTCTATTTCTGATAGTGGAGTGTTGAGCTCCCCTACTATTAATGTATTTTTATCTGTATGTCTCTTTATTCTGGTTAAGAGTTGGCTTGTGTATCTTGCTGTTCCCCTGTTGGGGGCATATATATTTATAATTGTCATATCCACTTGTTGAATACTTCCTTTAAGAATAATATAGTGCCCTTCTGCATCTCTAACTATAGTCTCTAGTTTAAAATTCAATTTATCTGATATGAGAATTGCTACCGCAGGTTTCTTTTAAGGTCCATTTCTGTGAAAGATGGTACTCCATCCCCTTACTCTCAGTCTGAATACATCTTTGGGTTTGAAATGAGTCTCTTTTAGACAGCAAATGGATGGGTCATTTCTTTTTATCCAATCTGCAACCCTGTGGCATTTATGGGAGCGTTCAAACCATTTACATTAGCGCTAAGAACTGAGAGATATGATTTTAATGATGCCATGTTGCCAGTAAAGTCTTTGTTTGTATTGGCTGTGACTTTCTGTTCTGTATCACTCTTGGGGCCTTTTTACCTTTATAGAACCCCCCTTAATATCTCCTGTAGGGCTGGTTTCATGGTTACGAAATTGGTTAATGACTGGCGATTCTGAAATGTCTTTATTTCTCCATCAATTCTGAATGACAGCCTTGCTGGATAAAGGATCCTTGGCTGCATGTTTTTCTCTGAAAGAGCTTTAAAAATGCTCCCCCAACCCTTTCTCTCATTCCAGGTCTGTGTAGACAGGTCTGACGTAATTCTGATGCCTTTGCCTTGGTACGTGAGAAATTTCTTTGCCCTGGCCGCTTTCAATACTGTATCCTTGCATCTAATATTTGCAAATTGCACTATGACGTAGGTTTGTCATGGTTGAGCTTGGGAGGGGTCCTCTCTGCCTCTTGGACACGAATGTTTGTTTCCCTTGCTAGATTAGGGAAGTTTTCAGCTACAATTTGTTGTTACTCTGAATTCCATTTCTGATAATTTGTTTACATCCATATCCATTATTTCTGTGGCAGAGGCCACAGACTCACTGTCTTTTCTTTGCTGGGGGAGCTTCTCCTTCTTGTCATTCTGATGAGGAGAGGTTGCGGGATTTCCAGAGCCCAAATTATTGACTGGGTCCCAGGTCGTGCCCCTTGTTTTATAGGGATCTTAGGGATGTGGGCTTCTTCTTTAAAGATTTTATTTATTTATTTATCTGAGAGAGAGAGAGAGAGAGAGACAGTCAGCAAGAATGGGAACAGAAGCAGGGGAGTGGGAGAGAAAGAAGCAGGCTCCCAGCGGAGGAGCCCGATGAGGGACTCCTTTCCAGAACACTGGGATCACGCCCTAAGCTGAAGACAGGCGCTCAATGACTGCGCCACCCAGATGCCCCGGGTTGTGGGCTTCTTGATTTTTCAGCCTGCCTTCTGTGTTCTGGGGGAGGGGCCTGCTGCACCGATACTCAGGCAACCCTGTTTGGGTAGAGTCTCCTTGTCCCCTGGGAGGGGGGATGGGGATGGGCACGCTGTGAGCTTTTTTTTTTTTCCAGGCTTTTGTTCTCTGGCGGCTTTCCCAGGCAGTCTGTTATGCCTCTTCTGAGAGACAGAGCAGCAGAGCTGAATTGTCACAGAACAGAGGGATTGTGGCCCATTCGCCACTGATGTTCTGGCCACTTTAACTCCATTACTGTTGGTGCTGCTCAACCCTGCAGCATCCCGGGATGTGCGCCCCACACCCGGCGTCCCTGCCCTCACTTCCAGGGCCGGCGCCTCTCTGTCCTTTGTGTTTCTAACGCTGCCAGCTGCCAGCCACCCCGAGCACGCTCCAGGAGCTCCTGGTCTCAGTCTGGATCCAGTGAGCGCACCGGGATTCCGGTGTTCAGTGAGATGCCTGGTGGCGCATGCTCCAGGCTCACCGGTCTCAGTCCACTTTCTCTCCAGAGTGCCTTCCTTGAGTACACCTGCTCCCCCATGCAGGTGGCTGCCGCTTCCTAGCGCCCAAACAAGGCAGCCCCCCCCTTCCTTTTACCTTCTGATACCTGTGCGTGGTTTCAAGGCTCCCCGCTTTGTACCTCAATACTCAGTGCTGGAGATGTTCATTTGTAGAGATCCAGATGTATCTTCCTGCGTCTCAGGCTGATTCCGTGGTTGTTTAGGCTTGTCTGGTACCTATCCAGCTCGACTCAGGGGACCAGCTGAAAAAGGGGTCCCCTACTCCTCCGCCATCTTAACTCTGTCTCTATCTCTTTTGAATAAATAAATAAAATCTTTTAAAAATAATAAATAAATAAATAAATAAATAAAAATAAGTAAATAAATAATGTCATATGGAATTGAGGAAAAAAAATAAAGTCACCAGGGAAAGACTACAGAGAACAAAAGCCCCAGAAAACAGGTTTTCACTGAGCCCCCCCAGGGGAAGGGGCAGGGCAACTCTGCCTAAAAGGGTTGCATGAGTAACAATGTGGTAGGCCCTTCCCCCAGAAGACAGTCTGGAAGAACAAGAGGAGTACAACCCTAAAGTCCCTATAAAACAGGTGCATTTTGTTTGGAACATGGTTAATACTTCAGAATCTGTATATTCCATCAATCACCTCTTAACAGAATCACAAAGAGGAGGAACCCCCAACGAAGAAAAGAATCAGAGACTGTGGCCTCTGCCATAGACATAACAGATACGGATATAACCAGATGACAGAAATAGGCTTCAGAGTAACAATTATGAAGTTGGTATCTAGGCTTGAGAAAAATATTAATGACACTATAGAATCTCTAAGGGCAGAAATGAGATCTAATCAGGCTGAACTTCAAAATGCTATGAATGACACGTAGCCTAAACTGGATACTCTGACTGACAGGACAAATGAGGCAGAAGTACAAATTAGTGAGTGAGAAGATAAGATGATAGAAAAGAAGGAAACCAAGGAGGCATGGGAAAAACAGATTAAGCCCAAGGGATCAAACTGAGAGAGATTAATGACTCAATGAAACATTCCAATATCAGAATTATTAGGATCCCTGAGGGGGTGGAGAAAGAGGTATAGAAGATATATTTGAGCAAATTGTAAATGAGAACTTCCCTAACCTGGGAAAGGAAACAAGTATTCATGTCCAAGAGGCAGAGAGGACCCCTCCCAAGATCAATGAGAACAGGCCAATGCCACAACATATAATAGTACAATTTGCAAATCTTAGATCCAAGGAAACAATCTTGAAACTGGCATGCGGGAAGAGAATCCTTATGTAGAGAGGGAAGAATATCAGAATAACATCAGACCTGTCCACAGAGACCAGGCAAGCCAGAAAAAGCTGGCAGGACATATGTGAACTAAGTGAGAAGAACGTGCAGCCAAGGATACTTTATCTAGCAAGTCTGTCATTCAGAATGGATGGAGAGACAATGAGCTTCCAAGACCAGCAGAAACTGAAAAAATATGTGGTCACCAAGCCAGCTCTCCAAGAAATATTAAGGGGGATTCTATAAAAGGAAAAAGACCCAAAGAATGATATAGAACAGAAAACTACAGAGACAATCTATAGAAACAGACTTCCCAGACCACATGATGACAATAAAATCATATGTCTCAATAATCACTCTTGACATGAATGGCCTAAATGCTCCCATGAAATGGCACAGGATTGCAGATTGGATAAAAAGACAAGACCCATCCATATGCTATCTACAAGAGACTCATTTTGAACGTAAAGATACATCCAGACTGAAAGTGAAGGGATGGAGAACCATTTTTCATGCCAATGGACCTCAAAAGAAAGCTGGGGTAGCAATTCTTAGACAGATTAGATTTTAAACTGAAGACTGTAGTGAGAGATACAGAAGGACACTCTATTATTCTTAAAGGATGTATCCAACAAGTGGATATGACGATTATAAATATCTATGCCCCCAACAGGGGAGCAGCAGATACACAAGCCAACTCTTAATCAGAATAAAGAGACATAAATAAACATATGTTAATATTAGGGGACCTCAAACTCTGCTCTCAGCAATAGACATATCATCTAAGCAGAAAATCAACAAAGAAAAAAGAACTTTGAATGACAAATTGGACCAGATGGACTATCTTGAACCTAAAGATACATCCCAACTGAAAGTGAGGGGACGGAGAGCATTTTTGATATCAACGGACCTCAAAAGAAAGCTGGAGTATTAATTCTCATGTCAGACAAATTAGATTTTAAACTAAAGAGAGATACAGAAGCACACTATATTATTCTTAAAGGGTCTATCCAAAAGAAGACCTAACAAGTGTAAATATCTATACCCACAACATGGGAGCAGCCAACTACATAAGCCCACTGTTAACCAAAATAAAGAAACATATTGATAATAATACTTTAGTAGTAGGGGGCCTCAACACTCCACTCTCAGCAATAGACAGACATCTAAGAAGAAAGTCAACAAAGAAACAAGAGCTTTGAATGACACACTGGACCAGATGGACCTCATAGATATATACAGAACATTCCACCCTAAAACAGCAGAACACTCATTCTTCTTGAACACACATGGAACTTTCTCCAGAATAGACCACATACTGGGTCACAATTGATACCAAAAGATTGAGATATTGAATAGTCCCTGCATATTCTCAGACCACAATGCTTTGAAACTGGAACTCCATCGCAAGAAAAAAATTGGAAGAAATTCAAACACTTAGATGCTAAAGACCATCATGCTTAAGAATGTTTGGGTCAACCAGAAAATCAAAGAAGAACATAAACAATTCATGGAAACCAATGAGAACAAAAACATATCAGTTTCCAAAACCTATGGGATAATGCAAGACGGTCCTAAGGGGGAAATGCATAGCCATCCAAGCCTCACTCAGAAAAATAGAAAAAATCCCGTATACTCAAATTAACTTTACACCTTAGAGAACAACAAATAAAGCCCAAGACAAGCAGGAGAAGAGAAATAATTAAGATTAGAGCAGAGATCAGTGAATTAGAAACCAAAAATACAGTAGAGCAGATCAACGAAACTAGAAGCTGGTTCTTTGAGAGAATAAATAAGATCAATAAACCATTGGCCAGACTTATCCAAAAGAAAAGAGAGAGGACCCAATTTAATAAAATTATGAATGAATGAGGAGAGATCATGAATAACACCAAGGAAATAGAAGCAATTATTATCAACAACTATATGCCAATAAATTAAGCAACCTGGAAAAACAGATTCCCTCTTGGAAACTTATAAACTACCAAGGCTGAAACAGGAAGAAATAGACAATTTGAGTAGATGAATAACCAGTAATGAAATTGAAGTATTAAACAAACAAAAACAAACAAACAATAAACACCTCCCAAAAGACAAGTGTCCAGGGCCAGATGGCTTCCCATGGGAATTCTACCAAAAATGTAGAGAAGAAACAATACCTATTCTCCTGAAGCTGTTTCAGGGGGGGAAAGAAAAGGAAAACTTCCAAACTCCATCTATGAGACCAGCATTACCTTGATCCCAAATTCAGATAAAGTCCCCATCAAAAAGGAGAGTTACAGACCAATATCCCTGATGAACATGAATGCCAAAATTCTCAACAAGATCCTAGCTAATAGGATCCAACAGTACATTAAAAGGATTATCTGTCACAACCAGGTGTGATGCAAGGTGGTTCAACATTCACAAATCAATCAGTGTGATGGAGCACTTTAATAAGAGAAGAGACAAGAAGCATATGATCCTCTCAATTGTTGCAGAAAAAAGCATTTGACAAAATACACCATCCTTTCCTGATTAAAACCCTTCAGAATGTAGGGATAGAGGGAATATTCCTTGATTTCATAAAAAAATCTATGAAAGCCCACAAGAAATATTATTTTCAATGGGGAAAACTGAGAGCCTTCCCCTTAACATCAGGAACATGGTAAGGATGCTGACTCTAGTCACTATTGTTCAACATAGTACTAGAAGTCCTAGCCTCAGAAATCAGAGAAGAAAAAGAAATAAAATGTATTCAAATTGGCAAAGAAGAACTCAAATTCTCCCTCTTCACAGGTGACATGATACTTTATGTGGGAAACCCAAAAGACTCCACTCCCAAATTACTAGAACTCATAGAGCAATTCAGTAAAATGGCTGGATACAAAATCAATGTACAGAAATCAGCTGTTTCCCTATACATGAAGAATGTAGAAAGAGAAATTAGGGAATTGATTCCAATTACAATAGTACCAAACACCATAAGATAACTTGGAATAAACCTAACCAAATAGGTAACGGATCTATAGTCTATAAACTACAACATTTATGAAAGAAATTCAAGAAAGCACAAAAAGATGGAAAAACATTCCATTCTCATGGATCAAAAAAATAAACATTGTTAAAATGCCCATGCTGTCCAGAGAAATCTATACTTTCAACACCATCCTGATGAAAATACAAATGACACTTTTCAAAGTGCTGAAACAAACAATCCTAAAATTTGTATGGAAACAGAAAAGACCCCAAATTGCCAAGGAAATGTTAAAAAAGAAAAACAAAGCTGGGGGCAAAAAGTTGCCTGATTTCCATCTATATTACAAAGCTGTGATCACCAATACAGCATGGTATTTGCACAAAAACAGACACATGGATCAATGGAACAGAATAGAGAGCCCACACATGGACCCTCAACTTTATGGTCAACTAATCTTTGACAAATCAGGAAAAAATATCCAATGGAAAAAGGACAGTCTTTTCAATAAATGGTGCTGGAAAAATGGGACAGCTATATAGGGAAGAATGAAACTTTACCACTCTCCCACACCATACACAAAGATAAACTCTAAACGGATGAAAGATCTCAATGTGAGAGAGGAATCTGTCAAAATCCTAGAGAAGGACATAGGCAGTAACCTCTTTGTCATCAGCCACAGCAACTTCTTTCAAGACATGTCTCCAAAGGCAAGGGAAACAAAAGCGAAAATGAATTTTTGGGACTTCATCGAGATAAAAACCTTCTTCATAGCAAAGGAAAGACTCAACAAGACAAAGAGGCAACCCATGGAATGGGAGAAGATATTTGCAAATGACATTACAGATAAAGATCTGTAAAGAATTTCTCAAACTCAACATCCAAAAAACAAATATTCAAGTCAAAAAATTGGCACAAGACATGAACAGACACTTCTCCAAAGAATACATATGAATGGATAACAGACACATCAAAAAATGTACAACATCACCAGCCTTCATGGAAATTCAAATCAAAACCACATTGAGATACTACCTTACACCAGTTAGAATGGCAAATATTGATAAGGCAGGAAACAACAAATGTTGGGGAGGATATGGAGAAAGGGGAACCCTCTTACACCATTGGTGGGAATGCAAGCTGGTACAGTCACTTTGGAAAACAGTATGGAGCATCCTCAAGAAGTTAAAAAGTAGAGCTATCCTATGACCGAGCAATTGCACTACTGTATACTTACTCAAAAAATACAGAGATAGTGAAAAGAAGGGACACAAGCACCCAAATATTCATAGCTGCAATGTCCACAATAGCCAAATTGTGGAAGAAGCCTAAATGTCCTTTAACAGATGAATGGATAAAGAAGATATGACCCATATATAAAATGGATTACTCAGCCATCAGAAAGGATGATTACCCATCATTTGCATCAACATGGATGGAACTGGAGGGGATTATGCTAAGTGAAATAAGTCAAGCAGAGAAAGACAATTATCATATGATTTCATTTATATGTGGAACATAAGGAGTAGCATGCAAGACATTAGGAGAAGGAAGGGAAAAATGAAGGGGAGGAAATCAGAGGGGGAGATGAACCATGAGAGACTATGGACATTGGGAAACAAACTGAGGGCTTCAGAGGGGAGGTGGTGGGGAGATTTCTTAGCCTAGTGATGGGTATTAAGGAGGGCACATATTGCATAGAGCACTGGGTGTTATACACAAACAAGGAATCATGGAACACTACGTCAAAACTAATAATGTACTGTATGGTGACTAACATAACATAATAAAAATAAATAAAATAGATAAACACAGTTCAAGTTAAAAAAAAAATAACCAAACCTTAAACCTAAAGGAGCTATAAAAAGAACAAGATTTCAAGCCTAAAGCCAGCAGAAGGAAGGAAATCATAAAGATTAGAGCAGAAATAAAGGATAAAGAAACTAACAAAATCAATAGAACAGATCAATGAAACCAGGAGCCTGTTCTGAAAAAAAAAAAAGTAATACAATTGATAGAACTCTATCCAAACTTATTGAGAGAGAAAGAGAGAAAGGACCCAAATAAATAAAGTCACAAATAAGAGAGGAGAAAAGAGTGGCAAAACGTACAAGGATACAATTACAAGAATATTCTGAAGCCAAAGTAATTTTGAAAAAGAAAAAGAAAAGAAAACGGGGGCATCACGATTATGGATTTCAAGCTATATTACAAAGCTGTGGTCAAGGCAGTATGTTACTGGCCCAAAAATGGAAACACAGATGAATGAAATAGAATAGAAAACCAAGAAAAGAACCCACAACTATGTGGCCAACTAATCTTCAACACAGTAGGATAGAATATCCAATAAGGAAAAACAAAAACAAAAACAAACAAAAACAAAAACCAACTAGTAAAAAATTCAATAAATGGTACTGGGAAAATTGGACAGCAACATGCAGAAGAATGGAATGACTACTTTCTTACAACATAAACAAAAATAGATTCAAAATGAATGAAAGATCTAAATATGATACAAGAAACCATTGAAATCCTAGTGAACATAGGCAATAACCTCTGTATCATCAGCCATAGAAAAATGTTACACACATGCCTCCTGAGGCAAGGGAAACAAAAGCAAAAATAAACTATTGGGATTTCATCAAAATAAAAACTTCATCATAGCAAAGGAAACAATCAACAAAACTAAAAGGCAACCTACAAAATGGGAGAATATATTCACAAATGTCTTATCAAATAAAGGACTAGTATCCAAAATTTATAAAGAACTTATCTACTTCAACACCCCAACAAGAACAATGACAAAAATCTAGTCAAGAAATGGGCAGAAGACATGAACAGACGTTTCTCCAAAGAAGACATACAAATGGCCAACAGCCACATAAAAAAATGCTTCACATCACCTGTCATCAGGGAAATACAAATCAAAACTACAATGAGATACCACCTCACAGGAGTCAGAATGGCTAAAATTAACAACTCAGGAAATAACAAATGTTGGAGAGAATGTGGAGAAAGGGGAACCCTCTTACACTCTGGGAATGTAAACTGGTATTGCCACTCTGGAAAACAGTATGAAGATTCCTCAAAAAGTTGAAAAATAGAGCTACCTTATGACCCAACAACTACACTACTAGCTATTTATCCAAAGAATATAAACATAGTGATTCAAAGGGACATCTGCACCCAAATGTTTGTAAGCAGCAATGTCCACAATAGCCAAACTACAGAAAGAGCCCATGGTCAGATGAATTGATGAAGAAGATGTGGTATATATCCAATGGGATATTATGCAGCCATCAAAAACATGAAATCTTACTATTTGCAATGACATGGATGGAACTAGAAGGTATTGCACTAAGTGAAATAAGTCAGAGAAAGACAATTACCATGATATCAATCATATGTGGAATTTAAGAATCAAAACTAATGAGCATAGGGGAAGTGGGGGCCTGTTGTGCTGATTCTCAGGTGGACTTGCTCTGGTGTGTACGTGCCTCCCAGGAACAGGCACAGCAATCCCTCATAGAAGAGCAGTCCATCACTCTTGTGTCCCTGGTTTCTGTTGGAACACTGCATTCATCTTGCCTGTGTCTGAGCTTTTTTTTTTTTTTATCTCAGGCACACTACTGAAAGTCAAAACTAAGTTTTAGTGCAAACCTATGCTGTTCCTCCCAGGGAGGTTCTCACCACATGTTTGCCATTTTCCAGGCAGTCCCAGGAAAGTTTCTTAATTTTTTTTATATTGAAAATCATGCTTTCCATTAATGGGGGCATTTTAAGTTTTTTTCTTTACAGCTCTATGGATTTTATGTTTCTTGTCTTTTTACAATGGGTGAGAGTTATAGTAGAAAGATAAATGGAAGTGGTGGGGATTAACACCTTTGCCTTTTTACCTATCCTATGGAGAAAGCATTCAATGTCTCATTATTAAGTCTGAAGTTAAGTTTAGGTTTTATGTAGATGATCTTTTTTCATCTGTGTATGCTGATAGAGTTGAGTTGCTAATATTTTGTTGAGGATTTTAGGTTCCATATTCATAAAAGTTATTGTTAGTTTGCTTTTACACTGCTGTCTTTGTGGGGTTTTGGTATTCAAAGACAGCAAGTTGGTGTCAAATTATGTTTACAGTTCACATCTTTCTTTTTTTAAAAATATTTTATTTATTTATTTATTTATTTATTTATTTATTTATTTATTTATTTATTTAAAAGAGAGAGAGAGCCAGTGAGAGAGGTAACACAAGCAGGGGGAGTGAGAGAGGAAGAAGCAGGCTCCCAGCAGAGCAGGGAGCCCAATGTGGGGTTTGATCCCAGGACTCTGGGATCACGCCCCAAGCGGAAGGCAGATGCTTAACAACTGAGCCACCCAGGCACCCCTCACATCTTTCTGACTTACTCTTCAGCCACTAGTATAAAAAAGGTCTCTGATTTTAATGTATCCATGGTTCCTTTGGACCCACACAGATAATGCAGGATAATATTCCTACCTTAAGGTCAGCTGTGCCATATAGGACCATACAATTAAGGAGTGATGTATCATCATATTCACATATCCCAAGGATTAATTAGGACAGAGAAACTTGGGGGGAACATTTTTTTTTATATTTTTCCTTCATCTATGTACATTACTGGAGTTCTCACAACACTGAGTCCATCTTTGGCTCTCCAATTCTTCATGCCCATGCAATGACCTCCCTTGGGGCTATGTGTTCTAGGTCCCATGGAGGTTAACATATGCACTGACTGGAATGTGGGAACGCTCGTTCTGATCTTCCCTAAAGTTGTGCATAGAAGATAGCTAGCTAGATGCCATTTTAGGTAACTAATAGTGGTGACTGATGCACAGAAGCCCCAACTTTGGTAACCAGCAGAGAGCCTCTGGTGTACAGATGATGCCACTTTAGATAAGGGGGGGGGCGGGGTGGAATGTGCTTGCACCTTTATAACTGGTACTGGAACCATGCAATCCCATGTGGAATAACATAGGTGAAGCAGAATGAACCATGCACTGTGCTACAGCAAGATTCTCTTTGCTATTTTTCTTCAAAATTTCTCTAGTATAAGTTTAACAATGTCCTGGCAAGTAAGTGAGCAACAATATGACAGTGGAATTCAGGTTCTGAAGAGTTTTATTGCAAAACTAGAAAGGTCACTTGCTGAGGTGTTGCATGCCAATATTATATTCCCACTTTGTTTTTCTCCCCAGGGTACAACGGATAACCAGTCTTCCTTTCCAATTAGCTGGAGTAATCCTTGTGTTCATGGATAAAACCCAGAAAATCCCCAGCAGTGGCATGTCTCATGGTAGAATTTAATGAAGATAGTAGAAATGATATCCATAAATGCCACCTAAGCAATAAATTTTAAACAGTTAAAGTTGGGATTCCAATACCAGATAAATAACTCTGACCATCTAAGATGATGTGAAAATATATGTAGAATAGTTTGATAAATCTCAGGATTACTAATAGAAATGTGGAAACAAATTCTTGATTTCTTCCTCTTTTGTTTGGCATATATAAATAAAAATATTACAAAAACTAACTTTTTTATCCTCATTTAACCTACCATTTTGTATGAAATGTGCAGATTGATGGTTATATTTTTCAAACTTTTTATAGAGAAATGTCATACAAGTAAACTGCATAAAACACAGTGAAGTAGGCATAATAAAATTTTTCAATCAAATACATTGTGTTTTTCCACTAGCTCTATGTCTATCATAATAATTTCGTATGTTATTCCACTGTACCTATGTGTCAAAGTGTATATATCCACTCTAATGATAAATACTTAGGATGGTTACCCAGTCTCTTCCAATAATGTTAGTAGTACATATTTTTGGAAACCTCTTTTGTAGCACATACTCATGCATTTTTGCTTTGTAAATACCAGGGGATGGAATTGTTATTTTACAATTAAGTATGTGCTCAAACGTAGTAGATACCAACATAATATTCTCACCAGTAGCGTATGAAAGTTGTTTGCTTTACATCCTTGTCAACATCTAGCATTGCCATTAATTTTAACTGTTTTGGTGGCCATGTAATGGTTTCTCATTGTAGTTTTTATCTGACGATTTCTGAGGTATAAAGAAGCTCAGTGCTGAAATTGAAGCTGTTGCTGCCTTGTCCACATCCCCCCTGTGTTCACCATTCTGCTACAAGATTATGACTTCTCACTAAACTCAGTGAATAGCATTCTGATGATACGTCCAGTTCAAAGAAGACTCTTGTCCCATTTTTTTTTCACAAAATGCTCAATGCTCCCAGAAAAAGATTTCTTTAAAAAAAAATTATGTTATTTTAGTCACCATACAGTGCATCATTAGTTTTTGATGTAGCGTTCCATGGTTCCTTGTTTGCGTATAACACCCAGTGCACCATGCAATATGTGCCCTCCTTAATATCCATCACCAGGCTAGCCCATCCTCCCCTCTGAAGCCCTCAGTTTACTCCCCAGAGTCCATAGTCTCTCGTGGTTACTAATGACAGACATTATTAGTAATAAGTGCCTCATGATCTTGCTGAATAAGGGAAAAAATTCAGAGATTTCTTCCAAATCTTCTCCTGAAATTACCAGTGGAATTGAGTCTCAGGTCATGCCACTGGTGATTTTCTCTTTAATGTATCCAGACCTCTTTTTTCCCACTCTCGCATTAATTCCCAACTGCACTACCTGTGATTCCTCAGACAAGACCCAAGTAAAGTACTTACACTTAAAATCTATTCTCGGGGTCTCCCTCTGGGAACACCCAAAAGAAGACAATTTATCTTTTTATATGTTTTTGACCATTTGTATTTCATCTTTTTGAAAACCATATTAAAACTTACATACATTTTTACTGGGTTTGCTGTAAATTTGTTATTGATTTGTAGAAATATTTTATGTCATTTTGATGTGAATCCTAGACTAGCTTTGTACTGCTAATAATATATACCCACACTTTGTTATCTCTTTCTTTTGCATTTTTCTCCAAAGGTGTATCGTGATCAACCTGAATTTTTAATTTTAATACAGTCCAATTTCCTCATATATTCCTTTATATTTGGTGCTATTTGTTTAGAAAGTATCCCTTTAGGGGCTCCTGGGTGGCTCAGTCAGTTAAGCATCTGTCTTCAGCTCCTGGGATCAAGGGTCCTGGGATCAAGACCAGCATCCTGAGTCCTTGCTCAGTGGGGAGCCTGCTTCTCCCTCCCCCCCTGCTGGTGTTCTCTCTCTTGCTATATATATCTCATTTAAATAAATGAAAAGGTTTTTGAAAAAAGCATCCCTTCATTTTAATTTCATAAAAGTTATTTTTCCAAATTGGTCCTTAAGATTTTACATTTAGATTCCATATTATACTTGGAATTTATTTATTTGTATGGTATGAGGTATAACTAGCAGGGCTTTTGTTTTCATCTGATATGCATCTTCAATTGTCGTTGGTGCCATTGAATTAAAACCTGCTCCTTTCACACAGCTATTTAATTTTTGTCACAAATTATGTCCAATTCTGATCTTTCATATTTCATTGACTGCTTTAATATTTTTATCCAAATGATACACTCTATTAGGTACTGTAACTGTTTAAAATGTTTTGACAATCTTTTTTTTAATAATATTATTTTATTTTATTATGTTAGTCACCATACAGTACATCCCTGATTTTTGATGTAAAGTTCGATGATTCATTAGTTGCATATAACACCCAGTGCACCATGCAATACATGCCCTCCTTACTACCCATCACCAGCCTATCCCATTTCCCACTCCCCTCCCCTCTGAAGCCCTCAGTTTGTTTCTCAGAGTCCATAGTCTCTCATGCTTCATTCTGCCTTCTGATTAGCACCCCCCCCTTTCTTTATCCCTTTCTTCTCCTACTGATCTTCCTAGTTCTTACGTTCCATAGATGAGAGAAATCATATGATAATTGTCTTTCTCTGCTTGACTTATTTCACTTAGCATTATCTCCTCCAGTGCCATCCCTGTTGCAGCAAATGTTGAGAAATCATTCTTTTTGATAGCTGAGTAATATTCCATTGTATATATGGACCACAACTTCTTAATCCAGTCATCTGTTGAAGGGCATCTTGGTTCCTTCCATGATTTAGCTATTGTGGACAATGCTGTGATGAACATTGGGTGCATATGGCCCTTCTCTTCACTACATCTGTATCTTTGGGGTAAATACCCAGTAGTGCAATGGCTGGAGCATAGGGTAGTTCAATTTTTAACTTTTTAAGGGACCTCCACACTGTTTTCCAGAGTGGCTGTACCAACTTGCATTCCCGCCAACTATGTAGGAGGGATCCCCTTTCTCCACATCCAACCTTACCTCAAAAGTGGCCATCTTTTAAATTATCCTAACTTTTTTTAATATATTTCAGTAAAAATTGTGTTATTTCTTGTTCCACAATGCTACTGTAAAAGCAATATTAAAGTAGGCAATTTTTTAAAAATTTCTTAAATATAAGCTAAATTCTTAAAACAATTTGTATTATTAAATAATTTGAACTAGTCCTCTTCCGACTATACTTTTATTTTTCTTTAGCATTTACTCTTTTAGGGTTTAGTCAAGTATTTTGGCTTATTTCTAATTGAAGCATCCTAAATTACAAGTTAGTGAAGAAATTTAAGTACATGAAGTATTATCAAGAAATTCTACATCTAATTTGGATGAAAAATTGTCCATGTTAATAAAAGTTATTAAAAAGGTAACAATTTTTAGCAGTGTATCATATATAATAGAGTCCACACATTGCCATCTGCAATAGTGGTGAGGATAAAATGACATATGGATGGAAATAAGCTTGAAAATCATGTTGTAATAATATTATAGCTGATATTCTATCACCCAATATGATGTTAATATTTCTATTTAATTTAAGGTAATGATAGTAATTTGATGTTTATTTACTGATCTCATTATCCAAATTATTATAAATTTATCAATTCATTTTAATCATCCACTGACTAAATGGAATTTCCATAATCCCCATGTTCCACTCTAATACCTGGTTGGACCACACTATTTCATAGGGCACATTGTTTTTTAAAGCAGGTTCCACAATCAGTGTGGAGCCCAACACAGGGCCTGAACTCAGGGTCCTGAGATCAAAACCTGAGCTGAGACCAAGAATCAGATGCTTAACTGACTGAGCCACCCAGGTACCTCAATAGACCACATTTTTATTTAGCCTTGGTTATTTCCTGAACAATGAAATTTGGCTACACTCATCAGGGCAATTTGAACATCCTTGTTTCTCAGACTATAAACTAGAGGATTAAGAACAGGTGTGAGGACAGTGTAGAGAAGTGAGAAAATCTTGTTCAGACTGAATGTTGTTTCTGATGGTGGTGTCATGTACACCACAATTAGAGTACCATAAAACACACTTACCACAGTCAAGTGGGATGAGCAGGTTGAGAAGGCTCTGTGTCTCCCTGTAGAGGAGGAAATCCTTAAAATGGAGGACAAAATGCAACCATATGATAACAATGTGCAAAAGAATGGAGACAGGGATAGGAATGATGAAGCAAATGCTGCCTTCTCCACCATTTTAGTGTCTGTGCAGGACAGCTTCACCAGTGGGAAGAAGTCACAAAAGAAATGGTTGATGATGTGGGGACCACAGAAAGTTAAAGAGGCAAGCAAGGCTAGCATGACTCCCAGGAAGAGGAAACCACCAACCCATGAAGCAACTGCCAACTTGACACAAACTCTGCTGTCCATAAGTACTGAGTATCTTAGGGGCCAACAGATGGCCAAATAGCGATCATAGGACATGACAGCCAGGAGGAAACACTCCACAGTGAGCAGAGAACCAACGACATATAGTTGCACCACACAGGCAGTAAAGGAGATAGTGACACCACCAGCTAAAACCTCCCACAGCAACTGGGGAAAAATGCTGCTTATGGATCCAACATCCACACAGGATAAATGGCACAGGAAAAAATACATTGGAGTCTGAAGATGTGAACTTTTCTGGACAGCGATGATCAGCAGCAGGTTACTAATCAGTGTGACCAGATAAAGGGTGAGTAATAAAGAGAAAAGGGCAGCTCCACCTTCTTCAAGTTCCCCAAAACCAAGCAGGATGACATAAGTAACAGTGGACATATTTCTTCTTTGGTTTTCTTCCATCTATGAACTATAGATAAAAATGACTAATTTCCAGAGAAGTCCGTTGTCACATAGCCAGGGCTACAACATTGTCCAGTAAGCTCAATGATGTTGTTACTTCCCATCCCAGATTGTAGGATCATGCCCTCATTTCTGAATCTGCATGTCCAAATTGACTAGAAGCCAGGAGAGTTTGGGGGAGGTGCTGAAGAGAGGAATATGAATTGACAATCTGACTTTTGGTTTTTTGTTTTGTTTTGTTTTGTTTTTTAAGATTTTATTTATTTATTTGACAGAGAGAGAGAGGCACCCAGAGAGGGAACACAAGCAGGGGGAGTGGGAAAGGAAGAAACAGGCTCCCAGCAGAGCAGGGAGCCCGATGCTGGGCTTGATCCCAGGAGTCTGGGATCACGCCCTGAGCCGAAGGCAGACGCTTAACCAACTGAGCCACCCAGGCACCCCTTGCAATCTGACTTTTGTTAATCTTGGTTATCTGTGATTCTCAGTACTTCTTTGATACTTGTATTTTCAACTTGAATATGGTGATACACAAAAGTCTGTCTCTTTCACGGTTCTTCCTAAAATAGTACAAAAACAGTTTAGACTAAGGATTGTACTCATTCTATCAATTATATGTTTTGTTCCAGAGAAAATTATAAAAGCATAACATTTGGCATGGTGTCCCTCATATTCACCTTTTTTCCCCCAATGTCTTTTTGTTCCTTTGGTTATGGCAGATGTCATCACGCTGAGGCACTTTGGGTAGGGTTTTACTTACACAACTATTAGTCAATCCTTGAAAAGATACATCTATGAAATGGTCCAAGATGTTTTCCTCAGCCCATAACTTTCTCTGGAAAGACATTTACATTTAAGTTCAAAGGTATACATGCACCCCAAAGTTTATAGCAACAATTTCAAAATAGCCAAATATGGAAACAGCCCAAGTGTCCATCAACTGATAAATGGATTTATGGGATGATATAAATGGATACATGGATATATAGATATATCTATATGTATATATAGTGGAATAATAATATATGGAATATGATATATATTGTGGAATATTACTCAGCCATCAAAAATCATGAAATTTTCCCATTTTCAATGATGTGGGTGAAGCTAGAAAGTATTATGCTAAACAAAATAAGTCAATTGAGAAAGACAAATATATAATTTCACTCATATATGGAATTTAAGAAACAAAACAAATGAGCAAAGAAAAGAGATAGATTTTTAAATATCATGCATTTTAAATTTTTTGTGAATAAATTTCTAATTTTAAAATTATGAGCACTTTGAAATCTGACTGTGACTTGTATCTCTGATAACTAACTAGTACCATTCACTCCTTCTTCATCCTTTTTCCTATGCTTATGTTAGCCACTTTTTTATTACTCTTTTGTATGTAATTTGGCATATCCCATAAGCCTAATTTCCATATTTATGTAAAATTAATGCTGTATAATTGTCCACTCTTAATCTTTACTGAATTGTATATGATGTCAAAATTATATGAAGAGGCAGATACAAAAGCAGTAAATGAAGACCATATATTTTATAAGTAATTTGATATAAATATAAGAACTTTTACTAATCAAATTATATAGATAATGAAATTACTATTTTCAATCACACAGGATCTTTGGAAAGTGATTACCATTTTCCAAAGTTGAAATATAGAAATATGTGAGGGCAATTAATACTGTTTAGAAAAACAGTTTTAAAAAACAAAGTGTGAGTTTACCAGATCCAAAAAAAAAATCTTAAAATATTAGCAATGATATTTTGATTGAAGGATAGTTAAAGCATAACACTCTTGACTAGAATAGGTATTAACATACTATAAAAAATTGATAAAAATGTAAGCACAAACCAGTGAAGAAAATACTTTTCAAGAAGTTATTTCCTGGGGCGCCTGGGTGGCACAGCAGTTAAGTGTCTGCCTTCGGCTCAGGGAATGATCCCGGCATTATGGGATCGAGCCCCACATCAGGCTCCTCCGCTATGAGCCTGCTTCTTCCTCTCCCACTCCCCCTGCTTGTGTTTCCTCTCTCTCTGGCTCTCTCTATCTCTGTCAAATAAATAAATAAAATCTTAAAAAAAAAGAAGTTATTTCAAGCATACCTGAAAATAAATTTAGAATGACAAAAAAATTAAATTTATAAAAACAACAATTGCATGGTGCACTGGGTGTTATACACAAGTAATGAATCATGGAACTTTACATCAAAAACTAGGGATGTACTGTATGGTGAATAACATAATATAATAAAAATACTATATAAAAAACAACATCATGGAAATACATTAACAGTACAAATAAATGTTAAGAAAGCTTTAGTAGAATTAAGAATTATCAAAGAAAAGAGGTTTTTTATTTTTATTTTTACCAGATTTATTGACTTACAATTACTCATTAACATGTGCAAGTTTAGAATGTTGAATGTTTTGATTTGATACATGTATATATTGCAAAATAATTACCACCATCATATTAACTAACACTTCCATCACTTCACATAATTACTATTTCTTATTTGTAGTAAGGACATTAAGATATACCTTCCTAGCAAATTTAAGTATACAATAAGTATTGTTAACTATAATCACACTGCTGTGCATTAGATCCCCAGAACTTATTCACTTATTCATGTTCTAACTGAACTGTATATATTTGGCAAACATATTCCCATTTTTCCAATGACCCCCCCAAGTCCTGGTAATCATCATTCTACCCTATGTCTACAATTTCTGCTTAACTTGTTACCACATATAAGTGATAAGTATTTTTCTATTTCTGATACATTTTACTTAGATGAATGGATAAAGAGATATGAGACTTTCTATAGAGATAGATATAGAGATCCAAAACACATGCACACATACATAGATATAAATATATGGATATGAATATACATATACAGATATACATAAGTGGATATATATCATATAATATATACTAGGTATTAAATATGTATTGAATATGTATATTTGGATTATTTATATTTCCATTCAGATACATATACTGTGATGAAAATCTGTTTTCATAGTTCAAGTTAAGCAAAATTTTGGTTGCGAATGACAATATTTCTTTCTTTCTCATTGTATATAATGGAATATTACTCAGCCATGAGAAACAAGGAACATTGAGAGAAGGGAACTATAAAAGCTATATAAGAAAAATGTGTAACTCTATCACATTTACTTAAATAGTATGCTAATCCAAGGTACATATCCACTCCCCCACAGGTGTTTACAGTCTGGGGAAGAAAAGGCACTATTTAAAATATAGAAAATACTTTTCAGAAATTATTACATTAAGTTGAATATCTGCATGAAATATGATGGTAAACAAGACACACATTTACAATAACTATCAATGCAGTCCAAATTTGTTTTTCTCTCTCATTTATTGTTTAAATTATGTTGTTTATTATGGGTCTATGTTAGTCTTACTTGTCTTCATAGCACATGTACGCTTCCTGAATGATTACATTTTCTCCTATGGCATCAAAAGTTATCAATACTGATGAATTTCAAATGCAGATGAATTTTCAAGGCTGATAATTAATTTATTCATTATAGCATATTCTAAATTTAAGTGCATATCTTACAGGTACCTACAATTCAACTTCATTACCTGAAGTTCACCAAATCTTCCTTATGCATCTGTATATATTGATAAAATAAGGGAACAGCTCTCAAATTTTGCACATTTTAAAACTATATCTTTTATGCAATTTCCAACTAACACTTCAGATGTAACTATCATTCTTATTTCTACTAGCACAAAGTAGCTTTGCCTATTTTCAAAGTTCACATAAATGAAATCTGTGTATTTTATGAATATGTTCATTTTCCTAACTTAATGGAACTTAAGTGAAGTTTTTGATATTCATTTATGTAACTCAATATATTATTTTTAAATTGTTGTATAGTATAAGTGTATGGAAATAGCCACCATTGTTTATCCACTCTCATGTCCATGGCCATTTGGGTTGTTTCCAGCTTTTGGTTATTATGAATCCTTCACATATTTTCAACATCAGCAGCACAATTTTCCAAACAAAAACTTCTGTCACTCATCACAGACATTTTCCTTTCCTTGTCTCCAGTTGTAATTATCTATTAAATCTCTAACTAATTTTTATTGTTTGGTGAAATTACTTCCATATTTCCATTTTTCTATTTTTACCAAGAATATATTGCCTAAGAGCTATAATTTTATGAAATTATAAGAGTGGCATTTTCTTTTCAGTTACACTTTTCCTTGCTTTAAGATAGCAGCATTTTTTAAAGCATAACTATGCTACTCCTGACAAATGTTTATGGTTTCTAGTCTCCCACAGAACCAAAGTCAAATTATTGGAAGAATGTATCAAATTACTTTATTCAGACCATATTCCCATATCATCTTTTATCCTTCTGCTAAGACCTTCTATTATAATCAAAGTAAACAAGTGTCAGTTTCTCAAACATGATGTCCATCTACCATATCATTGTATTTATGTGCCTATTTCTCTCTTAAAAGTTCAATGCACTTTCTTTATTATTTTAAAATCTTCATTCTCATCTATTTTATTCCAGATATTTCTCTACAAGCCTTCCCTGCTTCTGGCTTATCTCTTCTAATAATTTCTTATGTTTCACACAGGTAATACTTATTATACTGTATTACTTGAAAGTCAGTCTTTCTAAATTGTGAGATTATTCTAACATAAAATATTTTTCTCAATTCATATAATTGTATACTCAACACCCAGCATCTTATTTAAAAAATATTTGGTGATAAATAACCATTTGTCAAGTTAAAAAATAAATTAATATGAATTAAATAAGCTTTATAAGAGAACTTGTATTAGAAGAAGTGTGACATCAGCAGTAATTAATAAAAGAGCATTTGAACAGTAAAGTTGGAAGACAATATAATGTTCATATATGGGATAGTTAAATGATAATAAAAATGAGAATATAAAAAAAGTGAAGATTTTCAAGTTAGAAATGTGCCTAACCATTATCAATTTGCTAAGAAACATATTGAATTGTATTATGCAGTAGTAAGTATTCCTGAAGCACCTCTACTAAAATATTTTATTTTATGTTTTGAAGATGTTATTTATTTCTTGAGAGAAAGAAAGAGAAAGAGAGAGACAGAGCACAAGCACAAGCAGGGGGGGGACAGAAGGAGAAGTAGACTCCCCACTGAGCAGGGAGCCTGGTGCTGGGCTAGATCCTAGGACCCAGGATCATGACCTGAGCCAAAGGCAGACATATAACAGACTGAGCCATCCAGGCATTCCTCTACTAAAATATTTTAGAAGTAGAAACTATACGAACATTTTTCAAAATTAAGTCCAGTTGATTTCATTCTTTTCAAATTTTTCCAGAAACTCAGATGTTGGGTAAATTTCAGTTGTAGCAGAAGTTCTCAGATAATTCCATTTATAAACATTAAAATGAATAAAACTATGAATTATGAATAATTATGAATAATTAATTATAAAATTATTTAATGAAATTATGAATAGGTTATGAATATTGCATGGAGCACTGGGTGTTATACACAAATAATGAATCATGGAACACTACAACAAAAACTAAGGATATACTGTATGGTGACTAGCATAACATAATAAAAATTATTATAAAAAATAAAAAAATAAAAATAAAATTCATATAAAATTATGAATAATTAATTCAATTTGATGCCTTTAAAGACCATAAATATGACTTTTGGAAACTTTAAATTATTTTTAATTGAAAAATAAGAATATAAGCCTTACTGGGAAATAAGGAAAAAAAGTTGGAGACCCTAATATAGGAATTTAGAAAACAGAGTAAATACATAGTGAGTCAGAGACTGGAAGAAGAAAGTGCTGTATTCATCAAAGTATCCTGTCTCTTCTCAGAGTAGAGACACATATACCCTGGTGCGCGTGCGAGCGTGTGTGTGTGCACAAGCATGTACTTGTGATCTCTATTTTGAATACTTACCTTTATCTAATAACAAAGACAAAATTTCTCTGGTCATAGGTGACTGAAATCATGAGTTCCTGATGAGAAAGTCACTCAAATGATATCTATCTCTTTAACATTGTTTTTCTATCTATCCTTCTGGATACCTATGCAATTTCTGTTTTGATTTTTGTATTTGGGGGAGTATGGATCTGTCATCTATGCATGACACAGAGAGCATGCAATGTATATTAAAGCTTTTTACAAATGTAAACTCCCACTCCATTTACGCCAAGGAGAGATTACCAGAATTCCCCATAGGCTGGTATGGATTTTGTCATACGTTACCGTCAAAAAGGCAATGCTGAATTTGGAACCTACTTCCTTATTTTTCATTCAGAATATTCACTGTTATCATATTAAAGCCAATAAGTATTTTTAAATTGCTTTTGTATTTTACGGTCATAAGCATTAGCTCCATAACTCCCAGGATACATGACTATTTATGAAGAAATTCTGATGCAAGAAACTCACCTAAATTAATTTGCCAAGAAAATTCATCTGAAAAGAAAAACGCAGATGTTTATTATGTAAATATTTTTGTACAGGAAAAAGCAGTAAAACTACCAATAAGATCATAGTTTTGAGGTTGAAATATTCGTTATAATAGACTATTTTGTTAAATTCCCATTTATTGTAATTTAGTCACTTATTTCCCCACCTCGCTTGTCCTTTTCTGTTTGTTTTTACTATTTCTAGCTCTCCATATTCTTTTATTTCCTTCTGTTCTTTCTTAAATCTCTGCCCATATCAGGTTATTTTGGTAAGTGATAAAATTATAAAGGATCGTAGACTATAAACAGCTGGAATGATTTTTGAGGGAGAACATATTTCTCAGGAGTAATCCTTTTAGAACTACTACATCATTTAGGTGTGAAAACCCAAAGGACAAATTTAAAAGCTACTAACTACATTAATGATAACAAATTTAATGAGAAAATGATAAAAAGTTTAGTTTACAAGGGATTGAGGACTGAACATATAGTTTAATGAATAATTATTGTTGAGAAATAAAAACAAAATTTACAATAATATTTTCTGAGAAAACTGACATACAATTGACATATAACATTGTATAGGTTGAAGGTATACGTCAAGATTTCATATTCATATATACTGTGAAAAAATTGTAGCCATGACAGTAGTTAAAACAACTATCACCTGTATTAAGTTGACTATCTTTCCCCCCACTGAGTATTCTTGACTCCTTTGTCAGATACTAGCTGTTTTAATGTGTAGGTTTATTTCTAGGCTCATGATCTGAATCCATATGGTTTAGATGTCTGTTTTGAATTTTTGTAAATTGGTACCATACTGCTTTAAATACTATGGCTTTGTAATACAGTTTGTAATCAAGAAGAGTGATGCATCCTGTTTTGATCTTTTTTTTCCAATATGCTTCGGTTTCAGGATCTTTTGTGACTTATGTTTCTGTGTAAGGCTGTTGGAATTTTCATAAAGATTGCTATGAATCTATAGATGGCTTTGTGTGGTATAAACATTTAACCATTGTTAATTCTTCTGGTCCCTGAACACAAGATATCTTTATATTTATTTCTGTCTTTCCTTTTTTCTGTTTTTCTTTCTTTTCTTCTATTGTATTTTATTTTACATTTTAATTCTGGTATAGTTAACATATAGGATGCTATTAGTTTCAGGTGTGTGGTATCGTCATTCAACAATTCCATGCATCATCCAGTGCTCATCATGATAAGTACACTCCTTAATCCCCACCACCTCTTTCAACCATCCCCATGTTCACCTCCCTTTGGTAACCAACAGTTTGCTCTCTATAGTTATTAGTGTGTTTCTTGGTTTGTCTCTCTCTTTTTGCCTTTGTTCATTTATTTTGTTTTTTTACATTCCACAAATGAGTGAGACCCTATGGTATTTGTCTTTCTCTGACTGACTTATTTCCCTAGTGTTATACTATCTAGTTCCATCCACATCATTGCAAGATTTCATCACTTCTTATGACTTAATAATATTCCACTGTATATAAATATATTCATATATAACATCTTTATCCTTTCATCTATCTGTGGACACTTGGACTGCTTCCATAAGATGGCTACTGTAAATAATTCTTCTATAAACATACGGGTGCATGTATCCCTTTGAATTACTGTTTTTGTATTTGGGGGGTAAATATTCAGTAGTGCATTTGATAGACTGTAGGCTAATTCTATTTTAACTTTTTGAGGAAGCTCCACACTGTTTTTCAGAGTACCTGCACTACCAACAGTGCAAGAGGTTCCTTATACTTCATATTTTCACCACACCTGCTGTTTCTTCTGTTTTTTTTTTTGTTTTTTTTGTTTTTTTTTTTTTTTTTTTTTTTTTTTTGCTTTTGCTTTTGCCATTCTAATGGGTGTGAAGTGATATCTAATTGTAGTTTTGATTACCCTGGTGGTAAGTAATGATGAACATCTTTTCATAGTCCGTTGGCCAGCTGAATGTCTTCTTTGGATAAATAACCTGTTCATGTCTTCTGGCCATTTTTAATTGGATTATTTGGTTTGGGGAAGTTGAGTTGTAGAAGTCCTTTATATATTTTGGATAGTAAATCTTTATTGAACATGTAATTTGCAAATATCTTCTTCCATTCTGTAGATCACATTTTAGTTTTATTGATGATTTCCTTCACTGTGCAGAAGCTTTTTTATTTTGATGTGGTCCCTATTGTTTATTTTTACTTTGTTTCCCTTGCTTTAGGAGAAATATCTAGAAAAAACCTTGCTATGGTTGTTGTCAGAGACATTACTGCCTGGGCTCTCTTCTGGGATTTTTATGGTTTCAGTTCTCACATTTAGGTCTTTAATCCAATTTGAGTTTATTTTTTGTATGGTGTAAAAGGGGTCCAGTTTAATTCTTTTTCAAGTTGCTGTCCAGTTTTGCCATCACAGTTTGTTTAAGGGACTCTTTTTCCAATTGAATATTATTTCCACTTTTGTTGAAGATTAATTGATCATACAATTATGGGTTTATTTTGGGGTTTTCTCTTCTGTTACATTGTCCCATGTGTCTATTTTTATGACAGTACCACAGTTCTTTGATTACTATGGGTTTGTAGTTTATCTTGAAGTCAAGAACTGTGATAATTCCACTTTTGTTTTTCTATTTTAAGATTGCTTTGACTATTATTGAAGCTTATTTTCTTTTTTTTATAATAATATTTTTTATTATATTATGTTAGTCACCATACAGTACATCCTTGGTTTTTTATGTAAAGTTCCATGATTCATTAGTTGCATATAACACCCAGTGCACATGCAATATGTGCCCTCCTTTCTACCCATCACGAGCCTATCCCATTCCCCCACCCCTCCCCTCTGAAGCCCTCAGTTTGTTTCTCAGAGTCCATAGTCTCTCATGTTTCATTCCCCCTTATGATTATCCCCCCTGTCTTTATCCCTTTCTTCTCCTACTGATCTTCCTAGTTCTTATGCTCCATAGATGAGAGAAGCCATATGATAATTGCCTTTCTCTGCTTAACTTATTTCACTTAGCATTATCTCCTCCAGTGACGTCCCTGTTGCAGCAAATGTTGAGAAATCATTCTTTTTGATAGCTGAATAATACTCCATTGTATGTATGGACCACATCTTCTTAATCCAGTCATCTGTTGAAGGGCATCTTGGCTCCTTCCACGATTTAGCTATTGTGGACAATGCTGCTATGAACATTGGGGTGCATATGGCCCTTCTTTTCACTGTGTCTGAAGCTTATTTTCTAATGGCATTCTTCAATTTATTAATTTTGTCTACAAAGCTATATTTCTTGTTTAATTATCTTGATGTATTCTATTTCTGTTTTGAACTCCTTATTTGTTTATGTTTTGTTCACCTAATTTTATTTAGATTTTGTCTTTATTTTCTTGTAGTTTCTTGAACTACTTTAAGATGATTATTCTGAATTCCTTGTATACAACATATAGATCTTTATTTAGGATTAATTATTTTATATTTATAACTTTTCTTTTTTGGTGTCATGTTTACCTGATTCTTTTTGATTCTTGTAATCTTGCATTAGAATAAACACTTTTGAGGAAATGGTATATTTTTCCAGATTTTATAGGTTTTCATTAGTAGATAAAAAACCATCAGTCAGCTCAACTTGGGTATTTGGATAACTCAGCTCTTAGCTTCCATGGACAGGTGAGGCATGTTGATAAGGCCTCTAGCTGGACGAGGCCACTGCCAATGCACTGAGGTGTATGTGCAAGTAATGCCTCTGTCTGATCATCACACTCTAGCAAGACCGCTGGCTGGGCTGCATTGTCAGACAGAGATTTTACCATTGCTCTGCAGTCCTGTGGGATTCTAGTCACATCTGATCATGTAAAATGACACATTGTGTTTTCTGTGAGAATAGAACTGTTGTTAGAGTGTTTGTTGAGAGGGGAGCTAAGATGGTGGCATAATAGAAGGACCCTAGATTTATCTCATCCATTGAATACAGCTAGGTAACAATCAAATAATTCTGAATACCTAAGAAATGTACCTGAGAACTAACAGAACAAACCCCACAACTATAGGGAGAGAAGAGGCCATATCATCTAAGCAGAAAATCAACAAGGAAGCAATGGCTTTGAATGACACACTGGACCAAATGGACGTAACAGATATATTCGGAATGTTCCACCGTAAGGCAGCAGAATTCACAATTTTTTTCCAGTGCACATGAAACATTCCCCACAATAGATCACACACTAGTGATCTCAACAAGTACAAAATCACTGAGACCATACCATGCATATTGTCGGACCACAATGCCATGAAACTTGATGTCAACCACAAGAAAAAATTTGGACAGACCACAAATAAATGGAGATTAAATAACGTGCTACTAAAGAATGAATGGGTCAACCAAAAAATTAAAGAAGAAAATTTTTAAAAAATACAGGGAAACAAATGAAAGGAAAACCCAATGGGCCCAAACCCTTGGAATGCAACAAAACCAGTCATAAAAGAGGTGTATAGCAATGCAGGCCTGCATGAAGAAGTAAGAAAAATCTCAGAAAGAAAAATAAACAACCCAACACTTAAAGGAGCTAGAAGAAGAAGAAGAAGAAGAAGAAGAAGAAGAACAGCAACAACAACAACAACAACAACAACGACAACGACAAACAACAAATGAAGCCTACAGCCAGCAGAAGAAGGTAAATAATAAAGATTAGAGCAGAAATAAATGATACAGAGACAAAAAAAACCCATAACACATTAGTGAAACCAGGAGTTGGTTCTTTAAAAAAATAATAATAAAATTGATAAACTCCTAGTCAGACTTATTGAAAAGAAAAGATAAAGCCAGATAGCTTCACAGAGGAATTCAAACAAAGCTGTAAAGAAGGGTTAATACAGGGACGCCTAGGTGGCTCAGTCACTTAAGTGTTGGCCTGTGGCTTAGGTCATGATCCTAGGGTCTTGGGATCAAGTCCCACATCCGGCTCTCTGCTCACAGGGAGTCTGCTTCTCCTCCCCCTGCTTGTGCTCTCTCTCCCTCTCTTTCTGAGTAATAAATAAAATATTTAAAAAAGAAAAATTAATACATTTTCTTCTCAGACTACTACAAAAAATAGAAATAGAAGGAAAACTACCCAACTGATTATTTGAGGCCAGATTTACTTGTTCCAAAGCCAAAGAATCCACTAAAAAAAGAGAACTCCATGCCAATGTCCTTGATGAACTTGGATACAAAAATTCTCAATAAAATGTTACCCAATTAAACTCAACATTACATTAAAAGAGTAATCTAACATGATCAAGTGGGATTTATTCCTGAGTTTCATGGGTGTTTCAATATTTGCAAATCAATCCATGTGATACACCACATTAATAAAAGAAATGATAAGAACCATATAATGCTCTCAATAGTTGTATAAACAACATTTAACAAAGTACAACACCCATTCATGATAAAAACCCTCAACAAAGTAGGGATACAGGGAACATACTTCAATATTATAAGGGCATGTATGAAAAACTCACAGCTAATATCTAAATGGGGAAAAACTGCAAGGTACTCCTCTACACTGAGGAATAAGGCAGTTATTTAGCATGGTACTGGAAATCCTAGCACAACAGAAAACAAAAAGATATGAAAGGCATCCAAACTGGGAAGGAAGAAGTCACAATTACACGATTTGCAGAGGACATAATACTCTATGTAGGAAACCCAAATAACTCCACCAAAAAATTGCTAGAACTAATGCATGAATACTGTAAAGTCACAGGATACAAAATTAATGTACAGAAATCTGTTGCATTTCTATACACCAAGTAAGGAAGCAGTAAAGAGAGAAATCAAGGAATAAATCCCATTTAAAATTGCACCAAAAACAATAACATATGCAAGTAATGAATCATGGAACATTACATCAAAAACTAGGGATGTACTGTATGGTGACTAACATAACATAATAAAAAATCATTATAAAAAAAACCATAACATACTGACTCATAAAACTAGCCAATGAGGAAAAGGATCTGTACTCTGAAAACTATAAAACACTGATGAAAGAAATTGAAGAGGACACAGGGGGCACCTGTGTGCCTCAGTCAGTTAAGTATTTACCTTTAGCTCAGGTAATGATCCCAGGGTCCCGGGATAGAGTCCTGTATTGGGCTCCCTGTTCAGTACGGAGTTTGCTTCTCTCTCTGTCCCTCCCCACTGCTCATGTGCTCTCTGTCAAATACATACATACATACATACATACATACATAAAAATAAAATCTTAAAAAACAGAGAAGAAATTGAAAAGGACAAAAAGAAATTGAAAAACACCCCATGCTTATGAATTACAAGAACAAATATTGTTAAATGTCTACACTACACAAAACAATCTACACATTTAGTGCAATCCCTATCAAAATACCAAGAGCATTTTTCACATAACAGAACAAGCCATCCTAATATGTGTATGGGACACAAAATAACCCTGAATACTCAAAGCAACCTTGAAAAGGAAGAGCAAAGCTGGAAGCATCACTATCTCAAACTTCAAGTTATATTAAAAAGCTGTAGTAATGAAGACAGCATGGTACTGGCAGAAAACCAGACACAAGTATCAATAGAATAGACTAGAAAACCCAGAAATGGACCTATCACTAGATAGTCAATCTTCGAAGAAGCAAGAAAGAATATCCAATGGACAAAGGCAATATTTTCAACAAACAGTGTTGTGAAAATTGGACAGCAACATGCAAAAGAATGAAACTGGTCCACTATCTTACAACATACTCAAAAACGAATTCAAAATGGATGAAAGATCTAATTGTGAGGCAAACAAAAAAGAAAAAGAAAAACAAAACATAACAAACAAAACCAGTAAAATAAACAAAACAAAAAACAACTTAAAATCCTAGAGAAGAACATAAGCACCAAACTCCTTGACATTGGCAATAGCAACTTCTTACTCCATGTGTTTTCTGTGGCAAGGAAACAAAAGCAAAAATAACCTATTGTGACTTCATCAAAATAAAAACCTTCTACACAGCTATGGAAACGGTCAACAAAACTAAAAGGCAACCTCCAGAATCAAAGAAAGTATTTGCAAATGATCTGTTAAAGGATCAGTATCCAAAATATGTAAAGAACTTATACAACTCAACATCCAAAAACCAAATAATTCAGTTAGAAAATGGGCAGAAGACATGAACAGACATTTCTCTGCAGGAGCCATACGGATGGCTAACAGACACATGAAAAGATGCTCAGGGAAATACAAGACAAAACCATAATGAGATACCACCTCACACCTGTCAGAATGACTAAAATTAACAACTCGGGAAAAAACAGGTGTTGGTGAAGATGCAGAGAAAGGGGAACCCTCCTACACTGTTGGTGGGAATGCAACCTGGTGCAGCCACTCTGGAAAACAGTGTGGACATTCCTCAAAAAGTTATAAATATAGCTACCCTATGAACCAGCAATTGCAACTACTAAGTATTTACCAAAGGACACAAAAATACCGATTTGAAGTGACACATACTTCCTGATGTTTATAGCAGCATTATCAAACATACCCAAACTAAGGAGAGCCCAAATATATGTCAATGAATGAATGGATAAAGAAGATGTGGTGTGTGTGTGTGTGTGTGTGTGTGTGTGTGTGTGTGCCATAAAAAATAATAAAATCTTGCCATTTGTAATGATGCAGATGGAGCTAGAGTGTATTATACTAAATGAAACAGTCAGGGAAAGACAAGTACCACATGATTTCATGATTTCACTCATGTAGAATTTAAGAAACAAAATGGATAAACATAGGAGAAGGGAAGGAACAATAAGATAAAAACACAGAGAGGCAAACCGTAAGACATTCTTAACTGTAGGAAACAAACTGAGGGTTTTGGGAGGGGAGGTGGGCAGGAGAATGGTTTAAATGTGTGATGGGTTAAGGAGGGCACTTGTAGTGATGAGCACTGAGTCTTGCATAAAAGTGATGAATCACTAAATTCTTCCACTGAAACCAATATTTCATTGCATGTTAACTAACTGGAATTTGAACAAAAATATGTGATGCATATCAAAGAGGGCCCTTGTTGTGATGAGCACAGGGTGTTGTATTGATATGATCAATCACTACATTGTACATCTGAAACTCATATTACATGGAATGTTAACTAACTAGAATTTTAAAAGTGCACAAAAAGAGAGAAAACACTATAGAAAATGTTGACTTTCATTGTTAATTTTTAGCACAAATCATCCTATATCAGTTTATGGCACAAGTTTTGACCAGCCACTTTTGTATTGTTACTTTGTTTTATTTCACTTTCAAAATGTTTGCAATGCTCTTTGTATTTCTCCCCATATGCGTCATTCAGTGAAAAGTCTATAAACTCATTACAGTCAATTAGTTTAGCTCTCAAAGTCTTTAGTGTGCTCTGTAGGACCATATGAATGCATGGACTACTTATGAAGTACTTACCTAATCCTTACAGGCTCTATAATTTTTCTGGTGACTTTATTTCCTTAGCATACCTTTTTTTGATGTCTGTCCAGAAAGATTGGGCTTAATTTTCCCATTCTGTCATGTACTTCTAGCTAATACATTATGTCTTTGCAGAAACATAAGAGGAAAGATTAAAAAAAAACAAAAAACTAATGGGGATTCTCTATAAGCCTTTGAGAACATACTGCCTCTGATACGCTCTATGTTAACTGAATGGAATTTAAATTAAAACTTAAATAAAATGAAAGAAAAAAAAAAGAAAGAAAAACCCCTGCTGGGTAGACTCTACAACTAGGCAGAACTACAGTCTCAGCTCCACTTCTGTCTGATCAGATAAGGTTCAGTTTTACACAATCATATATTTAAGCAACATCTGATCCAATATGACAGTTTGGCATGATCCCCAGTGTCCTATCTTTCCTGCCACTAGAATATGTGCATAGAAATGCAGATAAAGGGGCACCTGGGTGGCACAGTCGTTAAGCGTCTCCCTTTGGCTCAGGGCGTGATTCCGGTGTTCTGGGATTGAGTCCCACATCAGGTTCCTTCGCTGGGAGCCTGCTTCTTCCTCTCCCACTCCCCCTGCTTCTGTTCCCTCTTTCGCTGGCTGTCTTTCTCTGATAAATAAATAAATAAATAAATAAATAAATAAATAAAATCTTAAAAAAAAAAAAAAGAAATGCAGATATTAAGGGACACCTGGGTGGCTCAGTTGGTAAAGCATCTGCCCTTGTCTCAGGTTATGATCCCAGGGTCCTGGGATCGAGTCCCACACCCAGCTCCTTGCTCAGTGGGGAGCCTGCTGTTCCCTTTGCCTGCAGCTCCCTCTGCTTGTGCTCTCTCTCACACACACAAATAAATAAAATCTTTAAAAAACAAAAAAGAAAAGGAAAAAAAGAAATGCAGATGTTAAGGGATCAAAGAATTTTTTTAAAAAAATTTTATTATGTTATGTTAGTCACCATACAGTACATCCCTTAGTTTTTGATGTATTGTTCCATGATCTGAATATAACACCCAGTGCTCTGTGCAATATGTGCCCTCCTTAATACCCATCACTAGCCTAGCCCACCCCCCCAACCCCCTCCCCTCTGAATCCCTCAGTTTGTTTCCCAGAGTTCATAGTCTCTCATGGTTCATTCCCCCTTCTGTTTATCCCCCCTTAGTGAAATAAGTCAAATGGAGAAAGACAATTATCATACGGTTTCACTCATTTATGGAACATAAGAAATAGCAGGGAGATCGGTAGGAGATCAAGCATATTTTGAATGGGGTCATAATAAAAGCTGTTGATCTATAAGAAATATTGTGGGAGGAAATTCCCAAGTAGAGTGTGCATGTTTTGTAGAAGGAGAATGGATTTTGGAAAGGATTCACAGACACATTTTTAATGTAAGAGTTGCTAAATACACTAATGGGTAAGAGTGAAAAATGGTTCCCCAAAAGAGAAATTTGTTTGGAAGAATCTCCTCAAAAGAACCTCACTTAGATCCCCATTTAAATACCCCCTTTCTTTTTCACTTACCAACTGTGGATATAAATATAGAAAACCAGAAATTCACATTAATGTCTGAATTCGCATCACAATATGGTCCATTTTTCTTGAAGAAATTCTGTCCAAATAATGAGTCCCAAGAGGAACAAGCTATAGCAAAAAACAAATCAAAATCAAACAAAACATTCTTCCCCATTAAACCAGAAAACAAAACACACACGGATTGCTAATAAAAATCAACACAGATCTATATTCCTTTGTATAAACAAAAGCTACAAAATTTATCAAGGAAAACAAAGAAAAGAGGAATTATGGTATTGGATATACCATACAACTCTAGAAAGATTTCTTTACTTTCCCTTGGGGAAAAAAAATGTAACAGAATACTTTAAGCAAACAAAGAAATACCAGAAGTAAAAGAAAACATCTACATAGAACTTTCCAGTAAATTTAAGAAGATATTTCTTATCACATGAAATAATTAGATTTCCCATTAAAAGAAAATAATCCCAAAATAAGGAAAGTAAAGTGAAAATAAGGTAACCTAAGTGCTTCTGGAGAAAAGAAAAACTACCACAAATTAATAGAAATTGGGCTAGATGATTTCAAGCTGTACTACAAAACTGTGATCACCAAGACAGCATGGTACTGGCACAAAAACAGACACATAGACCAATGGAACAGAATAGAGACTCCAGAAATGGATCCTCGACTTTATGGTCAACTTCTTTGACAAAACAGGAAAAAAACATCCAGTGGAAAAAAAGACAGTCTCTTTAATAAATGGTGCTGGGAGAATTGGAAAGCTACATGCAAAAGAATGAAAGTTGACCACTCTCTCACACCATACACAAAGATAAACTCTAAATGGATGAAAGACCTCAATGTGAGACAGGAATCCATCAAAATCCTAGAGGAGAACATAGGCAGCAACCTCTTTGACATCGGCCACAGCAACTTTTTTCATGACACATCTCCAAAGGCAAGAGAAACAAAAGAAAAAATGAATTTATGGGACTTCATCAAGATAAAAACTTCTGCACAGCCAAGGAAATAGTCCAAAAAACTAAGAGGCAGCCCACGGAATGGGAGAAGATATTTGCAAATGATACTGCAGGTAAAAGATGAGTATCCAAATCTACACAGATCTTCTCAAACTCAATACATGGGAAACAAATAAATAAATAAATAAATTGAAGATACACATGTACTTTCTGTCTTTTTTTCACCATGATCAAGTGGGATTTATTCCTGTGTTGCAAGGTGATTCAATATTCACAAATCAATCAACATGATAACATCACACCAATAAGAGAAAGGATAAGAACCACATGATCATTTTAGTAGATGCAGAAAAAGCATTTGAGATAATACAAAATCCATTCATGATAAAAACCCTCAACAAAGTAGGGTTAGAGAGAACATACCTCAACATAATAAAGGTCTTTAAAAAATGAAAGAAACACTGAAGATTGTACTCAAGAAGGAAAACCTGAGAGCTTTTCCCCTAAGGTCAGGAACAAGACCAGGATATCTACTCTCACCACTTTTATTCAATGTAACATTGGAAGTCCTAGACACAGCAATCAGAAAACAGAAATGAATAAAAGGCATCTAAATTGTTAAGGAAGAGATAAAACTTTCACCATTTGCAGATAACATGATACTATATATAGAATACCCAAAAACTCCACCAAAAACTTGCTAGGACTGATACACAAATTCGGTAAAGTTGCAGGATACAAAATCAATGTGCAAAACTTTGTTGAATAGCTATAGACTAATAATGAAGCAGAATAAATTGAAATTAAGTAAAAAAAAAATTTGAAATTGAAAAAAAAAGATCACAAGAAAATATCTAGGAATAAACTGAACCAAAGTGGTGAATACCAGTACTATCCAAAGCAATCTAAACATTTAATGCAATCCCTATCAAAATGCCAACAGCATTTTTCAAAGAACTAGAACAAACCATCTGAAAATTGATATGGAATCACAAAATATCCCGAATAGCCAACATAATCTTTAAAGAGATGAATGAAACTGGTGTATCACAATTTCAGACTTCAACTTATATTACAAAACTGTAGTGATCACAAAATATGAAACTGTCACAAAATAGACACATAGGTCAATAGAACAGAATGGAAAACCCAGTAATGGACCCACAACCATATGGTCAGTTAATCTTCAAAAGAGAAGGAAGAGGGATGCCTGGGTGGCTGAGCTGGTTGAGCATCTGCCTTCGGCTCAGGTCATGATCCCAGGGTCCTGGGATTGAATCCTTCATCAGGCTCCCTGCTCAGCCAAGAGCCTGCTTCTTCCTCCCTCTGCCCCTACCCCTGCTTGTGCACTAGCTCTCTCTCTCTCTCTCATAAATGAATAAAATCTTTAAAAAAGAAAAGAGTATCCAATTGTAAAAGGACGGTATCTTCAACAAATTGTGTTGGGAAAACTAGACAGCAACACACAAAAGAATGAAACTGGACCACTCTCTTATACCACACTCAGAAATAAATTCAAAATGGATGAAGGACCTAAATGTGAGACCTGAAACCATAAAAGTCCTTGATTAAAGCACAGGCAGTAATTTCTCTGCTATTGAACATAGCAAAAATTTTCTAGATATGTCTGATTAAGCATGGGAACTAAAAGCAAACAAACAAACAAAAACTTTTTGGAACTACATTAAAATAAAAAGCTTCTTCACAGTGAAGGGAAACACCAATGAAACTAAAGGCAGCATAGTGATATCTATCTATCATCTATCTATCTATCTATCTATCTATCTATCTATCTATCTATCACCTATCTATCTAATTTGCACATAGCATATCCAATAAAGGGTTAGTATCGAAAATATATAAAGAACTTAACTCCATACTCAAAAAAACAAGTAAGCCAATTAAAAGATGGGCAGAAGACATGAACAGACATTTCTCCATAAAAGACATACAGGTGACCAACAGACACATGAAAAGATACTCGATCACTCATCCTTAGGGAAATGCAAATCAAAACTACAATATCTCCTCACACCTGTCAAAATGGTTAAAATCAATAACCTAAGAAACAACATATGTTAGTGAGAATGTGGATGAAAATGAACACTCGTGCACTGTTGGTGGAAATGCAAAGTGGCACATCCTCTTTGGAAAACAGTATGAAGTTTCCTCAAAGAGTTAAAAATAGGACTACTTCATGATCCAGTAACTGAACTATTGGGTGTTTATAAAAAAATAAAAAATAAAAAATAGATAAAAAGCTCTAATTCAAAGAGATACATGAACCCCTTTATTTTTTGCAGTTTCATGTACAATAATTAAATCATGAAAGGAGTCCAAGTGTCCATCAATGGAGGAACAGATAAAGAAGAAGTGGAACATAAGGAATAGCAGGGAGATTGGTAGGAGAAGGAAGGGAAAAATGAAAGGTGGGGAACAAAAGGGGGAATGAACCATGAGAGACTATGGACTCCGGGAAACAAACTGAGGGTTTTGGGGGGGGAGATGGGCTAGCCTGGTGAAGGGTATTAAGGTGGGCACATATTGCATGGAGCACTGGGTGTTTTACGCAAACAATGAATCATGGAACACTACATCAAAAGCTAATGATGTACTATATGGTGACTAATATATTAATAAAAAGAAGAGGAAGTGGTATATTTATAGGAATAATATTCAGGCTGAAAAAAATGAAATATTCCCATTCAATGCAATATGGATAGAGCTAGAGTAAAATGTTAAGCAAAATAAGTCAGTCAGAGAAAAATTCTGTATGATTTCACTGATATGTGGATTTTTTTTTCAGTTCATCAAAATCAGAATTTATTATAATTATACTTTTCTGGCTACTACTTAAGCAAATGCCTGTATACTTAAAGTATATTTGTTTTCTTCATTTTTTTTAATGTTTCAGATTTTTATTTAAATTCTAGTTAGTTAACCTATAGTGTAATAGTAGTTTCAGGAATAAAATTCAGTAATTCATCACTTACCTATAACACCCAGTGCTTATCAAAAGTGCCCTCCTTAATGCCCATCACCCATTTAACCCATCCCCCCACCCACCTTCCCTCCAGGAACCCTCAGTTTGTTCTCTATAGTTTAGTCTCTTTTATGGTTTGCCTTGCTCTGTTGTTTTTGTTTTGTTTTGTTTTGTTTTGTTTTGTTTTGTTTTGTTTTGACTTTCACCTATTTTCATCTGTTTTATTTCTTAGATTCCACATATGAGTAAAATCGTATGGTATTTGTCTGTCTCTGACTAACTTACTTCACTTAGCATAATATAGTCCAGCTCCAACCACTTTTTTGAAAATGGCAAGATATAATTTTTTTTTATGGCTGAGGAATGATCTATTGTATATGTATACCACATCTTTATTCATTCATCTGTCAATAAACATTTGGGCTTTTTCCATAGTTTGACCATTATTAATAATGCTGTTATAAACAGAGTGCATGCATCTCTTCAAATCAGTATTTTGTATCCCTTGGATAAATACCTAGTAGTGCAATTTCTGGGTCATAGGGTAGTTGTATTTTAACTTCTATAGAAACCTCCATACTGTTTTTCAGAGTGGTGTACCATCCTGCATTCCCACCAACAGTGTAAGAAGTTTCCTCTTTCTCTTCATCCTTGATAACATCCGTTGCTTCCTATGTTGTTAATTTTAGACATACTGACAAGTGTGGGGTGGTATATATTCATGGTTTTATTTGCATTTCCCTGATGATGAGTGATGTTGAGCATCTTTACATGTGTCTGTTACCACCTGTATATCTTCTTTGGAAAAAATGTTTAATCATGCCATCTTCTCATTTCTTAACTGGATTATTTGGTTTTGGGGTACTTGATAAGTTCTTTATAAATTTTGAATACTAACCCTTTATCAAATATGTCATTTGCAAATATATTCTCCCATTTCAAAGGTTGCCTTTTAGTTCTGTTGATTATTTTCTTCATTGTGCAGAAGATTTTATATTGATGAACTCCCTATAGTTTAGTTTTGCTTTTGTTTCCTTTGCCTCCAGAGATGTGTCTAGTACTATATGTGGAATTTATTTATTTTTGTTTTTTTAATAATAATATTTTTATTATATTATGTTAGTCATCATACAGTACATCCCTAGTTTTTTTATATAAAGTTCCATGATTCATTACTTGCGTATAACACCCAGTGCACCATGCAATACGTGCCCTCCTTAATACCCATCAATAGCCTATCCCATTCCCCCATGCCCCTCTCTGAAGCTCTCAGTTTGTTTCCCAGAGTCCATAGTCTCTCGTGGTTCATTCCCTCTTCCGTTTACCCCCCCCCCTTCATTCATCCCTTCCTTCTCCTACCGATCTCCCTGCTATTTCGTATGTTCCATAAATGACTGAAACCATATGATAGTTGTCTTTCTCTGCATGACTTATTGAACTTAGCATAATATCCTCCAGTCCCGTCCATGTTGCAGCAAATGTTGAGAAATCGTTCATTTTGATGGCTGAGTAATATTCCATTGTATATATGAACCACATCTGCTTAATCCAGTCAGCTGTTGAAGGGCATCTCAGCCCTTTTCACGATTTGGCTATTGTGGACAATGCTTCCATGAACATTGGGGTGCATATGTCCCTTCTCTTCACTACGTCTATATCTTTGGGGTAAATAAGCAGTACTGCAATTGCTGGATCATAGGGTACCTCAATATTTAACTTTTTAAGGGACCTCCACACTGTTTTCCAAAGTGGCTCTACCAACTTGCATTCCCACCAACAATGTGGGAGGGATCCCCTTTCTCCACATCCTCTCCAACATTTGTTGTTTCTTGCCTTGTCCATTGTTGCCAGTCTAGCTGGTTTAAGGTGGTATCTCAATGTGGTTTTTATTTGAATTTCCCTGATGGCTAATGATTTAGAACATTTTTTCATGTGTCTGTTAGCCATTTGTATGTCTTCATTGGAAAAGTGTCTGTTCATATCTTCTGCCCATTTTTTGGTTTGTTTATATGTTTCTTGTGTATTGAGTTTGAGAAATCTTTGTAGATCTTGGATACCAGTCTTATGTGTAGTGTCATTTGCAAATATCTTCTACCATTCCATGGGCTGCCTCTTAGTTTTTTGGACTGTTTCCTTGGCTGTGCAGAAGTTTTTATCTTGAAGTCCCACGAGTTCATTTTTTCCTTATTTCTCTTGCCTTTGGAAGTGTGTCATGAAAAAAGCTGCTGTGGCCAATGTCAAAGAGGTTGCTGCCTATGTTCTCCTCTAGGATTTTGGTGGATTCCTGTCTCACATCGAGGTCTTTCATCCAATTGGAGTTTATCTTTGTGCATGGTGTGAGAGAGTGATCAAGTTTCATTCTTTTGCATGTAGCTGTCCAATTATCCCAGCACCAGTTATTGAGGAGACTTTTTCCCACTGGATGGTTTTTCCTGCTTTGTCAAAGATTAGTTGCCCAAAGAGCTGAGGGTCCATTTCTGGGTTCTCTATTCTGTTCCATTGGTCTATGTGTCTGTTTTTGTGCTACTACCATGCTGTTTTTGTGATCACAGCTTTGTAGTATGGCTTGAAATCTGGGACATGATGCCAGGTTTGTTTTGCCTTTTCAACAATTCCCTGGTTATTCAGGGCCTTTTCTGGTTCCACACAAATTTAAGGGCTGTTTGTTCCAGTTCTTTGAAAAGTGTCATTGGTATTTTGATTGGGATGGCATTGACCGTGTAGATTGCTCTGGAAAACATAGACATTTTAACTATGTTTATTCTTCCCATCCATGAGCATGGAACGTTTTTCCATCTTCTTTGTGTCTTCTTCAATGTCTTTCATCAGTGTTCTGTAGTTTCTAGAGTGTAGATCCTTTATCTCTCTGGTTAAGTCCAAGATATCGTATGATTTTTGGTGCTATTGTAAATGGAATGGATTCCCTAATTTCTCTTTCTTCAGTCTCATTGTTCATGTATAGAAATGCAACTGATTTCTGAGCATTGATTTTGTATCCCACCACATTACTGAATTACTCTATAACTTCTAGTAGTTTGGAGGTGGATTCTTTTGGGTTTTCCATATAGAGTATCATGTCATCTGCAAAGAGAGGCCATTTGACTTCTTCTTTGCTGATTTGGATACCTTTTATCCCTTTTTGTTGTCTGATTGATGTTGCTAGGACTTCTAGTACTATGTTGAATAATAATGGCAAGAGTGGGCATCCTTGTCATGTTCCTGATCTTAAGGGAAAGGCTTCCAGTTTGTCCCCATTGAGAATGATATTTGCTGTAGGCTTTTCATAGATGGTTTTTATGAAATTGAGGAATGTACCCTCTATCCCTATACTCTGAAAGGTTTTAATCAGGAAAGGATGCTGTATTTTGTCAAATGCTTTTTCTGCATCTATTTAGAGGATCATATGGTTCTTGTAGTTTAATAAACAAAACAAAGTGGAAAAAAAAGTGAGAAGACAAAAAGCAGATTCATAACTATAGAGAACAAATAGATGGTTATCAGAGGGGAAGTGGGTGGGAAGATTGGTGAAATAGGTGATGAGTATTAAGGGTACACTTATCTTTTTTTTTTTAGGTGCTTCATTTTTAATTTATATTCCAGTTAGCACACAGTGTTATATTAGATTCTTGTGGAAAATATAGTGATTCAACACTTCCATACAACACCTGGTGTTCATAACATGTGGACTAATTAATGGGGATTAAAGGGTACATTTATCTTGATGAGCACTGATTAATATATAAAACTATTGAATCACTATATTGTTCACATGAAACTAATAAACTATACTGTATGCTAAATATACTGGAATTAAAATTTAAAAAGTGTTATATTAAAAAGTAAAAATAAATTAAAATGCTTTATCTATAGTTAATGGAATATTACTCAGCCAAAAAAAAAAAGAATGAGATCCTGCCAGTTGCAGCAACATGAATGAATCTTGATTGAATTATGTTAAAGTATACCAGAGAAAGTCAAATAGCATATGATTTCACTTGTATGTAGAATCTAAAAACAAATAAACAAACCAACAAAAAATGCAGAAACAGACCTATTAGTACAGAGAAAAAACTGATGGTTTCCAGAAAGAAGGTGGTGGGGAAATTTTTTAATTGGGTGAAAGTAAGTGGGTGGTATAGTCTTTGATTTATGAAATGAAGAAGTCCTAGAGATGAAAGGTACAACGTAGGGAATATAATCAATGGTATTGTAGTAGCACTCTTGGTGACAGGGGCCATCACTTGTGGCCATTAGCATAATGTAGAGAGTTATTAAATCGCTATGTCATACACCTGAAACTAATGTAATATTGTGTTATTTGAATACTTGAATAATATATCTTGTATATAAGTATATAGAACACATACTAAAAATATATAAGCTTATGGTTGCATGTGGAGTACTCTATGCCCACTCATATTCCACGGTTGAAGCAAAGATGTGGCAAATCCTGAAAATGGGGTAGGAAAAAGTATGAATTCAGAGATATATTCTGATCCATATCCAAACAGTATTCTTGTGTTTTCTTCTTTCTTCAGGTCCTATAATAATAATCTCAGACATAATATCTGAGATACTGTTGGAAAAAAGTGTTAGTTATATAAAAGCAAGTTTTATGTGCATTCAAATTAATAAACCTTGAAAATATTAAAATACAGATGACATATATGATATTGCAAAAATAATATGTAAATGTAATTAAGAATAGAACAATAAATATATGATAATATGAACAATTTAAAATGCATTTCAATTTTACTTTTTTTATTTTTTAAAGATTTTATTAGTTTTATTTGAGAGAGTCTGTGAACAGGGGGAGGAGCAGAGGAAATGGAAGGGAGATAATCTCAAGTCAATTCCACTCTGAGGGTGGAGCGCAAAGAGGCATTCGATCTCATGACCCTGATATCATGACCTGAAAGTAGGACGCTTTACCAACTGAGCCACTCAGGTGCCCCTAAAATGTGATTCATTTTTAGTGCTTATTTTATTTAGGTCAAATTTTGGAAGTAGCATGTGTAGCATTGCCCAGACATAGTTACTAAACCCTACTTAAATATAAGGAGGATTGGCACTAAATTCAAGAAGTGTGTCAAGAAGAAACAAACAGGGACATAAAAAAAAACCAAAACTTTCTCTATAAAAATGTGAAGAAGTGCTTAATAAGACAATGAGAATATTTCTGAGAAAAATATAAAACAATCTGTGTAAATAAAAAAGTTTTTTTATTGAAAGACTCACTCTATTAATTCGTTAGAGCTGACAAAACAAAATACACAGAATATGTTATTTAAAAAAAATATTTCTCACATAACTGTAGGCTATAACCCAAAAATCAAGGCATCCGTAGGCTTACTTTATGGTGATGGCTCTTTCATTTCTTGTAGATAGCTGCTTTCTTGTGTCTTTACATGGCCTGAGAGATCAAGAGAGAGTTCAATGATATCTCTTACTCCTCTTACAAGGACACTGGATCTCTCAGATTAGGGATCCAAACTAAAATCTAATTTAGCCTTCATTATCTCCTTAAAGTCTTATCTCCAAATACATCACATTAATGGTTATAGCTAATAGTCATATTAGAGTTTAGGGCTTCAATATATCAAATTTGTGGGAACACAGTTCAGTCCATAATGCCCACAATTGTTTGATGTCTTTCCCTCCAAATTAATTGATAGCCTCATTGCCACCCAAGTAAACATTCTTAGAGTGCAAATTGGCAATTTCTCTAAATACATATGTAGATCAAAATGCTAAGAACAATGAGGGCATTCTTAAATAAATATAAAGTGATACATGGATGGAGCTAGAATGTATTATGCTAAGTGAAATAAGTCAGTGATGGAAAGACAAATGCCATATGATTTTATACATACTGGAATCTAAGAAACAAAACTGATGAACATAGGGGAAATGAAAGAAAAATAAAATGAGATAAAAATGGAGAGGGAGACAAACCATAAGTGATTCTTTATTTTAATAGTTTTTTCTCCTGATTATTAATTATACTAGGTAAAGTACTATCAATAATTGTTTTTTATTTCAGCTTCTAAACATGGATTTTTATCTCAATACATCTTTTCAAAATCTAGGTTAAGAAATCTTCAGTTTCTGAGAGTGTTCTCAAAATGAAGCCAATAAAGGCACCCAGGCATCTTATTTCTGTTTCCATCCCCTGTAACCCGGGAGCCACTCTGACTTTCAGAGGATTTTAATAGCTATTTTTCTTCTCTAATGTTCTATGAAGAATCCCCCAATTTCCCAGCCCACAGTGACCCTTTTCGGCCTGGGTCGAAGTGAGTGAGGGCAGTATTAAGGGCTCTTATTTCTCATCCAAGCCAGCACTGGGCACTGTTTTTGTGTAATAAATTAAAAGTTAGGAGGCATTGCTTCAGAGAAAATACTATGTGTGAGCAAGGCTGTGTTCCTGTAGCAGGGAATGCTATGGCCCGATCCCTTGACTCTCTCCCCAGTGTTTCCAGAGCTGCTGCCAAGAAGCGAGGGAACATATTCTGGTGATAATCACAGCAACACCTCTGCCTAATACTCCATGTAGTTCAGAAGACAACATTATAATTATCTCAGAAAATAAACGGTTCCCTCCCCTGATGCCTGTGACTGGGGAGATAACCCACAGTCAGTGGGACACATATTCCTGACAGGAATAAGTATACACTGAGACAGGGAATTCTGGAGCTTCTAGGGAAACATATAGATTTTCTGTTCGGGAACAGTTGATAACCGATTCTTAACTATAGAGAAAAAACTGAGGGTTGCTGGAAGGGAGTGGATGGGGAGATGGGGTAACTAGGTGATGGGCAGTAAGGAGGGCATGTAACGTGATGACCACTTGGCTTTATATGTGACTGATGAATCACTAAATTATACCCTGGAAACCAATAATACAGTATATGTTAACTAATTTGAATTGAAATAAAATCTAACTATATATAGTGCAAAGAACTGCTATACTGATTTTTTACTCTAATCTAGAGCTTTATTATTTAAGTTTGTAGGGTATTAGCACAGGGAGAACACTCAAACATGAGAACTAATATGTGATGATTAAAATCACACTAGTAAGAAAGATTTACATGGCAGGTGCCACCCTGCATGGAAATGAGGGAAAGGTTGTTTTCTTGATAGGCTATATTGAAAAGAAGGATGTGTATATGAAAAAAAAAAAAAGATGTGTTCCCATCCATGTTTTCTCAAAAATCAATTCCTTGTATAGACCTAAAAGTGAGAAACTGATGAATGAAGAATTAAAAGAAAATGTAGCAAAACTTCTTTAAGATCTCATACAGAAAATATTACTTCAATAGACACAATGTTAAATTTAATTACCTTCATAACAATAACATATTTCCAAAAAAATGTGTCAATGGTGGGAGGACAAGTGTCAGAGTAGAGTAAGATATTTGCAACAAATAACTGAAAAGTGACTTGTATAAAGACTAAATTCCATAAAAATAAGAATACAGTAGGATAAGTAGTTTAAAAATTAAAGACTTGATTCTGACCTGACTAGTTTTTAGGTTTTCTAGTTCTGCAGTAAGGTACCCCTTGGATTCTTCTATGATTTTCTCAAGCCCAACTAGTATACTTATGATCGTAGTTTTAAATTCTGGATCAGGTATATTACTCATATCTGTTTTTATTAGATCCCCAGCAATGACCTTTTCTTGTTCTTTCTTTTGCAAGGAATCCCTCCATCTCGGCAATTTGTCTAGGTCTCTGTTTTTGTGTTAGGAAAGCCTGTTATGTTTCCTGCTCCTGAGAGTAATGGATTTATTAAGAAGAGGTCATATACTATCCAGGGCCTGGTTCTTCAGGAAGTGTATCTGGTGTATGCTGCGTGCACTCTGCTGCTGTGTTTTGGCTGCTCTATCCCTCAGGTCAGTCATCTACAGAGTTTCTCCTTGGCCAGAGTGTGGCAAGTTTTAACTAGATGTGCTCTGGTTGGCTTGTTAAAATATATCTGATGCTGTTTCCACTAGAACTGAAGCTTTGCAGAACTCTATCTTCAGTAGACTTGGTTTGTGTATGGGGGAGCGGTTGTGCTGGTCTTCTGGGGGAGGGGTCCACTGCTCTGGTTCTAAGGCACACTTGCCTAAGAAAGACAGCACCTGCAGACCACACTGACAAAGATTGTGTTGTAAATAGTGTAGGCCACCATTCTTGGTACTGTGCTGCTTACTGTAGTTACTTTATGCTGAGGGGCAGAGGCAAGAAATGGCCCCAACCTACTCCCCTGTCCCTAGAGAGTGGAGTTCGTGCCCACCACTGTCTGGGAAGCACTCCCAGGAGAGTAAACAATCTCCCCTCATGTGTCCCGGATGTCCCTCACATCCCTACCTTCTCCCTGACTGTGTCCAGGCTGTCTGCCAACCTGGTAGTGCAGTGCACCTGTGTTCTATCCCAGACAGGCTAGCTGAGTTTTTAAACTCCAAACTTTGGGGACCTGGTATGGTGAGGACCCATGCTCATTCTTTGGAGGAGGTTCTTGCCATGCTGTGACTGATGCAGGTTTGTCCCATAAAGACAGTGACACCAAAGTGCAGGGGCATGGGAGTTTGGAGTTAAGTGCAGCAAAGAGCCAGTGTCCAGGTTAGCTGACCTCAGCAGCTGTTTCTGTTCCTCTGCTCAGGGACAGGGGAGGGTTATGGCACCTGCTAGCTCTTTTGTCCTCAGAGAAGCAATGGCCATCTCTCTGGCACTCCAAGAAGGGGGAACCATCTCTCCCAGTGCATCCAGGCTATCCTTAGATCATACCATCTGCTCCTGGGCTCTATGCCCTCCTTTTTCCACAGGAGCTCTGCAGTGTCCTCAGGGATCCACACAAGCCACACCACAGACCTCTAAAATCCCAGTCTTTGAGCCCATTGGTTGTAAAAATTCACAAAAATCAGACTTTCTCATTTTCCCTGTCAGTGCTTTTGGGGAATTGATTCCTTGTGTGATCCTCTGTGGATTCTTTTCTCTCTCTCTTTCTCATCTCTATATATGACTAGGGCTTCCTAACCTCCACAGCACCCACGATACTTTTCTCCCCCCAAAACTCATCTCTGCACCTCTTATTTTCTATGGTGTGACCTCTGTTCTGCCTCTAGCTGTGCAGTTCATTCTGTCAGTTTTCAGATCAATTTCTTCAGTATGCAGAATGATTTAATATTTATCTACCTGTGTTTAAGGGATGAGGCAAGCCTAGGGTACTCCTGCTATGCTGCCATCTTCTTATCCATTTTTAAAAGATTGTATTTATTTATTTGACAGAGAGAAAGACAGCCAGTGAGAGAGGGAACACAAGCAGGGGGAGTGGGAGAGGAAGAAGCAGCTTCCCAGTGGAGCAGGGAGCCCGATGCAGGGCTTGATCCCAGGACTCTGGGATCACTCCCTGAGCCAAGGGCAGACGCTTAACAACTAAGCCACCCAGGCGTCCCTTCTTATCCATTTTGCATTTATTTTTGTGTATGGTATATGAAAGTGGTCTGGATTCATTGCTTTGCAAGCTGCTGTCTAGTTTACCCAACATGGAACATTCTTCTGAATAGATCCCATACTAGGTCTCAAATCAGACTTCAGCAAATACAAAAAGATTGAGATCATACCACACATATTTTTAGACCACAACAAATGAAACTTGAAGTCAACCACAAGAAAAATATTTAGGAAAGATCAAAGATACATGGAGGTTGAAGAACATCCTACTAAAAACTTAAAGGGTAAACCAAGAAATTAAAAAAGAAATTAAAAAAATACATGGACACAAATGAAAATGAAAACACAATGGTCTAAAACCTATAGGATGTCAATGCACCAAAAGCAGTCCTTGAGGGAAGTATATAGCAATATGGGCCTACCTTGAGAAGCAAGAAAAATCTCAAATAAGTAAACTAACAGTACACCTTAAGGATTTAGAAAAACACAACAAATGAAAACTAAAGCCAGCAGAAGAAAGGAAATAATAAAGATTTGAGCAGAAACAAATGATACCAAAGCCAAAAAAAAAAAAATACAACAGAATTAAACCAGATATTTCCTTGAAAGAATTAATAACATTGATAAACCCCAAGCCAGAAACTTATCAAAAACAGGGAGAGATAACCCAAATAAATAAAATTATGAATGAAAGAGGAGCGAACACAACCAAATACCACAGAAATACAAAGAATTATAAGAGCATATTATGAAAAATTATATGCTAACAAACTGGGCAATCTGGAAGAAATGGATAACTTTCTAGAAACATATAAACTGCCAAAACTAAAGTGGGAAGAAATAGAAAACCTGGACAGACCCATAAGCAGCAAAGAAATTGAATCTGTAATGAAAACTCTCCCAACAAACAGAAGACTGTGGCCAGATGACCTCACAGAGTAATTCTTCCAAACATTTAAAGAAGAGTTAATAACTGTTCTTCTCAAACTGTTCCAAAAAATAAAAATGGAGAAAAAACTTCCAAACTCATTCTACGAGGACAGAATTCCTATGATTTCAAAACCAGAAAAAGAACACACTAAAAAGAATTACAGGCCTATATCATTGATGAACATGGATGCAAAAATTATCAACAAAATACTAGCAAATCGAATCCAACAGTAAATTAAAAGAATCATTCACCATGATCAAGTGGGATTATTCCTGGGCTGCATAGATAGTTCAATATTCCCAAATCAAACAACATGATACACCATATTAATGAAAAAAGGATAAGAACCATACGATCCTCTCAAAAGATGCAGAAAAAGCATTTGACAAAATACAGCATCCATTCTTGATAACAAAAACCCTCAACAAAATAGGGTTTTAAGGAACATACCACAACATCAAAAAGACCATATACAAATGACCCACAGCTAATATCATCCTTAATGAGGAAAAACAGAGCCTTTCTTCTATGTTCAGGTACATGGCAGGAATGTCCAATTTCACCACTGTTATTTAAAATAGTACTGGATGTGTGGTGACTAGCATAACATAATAAAAATAAATAAATAATGAATGAATGAATGAATGAATGAATAATAAAATAGTACTGAAAATCCTAGCTTCTGTAATTAGACAACAAAAGGAAATAAAATGCATACAGATTGTCAAGGAAGAAGTAAACTTTCACTATTTTCAGATGACATGATACTCTATGCAGAGCACCTGAATGACTCCACTGAAAAAATTCTAGAACTGATGCACCTATTCAGTAAAGCCGAAGGATACAAAATTAATGTACAAGTCCCTGTTACATTTCTATACACCAATAATGAAGCAGCAGAAAGAGAAATCAAGGAATCATCCCATTTAAAGTGCACCAAAACCCCATAAAATACCTAGGAAAAACCTAACCAAAAAGGTAAGAGATCTGTGCTCTGAAAATTTTACAATACTTATGAAATAAATTGAAAATGACACAAAGAAATGGAAAAACATTCCATGCTCATGGATTGGAAGAACAAATAGTGTTAAAATGTCTATACTACCCAAAGGAATTTATAAATTTAATGAACTCCATATCAAAATACCAACAGTATTTTTCACATAGCTAGAATAAACAATCCTAAAATTTGTATCAAACAAACAAACAAACAAACAAAAAAACCACCCCAAATAACCAAAACAATCTTGAAAAAGTAAAGGAGAACTGACGACATCACAAATCTGGTCTTCGAGTTATATTAAAAATGTACAGGGATCAAGATAGTGTGGGACTGGCACAAAAACAGACACATCGATCAATGGAACAGAATAGAAAGCTCAGAAATGGACCCACAATTCTATGGTCAACTAATCTTCAACAAAGCAGGAAAGAATATTCAATGGAGAAAGACACTCTCTTCAACAAATGGTGTTGGGAAATTGGACTGTAAGAAGCAGAAGAATGAAACTGTACCACTTTCCTACACCACGTATGAAAGTAAATTCAAAATTAATGAAAGACCTATATGTGAGACAGGAAACCATCAAAATCCTAGAGAACACAGGCAGTATCCTCCTGACATCAGCTGTAGCAACTTCTTACTGGACACATCTCCTGAAGTGAAAGGAAACAAATGAAAAAATGAACTCTTGGGATGTTATCAAGATAAAAACCTTCTGCACAGTGAGGGAAACAATCACCCAAACTAAAGGCAACCTTTGGAGTGGGAGAAGATATTTGCAACTGATATGTCTGATAAAATGTTAATACACCAAACCTATAAAGAACTTACCAAATTTAACACTAACCCCCCCCCAATAATCCAGTTAAGAAATGGGCAGAAGACATGATTGGACATTTTTCCAAGGAAAACATATGTAAAGCTAGTAGACCTATGAAAAGATGCTCAACATCACTCATCATCAGGGAAATAGAAAACAAAACCACAATGAGATATCACCTCACACCTGTCAGAATGGCTAAAATTAACAACACAGGAAACAACCAATGTTGGAGGGGATGTGGAGAAAAGAGAACACTCTTACACTGTTGGTGGGAATGCAATCTCCTGTAGGCACTCTAGAAAACAGTATGAATGTTCCTCAAAAGTTTAAAGTAGAACTACCCTATAATCCAGCAATTGCACTTGTAGGCATTACCTAAAGGATACAAAATGCTGATTCAAAGGGATACATGCATCCCAATGTTAATGGCTGCATTGTGAACAATAGCCAAATTATGGAAAGATCCCAAATGCCCATGGACTAATGAATGGATATATGAAACATATATATATATATAGTCATATTACTCACTGCATCAAAAAGAAGGAAATATTGCCTTTTGCAATGACATGGATGGGGTTAGAGTGTGTTATGCCAAGCAAAATAAGTCAGTCAGAGAAAGGCAAATATGGTATGATTTCACTCATCTGTGGAATTTAAGAAACAAAACAGATGAGCATAGGAGGAAAAAGAGAGAGGCATACCATAAAATAGACTCTTAACTATAGAGAACAAACTGAAGTTTGCTGGAAGGGAGGTGGGCAGGGTATGAGTTAAATGGGCGATGGTTGTCTAAGAGGCACTTGTGATGAGTACTAGGTGTTGGATGTAAGTGATGAATCACCAAATTCTACTCCTGAAACTAATATTGCACCATATGTTCACTAACTGGAATTTACATAAAAACTTGAAACTATAAAAAATGCTAAAAAATAATTGAGTCAAAGAAAATAAATTCACTTAACATTTCCTATAAAAAATAAATACTTTAAGTTTCAGCTTTAACGTGTAAAGATCTTGTAAATTTTCATTTCCATCCTTACAATAAGAAAAAGCAATACAATATGAATGTCAACAACTTATTGCATCCATCAAAGAAACAAATTTCAGGGGAAACAGGCCTCTGAGGTGACAGGTGATTCCAGAGAAGCAGAGCTGAAATCAGTTTCCTGGCACAAGAACTGATGGAGACATACTTGTAGGAACATCTAGAAGATAGTGCTAATTAATATCTGGAGGTTAACTGAAAATGAGGGCCACCTGAATGCCACGGTCTTAGTTGTGGGGACCCACACTTTTTTTTTTACATTTGCCATCAGGAATCCCACAAGTGTTCGCTGTGAAGAGCATTGAAAAATTAAAAATATACAGTAAGTGTAATTGATATACTAAGAAATGAAATAAAGTATACCAGGTAATCAATGAAAACTAGAGAAAATAGAAAGAGAAGACAATAATAAAGTAATAGGAAATGCTATAACAGGAAAACAATCCAAATTTGTGCGCATACATTAATGTGTCAAAATATCTGTGGAAAAACTGGAAAAAATAAAGAATAAGTAAAGCCTTTAACAAATTTCAGTGACTGATATAGATCAAGCATGCAGAAGATAGGTATAGCTTCGACGTGACAAATACTATTGGTCAAGTTCATGTGATTGACATGATTGATACATCAAAGACATAATGCACATTCTTGTCAACATAGAACATTCACCAAATAAATTATACTATTAACATTGAAACACACCTTAGCAATTTTACAATAATAGAAATATTACAAGGATCACCTCAAATCACAATGGAATTATTAACAAACGCTAGTGAAAGAACTGGAAAATTTGTTAACAAAGGACAGAGTTCTAAACAAAACATATAAGCAATGGAGAAAATCAATAAAGCATAAAACAGGTTCTTTAAAAAAATAGAATTAATATATATGTACTCAGCCTTTCCAAGAAGACAACAGACACAAATTATCAATAACAGAAATAAGAAAGGAGTCATAATCATTTTTCCCTGTGGACATTGAAAGCATAATAATAGAATATAATGGACAACACTTTCCTTGAAAAGCATAAGCTATCAAAACTCACAAAGGGGAGAGAATCTGAATAGGTTCATTACAATTTAAAACTTGAATTAATAAACAATTATAAATTTTAAGTATTAATAATAAATAACAGTTAAAAACAAACAAAAGGCAGCATGCCCAAAAATGTTTAAATTATGAATTCTACCATACATTTAAATAAGATATGATAACATTTCTCCACAAGCTCTATTAGAAAATAGAAGTGAGAGAACACTCCTAACTTATTCTATGAAACAAATGTTACTATAAAAACAAAACCACTGAAAGATAATTATGTAAAAGGAGAATTAGAGACATATATTTCTTTTAAATATGGATGCAAATATCCTCAAAAAATTTAGCAAATGAAATTCAACCATGTTTATAAATAATTATATACCACTATCAAGTGATATTTATTACAGGTATTCAAAGATGGCTCAGCATTAAAAATGAATTAATCACATCCACAGGCTCAGGAGGGGAATTTGTATATCAACTGATAAAGAAAAAGCATTTGACAAAATTCAATGCTCAATTTTGATGGAAACTCTTATGAGCCCAGTTTGATCTTAAAAAAAAATTAGTGATGGTAAAATCAATACTGTCAAAAGAAAAGCAAAGATATAAAAATGTTAAAGTCTAACATGAACATAAATAAACTAGCTGACAAATGAAATTATGTGAAAAATTAACAGAAAAGTTCAATGCTTTTGAAAGCACTACACAAAACTAAAAACATCATGCAAAAATATATGAAATGTAGAACTATTATCAGAAACCTTTTATTTTTTTATTATGATATGTTAGTCACCATATAGTACATCAATGGCTTTTGATGTAGTGTTCTGTGATTCCTTGTTTGCATATAACACCCAGTGCTCCATTCAATACATGCCCTCCTAAATAATTGTCACTGGATTAGTACATCCCCACAACCCCCTCCCCTCTAAAACACTTTTATTTTAACTGTGGATTATTTTTCCCCTGTAGCATCAGTACTCATTGATTTTTTTTTAGATCTTCCACATATTTAATGCTTAAGAGATTTGTACATTATCTTCACACAAAGCATCTTATGTTAACTCTCATTGTATCTCTCATCACATCTCCACATTTTTCCACTGGCAAGAAAATAGAAATTAAAATTTTAAGTTATTCTATCAGATTCAATACAGTTATGTCTATCAAATTTAGGATGCTGATTTGAGACTTGACTTTCTTCTCATTACATTCCACTTCACTGGTGTACTTATGATCTAATTATAATTTTATTTTAGCATTCTTTTTTTTTATTTTTTTATTTTTATTTATTTATTTTTAAAGATTTTATTTATTTATTCAACAGAGACAGAGACAGCCAGCGAGAGACGGAACACAAGCAGGGGGAGTGGGAGAGGAAGAAGCAGGCTCACAGCGGAGGAGCCTGACGTGGGGCTCAATCCCATAACACCGGGATCACGCCCTGAGCCGAAGGCAGACGCTTAACCGCTGTGCCACCCAGGCGCCCCTATTTTAGCATTCTGATGTACCAATGTGATAGTTTTTACAAGCACATTTATAGAAGCATATATGTATATAGAAGCATATATATATATATGTATGTATACCCATATATACACGTGTATATGTACACATATGAATATACATGAATAAATACATGTATGCATATTATGCAATTTGATTATGTTATTATGTTAAAAAGATAAAATTGAGGGGCACCTGGGTGGCTCAGTCTGTTGAGATTCTGACTCAACGTCAGCTCAGGTCTTGATATCAGGGTCATGAGTTTGGGCTCCATACTCTGTGTGGAACTTACTTAAAAACAAAACAAAAAAACAAAAGAAAAAAAAATTGAAATTAATGGTTTCACTATTTTTTGATAATCATAAAATTTATTTCACACTTCCATTTGGTAAGAAAACATTAATGGGCAAGAAATTTTAGTAAATATATGCTTCAATTACATTAATAATGTGATATAATTGAATCTATCACATAGATTAAATTATCTTCATGGCATTACTTAAATATGGCAGCATATTGCAAAGAATGTGCAAAGGTCTGTCAGTACTCAGAACCAACAGAAATCCTACATATTAATTCAGCCTCTCAAAGGACTAACAGTGGTCTTCTCTGACAGCTGCCAAATGCAGGCTAATTGGAAGCTGCCTTGGAAGCACCTAGGAAAATCAAGACTTTAGATAATCACTCTAGTCCCTATTTGGGAAAATCTATGAACTGCGTGATCTTACCTACATATTATGTAATGAGCCAGGAGGAATAGCCACTGGTAGTGCTTGTAAAAGAGTTCACCACCATTAGATCAGCCTTACAAGAAACAACATGGGAAGTAATTAGAGCAGAAAAAAAAATATGGTGGTCAGCAACATGAAAATATATGAAAATATAAGACTCACTACAAAGGGGAATATATAGTAAAAGTTCAGAATAATCTTGTAAGAGTGGTATGTAAATCATTTATAATTCTAATATAAAAAATAAAAGACAAAAGGATTAAAAATTGTGATGCCTGGGTGGCTCAGCTGTTAAGCATCTGCCTTCGGCTCAGGCCCTGATCCCAGGGTCCTGGGATCGAGCCCCACATTGGGCTCCCTGCTCAGTGGGAAGCTTGCTTCTCCCTCTCACACTCCCTTTGCTTGTGTTCCCTCTCTTACTGTCTCTGTCAAATAATAAATATAGTCTTTAAAAAATATTAAAAATAAACACAGCTACAATAAGTACTTAATGTTTACACAATATAAAAATGTGTAAATTGTGACATCAAAAACATAAAACATGGGGAGAGAGGCAAAATAGAATTTTTCTATTTAAACAAATTAATTGTCAGTTAAAATAGAATATCACAACTGTATGTTGTTTTATTTAATTTTTTTAATATTTTTTATTATATTATGTTAGTCACCATAGAGTACATCCCTGGTTTTTGATGTAAAGTTCGATGATTCATTAGTTGTGTATAACACCCAGTGCACGATGCAATACATGCCCTCCCCACCACCCATCACCAGCCTATCCCATTCCCCCACCCCCTTCCCCTCTGAAACCCTCAGTTTGTTTCTCAGAGTCCATAGTCTCTCATGCTTCATTCCCCCTTCTGATTACCCCCCTTTCTGTATCCCTTTCTTCTCCTACCGATCTTCCTAGTTCTTATGTTCCATAGATGAGAGAAACCATATGATAATTGTCTTTCTCTGCTTGACTTATTTCACTTAGCATTATCTCCTCCAGTGACGTCCATGTTGCAGCAAATGTTGAGAAATCGTTCTTTTTGATAGCTGAGTAATATTCCAATGTATATATGGACCACTAATTTTTATGTTAACTACCAATGAGATAACTATGGTAGTTATGAAGAAAGGATGAAGGATAAGGAGTCAAAGATAAAGAGAATGCAATTAACAGAATATTGTCAACTCACATTGAAGATAGCAACAAAGGATAAAAAAGAGAGAGAGAGAAAGATCTATGAAACACCCAGAATGCACATTAAAAAATGGCAATAGTAAGTCTTAACCTACCAAAACTAATTATAAATAAAATTATAATAAATTATCCAATTAAAAAGATAAAGAGTGGCTGAATGAATATAAAAACAAGACCTAATTACAGGCTGCCTAAAGGAAACTCACATCAGCTTAAAGACACAAGTAGGCTGAAAGGGAAGGAATGGTAAAAGATATCCTATGCAAATGGAACCCAAATAAGAACAAATGTAGCTACACTTTTGTCAGATAAAACAAACTATATGTAAAAAGGTGTCACAAGACAAAGAGTCATCATGTAATGATAAAATGCACAATTAATCAAAAAGATATAACAATTATAAGTATTTATTCACCCAACATCAGAATATCTAAGTATATAAGGAAAATATTAACAGAACTGAAGGGGGGGAAACTTCAATACCCCACTTACAACAATGGATGGGACATCCTGAGAGAAAATCAATAAGGAAAAATAACATTTGAACTATGTGTTAGAATAAATGGATCTAACAGACAAATGCACAGAATTCCATTCAACAGAGCCGGGACACAAAATTTTCTCCTCATACCACAAAACAAGTCTTAACAAACATAAAAACAGTAAAATCATATCAAGCATCATTTCTGGACACAATGGAATGAAAACTAGAAATCATTAACATGGGGGAAAAACTGTAAAATACACAAACATATGGAGATGAAATAGCACATTCCTGTACAATTACTGATTCATAGCAGTAATCAAAAGGGAAATCTAAAAATATCTTGAGATAAATAAAATTGGAAACTCAGTGTATCAAGACATGGTAATCCAGGAAAAGCAGTTTAATACAGACATTTATGGTGATAAATGTCTATGTTAAGAAAAAAAATTATAAAAAATTTTAAAAGTCTAACTTTTCAACTCAAGGAAATAGCAAAAAATGAATAAATCGAGTCAAAATTTTGTGGAAGGAAATAACAGAGATCACAGCAGAAACTACATCTTTTTAAGGCTAGAAAAAAAATAAAAAGAATAATCAACTCATAGTTTATTTTTAAAGCCAAACAAAACTGGTAGAATTTTAGTATACCAAGATTAAAAAAAAAAAAAGAAAATATCAAAATCAATATCACCAGAAATGGATGAGAATATATTATAACTGAAACCACAGAAATATAAAGCGTCATGAGAAAGTACTGTGAAGATTTTGTATGCCAATAAACTGGATGACCTTAAAGAAAAGATAATCTCTAAAAACGTACAACCTATTAATACTGAATCAAGAATAAATATATTCTGAACAAACCAATAAATAAGAAACTTGAATCAATAATCAGAAACTTCCCAATACAGAAAATCCCAGAAGCAGATGGTTTCATTAGTGGTCTATCAAACACTTAAAGCATTAATGTCAATCCCTCTCAAAATTTTCTGAAAAGTTGAAGATGGAAACACTACAAAAATGATTCTAAGAGATTGACATTACCCTGATACTAAAGCCAGAGAAGAAAATTCAAAAAAGAAAAAAAGATATATTTATCAATATCTGAGATAAATATATGTAAAAATTCTCAACAAAGTATAAGCATATCAACTTAAACATCAGATTAAAAGGATCACACACAATGATTATGTGGGATTCATACATGGTAGGCAAAAATGATTCAAAACGCACAAATAAATAAATGTGACACAGCACATTAATAGAATGAAAGATAAAATCATATGATAATCTCAATACATGCAAAAAAGCATTAAACATACAACATTCATTCATGATAAAAACACTAAAACTAATTGCATATAAGAGCAATATCCATCAATATAATAAAGGTCAACAGGCCAAATTCAGAGCCAATATCATACTAATCAGTGAAAGATTGAAAGGTTTTCCTCTAAGATCAAAAATAAGTGGACTTCCGGTTAAGATGGCGGAGGAATAGGAGACACCTTTTTCAGCTGGTCCCCTGAGCCGAGCTGGATAGGTACCAGACCAGCCTAAACAACCATGGAACCAGCCTGAGACGCAGGAAGATGCATCTGGATCTCTACAAATGAACATCTCCAGCACTGAGTATTGAGGTACAAAGCGGGGAGCCATGAAACCATGCACAGATATCAGAAGATAAATGGAAGGGGGAGGGAGCCGCTGCCTTTGGGTGCCGGGAAGTGGTAGCCACTTGCACGGGAGAGCAGTAGGGGCTCACAGACAGGGCTAGCGGACAGCACCCGCAAAACAGCAGACTGAGACCGTGAGCCGGGAGCGAGCGCCACCAGGCATCTCGCGGAACACCGGAATCCCGGTGCGCTCACTGGATCCAGACAGACCTGGAGCTTCCAGAGGGCACGCGGGGAGGCGGGCGGCTGGCTGCTGGTGGCGTTAGAAACACAAAGCCACTCTGGAAAACAGTGTGGAGGTCCCTTAAAAAGTTAAAAATTGAGCTACCCTATGATCCAGCCATTGCACTACTGGGTGTTTACCCCAAAGACACAGATGTAGTGAAGAGAAGGGCCGTATGCACCCAAATGTTCATAGCAGCAATGTCCACAATAGCTAAATCGTGGAAGGAGCTGAGATGCTCTTAAACAGATAACTGGATTAAGAAGTTGTGGTCCATATATACAATGGAATATTACTCAGCTATCAGAAAGAATGAGTTATCAACATTCGCTACAACATGGACTGCACTGGAGGAGATAATGTTAAGTGAAATAAGTCAAGCAGAGAAAGACAACTATCATATGACTTCTCTCATCTATGGAACATAAGAACTAGGATGATCGGTAGGAGAAGAAAGGGATAAAGAAAGGGGGGTAATCAGAAGGGGAATGAAACATGAGAGTC
>NW_024426663.1:86916263-86928449 GCF_017311325.1 Ursus maritimus
TGAGGAAGACATAAAAAGATGGAAAATATTCCATGTTCATTGATCGGAAGAATTAACATAGTTAAAATGTCCATGCTACCCAAGAGCAATCTACACTTTCAATGCTATCCCGATCAAAATACGAGGACATTTTTCCAAAGAACTGGAACAAACAGTCCTTAAATTTGTATGGAAACAGAAAAGGCCCGACCTCCAAGGAACTGTTGAAAAGGAAAAACAAAGCTGGGGCATCACAATGCCGGATTTCGAGCTGTACTACAAAGCTGTGATCACAAAGACAGTCGGTACTGGCACAAAACAGACACATAGACCAATGAACAGAATAGAGAACCCGAAATGGAACCCTCAGCTCTTTGGGCAACTAATATTTGATAAAGCAGGAAAACATCCAGTGGGAAAAAGAGTCTTTCAATAAATGGTGCTGGGGAAATTGGACAGCTACATGCAAAAGAATGAAACTTGACCACTATCATACACCATACACAAAAATAAACTCCAAATGGATGAAAGACCTCGATGTGAGACAGGAATCCATCAAAATCCTAGAGGAGAACATAGGCAGCAACCTATACGACATCAGCCAAAGCAACCTTTTTCATGACACATCCCCAAAGGCAAGAGAAACAAAAGATAAAATGAATTTATGGGACTTCATCAAGATTAAAAGTTTCTGCACAGACAAGGAAACAGTCAGAAAAAGTAAGAGGCAGCCCACGGAATGGGAAAAGATATTTGCAAATGACACTACAGATAAAGGACTGGTATCCAAGATCTACAAAGAACTTCTCAAACTCAATACACGAGAAACAAATAAACAAATCAAAAAATGGGCAGAAGATATGAACAGACACTTTTCCAATGAAGACATACAAATGGCTAACAGACACATGAAAAAATGTTCAAAATCATTAGCCATCAAGGAAATTCAAATCAAAACCACACTGAGGGGGCGCCTGGGTAGCGCAGTCGTTAAAGCGTCTGCCTTCGGCTCAGGGCGTGATCCCGGCATTGTGGGATCGAGCCCCACATCGGGCTCCTCCGCTATGAGCCTGCTTCTTCCTCTCCCACTCCCCCTGCTGTGTTCCCTCTCTCGCTGGCTGTCTCTCTGTCACATAAATAAATAAAATCTTTAAAAAAAAAAAAACAACAAACAAACAAAAAAAACAAAACCACACTGAGATACCACCTTACGCCAGTTAGAATGGCAAGAATAGACAAGGCAAGAAACAACAATTGTTGGAGAGGATGTGGAGAAAGGGGATCCCTCCTACATTGTTGGTGGGAATGCAAGTTGGTACAGCCACTCTGGAAAACAGTGTGGAGGTCCCTTAAAAAGTTAAAAATTGAGCTACCCTATGGATCCAGCCATTGCACTACTGGGTGTTTACCCCAAAGATACAGACGTAGTAAAGAGAAGGGCCATATGCACCCCAATGTTCATAGCAGCAATGTCCACAATAGCTAAATCGTGGAAGGAGCTGAGATGCCCTTCAACAGATGACTGAATTAAGAAGTGTGGTCCATATATACAATGGAATATTACTCAGCTATCAGAAAGAACGAGTTATCAACATTTGCTACAACATGGATGGCACAGGAGGAGATAATGCTAAGTGAAATAAGTCAAGCAGAGAAAGACAATTATCATATGGTTTCTCTCATCTATGGAACATAAGAACTAGGATGATCAGTAGGGGAAGAAAGGGATAAAGAAAGGGGGGATAATCAGAAGGGGGAATGAAACATGAGAGACTATGGACTATGAGAAACAAACTGAGGGCCTCAGAGGGGAGGGGGGTGGGGGAATGGGATAGGCTGGTGATGGGTAGTAAGGAGGGCACGTATTGCATGGTGCACTGGGTGTTATACACAAATAATGAATCATCGATCCTTACATCGGAAACTGGGGATGTACTGTATGGTGACTAACATAATACAATCAAAAATCAAAAAAAAAAAAAAAGCGTGTCCATTATCATCACCAATATTCAAATTAGTAATGAGTATCTTAGCTAGAACAATAAAGCAAGAAAAAGAAAATATCCAATTAGAAAATGAAGTAGTAAAATTGTCTTGAAAGCACACAAGATTATATTATATCTAGAAAATCTTTTAAAAATCCACCAATAAACTGCTAGAAATAATAAATTAATTCAGTAAAGTTTTAGGATACATAATCTACATGCAGAAAAGAGTTGCATTTCTGTACATTCACAAAAATAACTGAAAAAGAAATATCCCATTCACAATAGCATCAAAATCAATAAAATGGGGATGGATCATGACCAAAGAGGGCAATGATTTATACACTAAAAACTACAATACTTTGATGAAACAAATTAAAGACATTAACAATGGAAATATATGTCATATTCTTAGCTTGGAAAAATTTCTTTAAATGTTAAATTGCTCATATTACCCCAAATTATCTAGAATCAAAACAATATGGTTGCTACTGGCATGAAAATAGACAGGTAGATCAGTGGAACAGAACTCAGAGTCCAGAAATAAGTTCTCACATAGATGGTGAACTAATGTTCTGGAAGGGTGATGAGTACTCACTTGGTAAAGGACAGTGCCTTCAATACAAGGAGTTGGAAAACTGGAAAACACATGCAAACTAATGAAATTGGACTCCTATCTTACAGAAAACTAAATGAACTCAAAATGTATCAAAGACTTAAATGTATGATCAGAAAACATAAATTCATATAAGAAAACATATGGAGGAAGAAAAGCTTATTTACATTGGTCTTGACAGCAAATTCCCAGATATAACATAATAAGCAAAAACACTAAAAGCAAAATAAATAAATGAACTGAATAAAACTGAAAGGTATCTTTGTGTAGCTAAAGAAATAATCAATAAAATTTAAAAAAAGCCAACTATGGGAAGGGAAAAATGTTCAAATAAATTATCTAACAAGGGGTTAATATCCAAAATATATAAATAACTGATATAGTTCAATAGCTATATCCCACACAAAATTCTAGAACTTTTTCAACAAAATTATAGAACAAAAATCTTAAAAAATATTCTAGAAAAATTTTAAAGATCTATTTATGTATTTGAAGGAGAGGGCATTAGAAGAGAGAGGGGCAGAGTAAGAGGAGGAGAGAATCTCAAGCCAGCTCCGCACTGAGTGCAGAGCCCAACTCAGGGGCTGGTCTCACAACTCTGAGATCATGACCTGAGCTGAAATTAAGAGTCAGGCACTTAACCACCTAGAACAGTTTTCAATAAATTGCTTTCTAAAAATATTTTCTAGAAAATTCTAGAACATTCCTGATAACCTTTTGCAGTATTGGCCCAAGCCGGATTTGTGGAAAACTTAGTGAGAGACTCACTGCTTCTAATAGGATAGGCTTATTTCACAGTAATTCGTGTAACACAAAAATAATGGCAGGGGTGCCTGGGTGGCTTAGTCAATTAAGCATCTGCCTTTGGCTCAGGTCATGATCCCAGGGTCTTGGGATCGAGTCCCTCATTGGGCTCCCTGTTCAATGGCGAGCCTGTTTCTCCCTCTCCCTCTGTCTGCCGCTCCCCTTTCTTGTGCTCTCTCTTTCTGTCTCTCTCTGTCAAATAATAAATAAATAAATAAATAGATAAATAAATAAATAAATAAATAAATAAATAAATAACAAATAAAACAAATAAAATATTAAAGACATACATAACACCAACACCACTAAGAAATTACATTAGAATAAGTGGTATTAAATATTTGAGGACCTGGTATGTAAAAAGCTGTTGGCTGACTTTTTTAAAAGTTTTTATTTAAATTCCAGTTAGTTAACATACAATGCAATATTAGTTTCAGGAGTACACTTGAGTGATTCAACACTTATCATTGATCATCACAACAACCACACTCTTTAATCCCCATCATCTCTTTAACCAACTGATGCCCCAAACACCCTCTCCTCTGGTAACCATCAGTTTGCTATCCCTACTTAAGAGACACTTTCTTGATTTGCCTTTCTCTCTCCCCCACCCCTTGCTCCTTTGTTTTGTTTCTTAAATTCCACGTGTGAAATCATGTGATATTGTCTTCCTCTGACCGATGTGTTTCACTTAGCATAATACTATCTTTTTCCTCCATGTTATTGTAAATGACAAGATTTCATTCTTTTTTATGGCTGAGTAGCATTTCATTGTATGTATATACCACATCTTCTTTATCCATTCATCAGTCAATGGGCACTTGGGCTGTTTCCATAGTTGATTATTGTAGATAATTCTGCTGTAAATATCAGTGTTCATGTATCCCTTTGAATTAGCATTTTTTTATTCTTTGTGTAAATACCTAGTAGTGCAATTGATAGATCCTACAGCAGCCATAGTTTTTAAGTTTTGGGGAACCACCATACCGTCTTCCAGAGTGGCTGCATCAGTTTACATTCCCACCATGTAAGAGGGTTCCCCTTTCTCCACACCCTCACTACCTGTTGTTTCTTGTGATGTTGATTTTAGCCATTTTGACAGGTAGTATCTCATAATGGGTTTGATTTGTATTTCCCTGATGATGATGAGTCATGTTGAACATCTTTCCCTGTGTTTCTTGGCCATCTAGATGTCTTCTTAGGAAAAAATGTGTATTCATGACTTCTGTCCATTTTTTAATTGGTTTATTCAATTTTTGGTTGTTGAGTTGTAAAATTTCATTATTAATTTTTATAATAATTTTTTATTATGTTATGTTAATCACCATACAGTATATCCTTAGTTTCTAATGTAGAGTTCCATGATTCATTATTTTCAAAAAACACCCAGTGCTCCATGCAATACGTGCCCTCCTTAATACCCATCACCGGCCTATGCCAATCCCCCACCCCCCTCCCCTCTGTGGCCCTCAGTTTGTTTCTCATAGTCCATAGTCTCTCATGGTTCATTCTGCCTTCTGTTTACTCCCCCTTCATTCTTCCCTTCCTTCTCCTATTAATCTTCCTGTTTCTTATGTTCCATAAATGAGTGAAACCATATGATAATTGTTTTTCTCTGCTGTATGATTTTTTTTTTAAGTAAGTTTCACGCCCATGCAGGGCTTGAACTCACAATCCTGAGATGGAGACCTGAGCTGAGATCAAGGGTCAGATGCTCAAATGACTGAGACACCAAGCCATCCCAATTTCTTTATATATTTCTGATATTAACCCTTTATCATATATGTCATTTGCAAATATCTTCTCCCATTCCATAGATTGAGTTTCTGTGAAGATTATTTATTTATTTATTTATTTATTTATTTTAGAGTGTGCACAAGCAGGGGGAAGGGCAGAGGGAGAGAGAGAGAGAGAATCTCAAGCAGACTCCATGCTGAGTGTGGAGCCCTACATGGAGCTCAGTCTCACCACCCTGAGATCATGACTTGACCTGAAATTAAGACTCAAACTTTTAACTGGTTGATCCACCTTACATAGATTGCCTTTTAATTTTATCAATTGTTTCCTTCACTGTGCAGTAGCTTTTTATTTTGATGTAGTCTCAAAAATTTATTTTTGCTTTTATTTCCTTTGGCTGAGGAGACAGATCTTGGAAAATGTTGCTGACACCTGCACATTGAAAGTAAGAGGATGTAGCAACCTATCGTGCAGTGCCTTTTTCCTTGTTCACGAGAACTTAGCACTTTAGAAGAGTATCCTGTGTGCGTTGTTTATCCCTGCTGTTGTATCTGAGTTGATTTTCCTTTTAATGCATATGTCTGAAGTGACTCTTTGCAGGTTGTGGTCTGTGCTTGCTCTCTGGTGTTAGTGGGACCCAGGCAGGCCAGCTCTGCATGGGCATGCCTGCTGAAAAGCTTGGGAGCTGTATGGCAGTGTTGTCAAATTTGTTGACAAATTTGTTGTCAAATTAGGCCACTATTCCTATGCTGAGTCCTCTGAAGTACTGTGGGGACTAGGAGCTGCATGCTGGGGCGACTCACTGCATGAGGATGGCTATAGTGTGGAATGGTGGCTGGATATCACCAGGCCCACTATATGACAGTGACTGGAGGCATGTGGCTCAGGTTAGCACAGTGGCCGGGCACTGTGTGCATCTTTGCACTGCACTGTGGCTGGGAAGAGTGGGGAAGCAGTTGTGCAACCAGTGGCTGTAGCTTTACGAAAATTTGCCTAAGGGCACCTGAGTGGCTCAGTTGGTTAAGTGTCTGCCTTCGGCTCAGGTCATGATCCAGGAGCCCTGGGATCCAGTCCGGTGTTGGGGTCCCTGCTCAGCAGAGAGTCTGCTTCTCCCTCTGCCCCTCCCCCCTGGCTCATTCTCCCTATCGCACTCTCTCTCTCTCTCACGTGCAAAAATAAATAAAATCTTTAAAAAAAGAAATAAAAAGAAAATTTGCCTGAGATCCCAGCTGAGCAAAGAAGGCTTATTCTCAGGCTAAATTTCATGGTTTGTTTATTTTCTTTTGGTTACCATTAGGTTTGTATATAACATCAGCATACAGCAGTCTATTTGAAGCTGCTGATCTCTTATATTTGGACTCATCCTTTCTCATCACCTCCCCATATTTTAGGTATATGGTATCAAATTTTACATCCTTCTGTTTTGTGATTCCCTTGACTACATTTACAAACATAATTGTTTTTCATATTTTTATTTAGGGTCTTTTCTTTCCACTTAAAGAGTGCCCTTTATATTTCTTGTAGAGCTGGTTTAGTTATCATGAATTCCTTTAGTTTTTGTTTGTCTGTTAAACTCTTTATCTCTCCTATTTTGTATAATAGCTTTGATTAAAAAAATTAAATTTGAAAGGAAAGAGAAAATAAAGAGAAATAAAGTTTATATTTTTTTCTTTCTGAAATTACCAACACAAACTACAAATGTACTCCTCATATTCCAAACATAGGTCTCATTCTTAATCAATATAAATCTTTTTTTTTTGCTAATATAAATGCAAAAGTAAGGCTTAATTGTAGCTATTCATATCAGACAAATATCTAGAGGTTTTGGGAAAAACTTTTGATCACAGAAAAATACCTATTTCTATTCCAAAAGGATACCTGATAGGGAAGTGTACTATCACATATATTAGAGTAAAAACAAGGGTCTTATGCTGCTAAAGATAAAAAAAGTAAGTTAGAAATATTTCACAAAATCTTTGTGGGGATATTAACATTTTATTGCCATATTCTTTGATTACTGATTACATAGTTAAATTATAATTTACGTTTAAAAATATAATCTCTGTTTGTCCACAAAATGGGTCCAATGCTTATATACGGGACTTAAAATAACACTCATTCTTCCTGAAAGAGGCATGTAAGGACCTTCCAAATAAAAAAAAAAACTGTAATTCATAAAAAAAAATTAAATTTGACAACCTGAACTTCCACCCAAAGGAGCTAGAAAAAGAACAACAAATGTGTCTCTCTGTCTCCCTCTGTCTCTCAAAAAACAAAAAACAAAAAAACCCAAAACAACACCAAAACGAACACTTGCGTTTCCTATACATCTAGTAGTGAAGCAGCAGAAAGAGAAATTAAGGAATCAATCCCATTTACAATCACACCAAAAACAGTAAGATATCTAGGAATAAACCAGACCAAGAGGTGAAAGATCTGTACTCTGAAAACTATAAATCATTAATAAACAATATTGAAGAAGACACAAATAAATGGAAAAATATTCCATGCTCATGAATTGGAAGAACAAATATTGTTAAATTGTCTATATTACCCAAAGCAATCTATACATTTAATGTAATCCCTATCAAATACTACCAGCATTATTCAAAGTGCTAGAACAAACTACCCCCAAAATTTGCATGGAACCACAAAAAAACCCTGAATAGGGCACCTGGGTGGCTCAGTTGGTTGAGTGTCTGCCTTTGGCTCAGGATCCCAGGATCCTGGGTTCAAGCCCCATATCAGGCTCTCCTCAAATAAATAAATAAAATCTTAAAAAAAAAAAAAGATAAAGGCAAAAAAAAAAAAAAACCCTGAATAGCCAAAGCAATCTTGAAAAGGAAAAGCAAAGCTGGAAGCATCATAATTCTAGATTTCAATTTACATTACAAAGCTGTAATGATCCAGACAGTATGGTATTGGCACAAAAACAGACATATAGATCAATAGAACAGAATAGAACACTGAGAAATGAACTTAAAACTGTATGGTCTTTTAATCTCCAACAAAACAGGAAAGAATAGCCAATGGAAAAAAGATGGTCTCCTCAACAAATGCTGTTGGGAAAACTGAAGAGTAGTATGCAAAGGAAGGAAACTGGACCAATTTCTAACACCATAAACAAAAATAAGTTCAAATGGATCAAAGATCTAAATGTGAGACAGGAAACCATTAAAATCCTAGAGAAAGGGTCACCTGGGTGGCTCAGTCGGTTAAGTGTCTGCCTTTGGCTCAGGTAATGATCCCAGGGTCCTGGATTGAGTCCCATGTCTGGATCCCTGCTCAGCTGGGAGTCTGCTCTCCTTCCCCCTTCCACTTGTATACATATGCTTTCTCTTTCTCTCAAATAAATAAATAAAATAGTTTTAAAAAATCCTAGAGAAGACAGCCAGTAACATCTTAGATATCAGCCATAGCAAATTCTTACTTAAATGTCTCCTGAGGCAAGTGGTCAAGAAGCAAAAATAAGCTTTTGGGACTTCATCAAAACAAGAAGCTTGGCACAACAAAGGAGATAACCAACAAAAGTAAACAGCAACCTGTGAAATAGGAGATTTTTGCAAATGGCATATCTGATAAAGGGTTAGTATTCAAAATGTATCAAGAACTTATCAAACTCAACACCCAAATTCTAAATAATCCAGGTAAAAAATGGATGGAAGACTTGGGTAGACATTTTTTTTCTTTTTTAAGTTTTGGTTTACAACAAAGGAGATAACCAACAAAAGTAAACAGCAACCTGTGAAATAGGAGATTTTTGCAAATGGCATATCTGATAAAGGGTTAGTATTCAAAATGTATCAAGAACTTATCAAACTCAACACCCAAATTCTAAATAATCCAGGTAAAAAATGGATGGAAGACTTGGGTAGACATTTTTTTTCTTTTTTAAGGTTTGGTTTTGTGTAAATTAGTATCAGTTAATATATACTGTATTATTGACTCCCCCCCTCAACCATCTCCCCTCCAGCAACCCTCAGTTTGTTCTCTATTCATTAAGACTCTTCTATGATTTGCCTCCATCTTTGTTTTTTATCCTATTTTATTTCTCCTTCCCTTCCCCTATGTTCATTTGTTTTGTTCATAAATTCCACATATGAGTTTCATCATATGGTATTTGTCTTTGTCTGACTTTTGTTTAGCATAACACCCTTTAGTCCCATCCACGTTGTTGCAAATTGCAAGATTGCATTCTTTTTTGATGGCTGAGTAATATTCCATTGTGCATATGTGTGTGTGTGTGTGTGTGTGTGTGTGTGTGTGTGTGTACATATCCATATTTTTTTATCCATTCATCTGTCTATGGACATCTGGGTTCTTCCCATAGTTTGGCTATTGTGGACATTGCTGCTATAAACCTTGGGGTGCATGTGCTCCTTTGAATCACGATTTTTATATCCTTTGGATAAATACCTAGTAGTGCAATTGATGGATCACAGGATGGTTAGTTCTATTTTCCACTTTTTGAAGAACCTCCATACTGTTTTTCCAAGTGGCTGCACCAGTTTACATTCCCACCAACAGTGTAAGAGGGTTTCTGTTTCTCTGCATCCTCACCAACATCTGTTCTTTTCTGAGTTGTTAATTTTAGTCAGTTTAGCCAAAATGGTGTGAGGTGGTATCACATTTTAGTTTTTATTTGTATTTCTCTGATGCCAAGTGATGTTGAGAATTTTTTCATGTGTCTGTTAGCCATTTGTATGTCTTCTTTGGAGAAATGTTTGTTCATGCCTTCTGCCTATTTCTTGACTGGATTATTTGATTTGTGGGCATTGAGTTTGATGAGTTCTTTACGGATTTTGGATACTAATCCTTTATCTAGTATGTCATTAGCAAATGTCTTCTCCCATTCCATTGGTTGCCTTTTACTTTTGTTGATTGTTTCCTTTACTTTGCAAAAGTTTTATCTTGGTTAAGTTCCAATAGTTGATTTTTGCTTTTGTTTCCCTTGCCTCTGGAGATGTGTCTAGCAAGAAGTTGATTGATCAAAGGTCAAAAAAGTTGTTGTCTGTGTTCTTCTCTAGGATTTTGATGGATTCCTGTCTCACGTTTAGGTGTGTGGTCCATTTTAAATTTATTTTTGTGTATGGTGTAAGAAAGTGGTCCAGTTTTATTCTTTTGCATGTGACTGTGAATAGATACTTTCCTGATGAAGACATACAAATGGCTCCTAGACACATGAAAAGATGCTCGACATCACTGATTACCAGGGAAATACAAACCAAAAATAGAATGAGATCTCACCTCTCACCTTCCAGAATGGCTAAAATTAATAACACAAGAAACAACGGGTGTTTCTGAGGATACAGAGAAGGGGAAGCCTCTTACACTGTTGGTGGAAATGCAAATTGGTGCAGCCCCTCTGGAAAACAGTATGGAGGCACCTCAAAAATTAAAAAAATAGAGCTACCCTACAACTCAGGAATTGCAGTACTAGGTATTTATCCAAAGAATACAAAAATAGTGATTCAAAGGGGCACATGAACCCCAACGTTTATAACAGCAATGTCCACAAGTCAAAAAATGGAAAGAGTCCAGATGTCCATCAACAAATGAGTGGATAAAGAAATATGGTATGCATATACATTGGAATATTACTCGGCCATAAAAATAATGAAACCTTGCCATTTTGAGGGATGTGGATGGAGTTAGAATGTATTATTCTATGTTAAATGAGTCAGTCAATGAAAGACAAATGCCATATAATTTCACTCTGTTGTGGATTTAAGAAACAAAACAATCATGGGGGACAAAACAGACCAGAAAACAAAGGAACAAACTCTCAATTATAGAGAACTGATGGTTGCCAGAGAGGAGGTGGTTTGGGAGATGTTTTAAAATGGGTGATAGGCATTAGGAGTGCATTTGTGATAAACACCAGGTGTTGTACGGAAGTGTTAAATCACTAAATTGTACCCCGAAACTAATACTGCACTGTATGTTAACTAACTGTAATTTAAATAAAGACTTAAAAAAATAAGTCCCAGGATTTTATTAATAAACTATAATGTAGAAAATTAGTTTTTCAATCAATCATAAATTTGAAAATGTATTGAACCTACAGAGACCTAAGAAACATTTTTTACCACTTCCAAATATAACAAAAGAGTCTTTGCTAATTTTATTGTTAAGAAAAAATTAATAAAATTTAACTAATCTCTAAAGTATAGCCAGGAATTGGAGTCAAGCTGGCCCCTAGAGTGTGAAGTCACCACTTCACCAGAGTTTTCCAGATGTTGACTCATATGGGTGCTTCCTAGAGAATTATCATGCTTATAAAGCATCCAGGGGAAGATTGTTCATGCGATTTAAGGTAAGTATGAACCTTCCTGAGAAGTAAATCACAAATTTTGTCAAGTCACTCTAATTTGCACAAAGAATGTTGCTGTTAGTAAAGGTAAACTTGTTACCTCAATGCTCAGATATTCGTGTGTCAATTTATGTTTCTTTGAAATTGCTAAGGAATAATTTAATATACTATCTGTGATATGTCTCAAGATTATTTGTATACTTTATTATTCCTTTCTTTATGATAAACGTATTCTCATAGAATAGATTAATGTTTCTCTTTTTATTTAAATTCAATTAGCCAAGGCCTAGTACCTCATTAGTTTTTGATATAATGTTCAATGATGCATTAGTTGGATATAACACACAGTGCTTCTAATTTTATTATTTATTTTATGCAATTAGCTTTTAAAAAGGGTGACCGAAGATCTGTTATACTTTGAGCAAAAGAGTGAAAGATGCAAAAATTCCTCAGGAATTGAAATACTGCAAGTGAAAGGAATGAAATTTTTCTTGAGCTTGATTTTAAAGGATAACTCTGACATCTATGGGCATTTAATGGGAATAAATCATATAATCAAAATATTGCAAGAAATGTTGAAATATCCCATATAATTATTATTATGAAGAATTTCTCATATTTCCTGTGTATTATGAGGCAGAGATTCTGTATGCTGATTATTTAATATTTTATCTGTTTTACAACCAATAAGAATTTAGTAATATCACTCATTCAACTGTTACTCTTGTTTAAAATTTGTTTAGCAAACAATA